>NC_072488.1:31723461-32034230 GCF_027574615.1 Eptesicus fuscus | reverse complement strand
TTCTTAAAAACAGCCAGCAAAACAGTGATAGAATAAACTGCCACATGCTTTGACTGTGCTAATTTCTTGTGCAGAACATTAGAGACAGAGAGCACTGAGCCAACAGAATATGGAAGTCATGATTTCAGACATTAGCATGTGTCAAAGAGAGTGAAAGCTAAAGGACCTTTGTCAGCATGGCTGGCTGCCACTTTCCATAATGAAGGCATATTTCCAAAATGTACCCTGAGCCATTCCCCAGAGCAGGAAATCAGAAACATCCCATTTTAACACCGTATTTAGATTTGCTCAACTCTAGTCTATCTTTCTTGGTAACAAGAAGAGAGAACTATTTGTCAGGATAAGGATTGCTTGTTAAAACTCATTTTTTTAGTGGATTTACCTTTGGGGCAGATATAATGAAGAAGAGGCTGTTTATGGGAAAGGTGAGCAAGATAACAATCATAAGAGATAAAGGCAGCCACCACAATGGATGTAATGGAGCAAAGTCAAAGTAATAAAAATAAATATAAGATAATGAAAATGTTAGAAAGTGAAGCTTTTCTACTATACCACTTTTCAGGAGAGCCAGGCCACATAATTATTTTATTCTGGATCCCAAACCTGATTTTTCCTTTTATTTTTTTGGAGGGGGAAGGTGGGTCTCTGGCAAGTTATTTTTCATTCTATGCCTTAGTTTTCACATGTATAAAAGAAAAAAATAAATATTGTAGCATACTTTTTAGTAGATCAAGTGATAAACTTAAAACCATCTAGCAAACAGTGATTAATACAACACTTGATAATTCCCTTTGTTTTTTATCTGTCTTTCATTATCGTTCTGGAAATGATGCACATATGACAATATAGTTTCTGTCCTTGAGGAACTGACTAAAATGGATGCCAGCCAAAAGTATGGAAAACCTTTCAAATAGATTAGACCAGAGATACCTAGTATAAGAAGACAGAGGTTGTAACACACATGTGGGGAGTAGTCACCAAAGTTTATCACAGTTTCTGGCACTTATTGCTTTTCAGTGAATATTGAATGGATGATGAGCCTGAAAGAGATATAGATCAAATGCTAAGTCATTTCTAATGAGGGAACAATGATTTCTCTACATAAGGTTGGGCACCTAGGACATTGATTCAGAGACTGAGATCTATGTGCAGAAATATTATTAGAGAATGGTCTTGGGATTGACATGCTCAGGGGAAGGGAATGAAGCAGGATTGGGCAGAGAGAGAAATTGGGGAATCCACTGGGAGCTCAGAAGCTAGAATAGGTTTCCAGGGCACCCTCCATTGACCAGACATGCAGGCTATTCTTGGGAAGTGCATATAACATCTAGCTGAGGGAAATTCCTGGATAGGGCTGACTACTAAGGGCTCTCAGTAGTGCCCAGTATTCAGCAATAAAGAACATGGCCTTTAGTACTGAAGGGCGGGTCTATGGGTGTAGTACAGTGTCTACTTCTACAGTCCCCCCCTTGTTCTGATTAGAGCTCCTCCTTCCTGTGTATCTTGGAACAATTACTCCAGGATATTGGTGCACCTCTTTTCCTCTGGAAATTTATAATAGGAACATCAGGGAGATGAATACAGACTCTGTTACTGAAGCTTTTTTTTTAAGATCACAAATAATATTCATCATGTCTTTCTTCTTTACCCATTCAATCTTCTCCTCACCATCAACTGGAGACTCTGCTGTGCTCAATAATGGCATGCCTGCTGATGTGACCCAGAATCTCACTTCTGAGGCATCTGAGCTTCTGGTCACCAAGTTCTCCTCAGTCTGTGGCTGTTACATTTGTCTATTTAACATCAAAACTGGACGAATAAGTATCTAGAGAGTGCTAAGTGGATTGCCCGAGTGTCCAATAACATCCTTCCCTTCCCCCATTACATAAAACAATCTTTTCTTCTTCTTTTTTTAATTAATTTTTTTTTGTTGTTAATCCTCATCCAAGGATATTTTTTACATTGATTTTAGAGTGGAAGGGAAAGGGAGAAATAGAGGGAGAGAAACATTGATTCCAACCTAGTCAGGGATCAAACCTGCAACTGAGGTACGTGCCCTTGACTGGAATTGAACCCACAACCCTCAGTCTGTGGGCCAAAGCTCCAACCACTGAGCCAAACCGACTAGAGCATAGCCTTCTCTTTTTCTAATGATCAGCTCTGCCAGAATAGTGAGTTTTCTTGCCTGCAGGTCCTTGGACATAATATGGATCCTGAGATGCCCAGGTAGCAGCCATATTTTAAAATGTAACATTTGCTCCAAGCCAGCAGTAAACAGATTTGTAGGAAGGGAAGCAAAATTTTCCCCAGTGGCCTACCTTATTTTCCCTGGACCCACATATTCTACCTACTGAGGACATGGCATCATTCGATGGCAACTCTTTATAGTGTATAATGAACCCTGGAGAATGGCACCCCATTTCAACAGTTTGATCTTTGAGTTGGAGTCTCAGCTATGCCATCAACAGGCCCTTCTATTGCTATGTCAGGTTAGCAGCCTATGGTTGCTGAGATTTGTGATAGGGCCAGTGGATCTTACAGAGATGTGCCTCCTTCCTACCTCCTCTGCTGTAAAGTGGGTTCTTTGGTCTGACAGAGTATTATGTGGGATTCCGTCAGTGAGTCAGATACTTTGTAAGCCCTTTGCTGGTGGTGCAGGCAGAAGACCTGCTGGTAGCAACAGCAACATCCTATGTGGCATATGTGTCTGCTCCAGCCAAATGAATCACTGTCTCTTCCAGGATGGACGAAGTTTAGTGTGATTAACTTGCTCTCAAGTGGTCTGGTGCTATTAACCCAACAGACAAAAGAAATTGAGGGAGGGTGGTTTAGTGGGGGCGGGGGAGGTGAGGTGGCAGACAGAATGGTCAGGTTTCAGCACAATCAGAATGAGAGGATTTTAGGGACCAAAAAGATCCTGAAGATTACCTAATTCAATCCTTTCCTTTTATATACACTGGATCTAAAGCTCAAAATAAAAACCAAAGTCCAGGACTCTTGATTATCATCCCAATCTCCATTTTTAGCTCTTATCTTTTTTTTTTTTCTTTTTTTTTAAATATATTTTTATTGATTTTTTACAGAGAGGAAGGAAGAGGGATAGAGAGCTAGAAACATCGATGAGAGAGAAACATCGATCAGCTGCCTCCTGCACACCACCCCACTGGGGATGTGCCCGCAACCAAGGTACATGCCCTTGACCGGAATCGAACCTGGGACCCTTGAGTCCGCAGGCCGACGCTCTATCCACTGAGCCAAACCGGTTTCGGCTTTAGCTCTTATCTTAATGCCTCTGGTGCCTGTTTTGTGCGTGTGTGTATGTGTTTTGGGGATTTTTTGGTCTAACCTTGGTAGAGAGAGATGTGCTGAGTTCATTCTTGGCAGGTTGCTGGTGAAATTCATGCTACAACCAATTTAAGGTTTAGATATTTTTCCTGCATGCACATTACCATGAGACCACAAGAAACTGTGAGATATGATCTGCAATCATAAATCAAGCTAGAAATATTGGACAAAGATAGTTTGTGTAGTGAAAATGAAAGTATTGGTGGTGTTATGTACTGACAAAACAAAAACAAACAACAACAAAAAAAAACCACGTTTTTCCCTCCTCGTTCCCTGCTGAAGCTGAAGGCTGCTTGCCACATAATAAAAAGTGACCCTTTGAAGCCAGCGGTACTAGCCTTCCCAAACTTGATAAGAATATCCATTTGCTTTATCACCAGACTGGACTTAAAGGAAAGTAAAATTCAGACATAAAGAGATCAGCCAAATGATTCCCGGGCTCTTCCTGTTTCTGCCTTACCTGCCAGGATTTTTGGCATGGCATCAAAGAGCCCTGCATACCCCAGCCCAGATGCTTGTCTAGAGAATGGATGTTTTAAAGAGGTTGCCTTCTGTTCTAATTAGCTGAGTGATAAATGAAGACTATCTGGCAGTGCCATCCTCATGCTCACATTAAAATTACAGTGAATATATGAGCATGCAAGGACAGGTATAGGTAATGTACATTTGTATTTCTTTGTCCACCAAGATTCCATTCCTGCTGCTTCTGGCATTAGAACTGCAATTCCCTTTGGGGAAATTATGTCTTTCGAATTATGTGTAGTCTGGGTATTGCTCCCTATTGATATGTTCTGTGCAGTAGGTTGATGCATCACTTGGGCTCAGCCAAAGAAACTCTCTCCCAAATTGTAAATGAATGGAGTTGATTCATACAAGAGGCTCTTTCATTCTAGCACAGTGTTGTCCAATAGATATTTCTGCCATCAGGGAAGTATTACACATCTTACCTTATAATAGAGAAACATGCAAATTGACCGCACCTCCGCTATGCCCATGATTGGGCCTCCGAGAGGCTGGGGGCGGGACTCCGGGTGGCCTATCTGGCCATTGAGAAAACCAAGATGGCGGTGCCAAATCCTCTTAGTTGCGGGGATCCCGGGGAGCGATGGAAACCCTAGAGGGGCGTGGCCGGGCCAGCCAGCCGCTCCCGGGGGTCCCGGGGACTAAGGCCACCCGGGGGCCGGGGGCGGATCGCGACCCAGGGGGCGTGGCCGGGCCCAGGCAGGCGCCTCCCGGGGGTCCTGGGCTGGATCGCGACCGGGGGGGGCGTGGCCGGGCCCAGCCAGGCGCCTCCTGGGGGTCCCGGGCTGGATCGCGACCCGGGGGAGCGTGGCTGGGCCCAGCCAGGAGCCTCCCGGGGGTCCCGGGGCCCATCGCGACCCGGGGGGGCGTGGCCGGGCCCAGCCAGGCGCCTCCTGGGGGTCCCGGGCTGGATCGCGACCCGGGGGAGCGTGGCTGGGCCCAGCCAGGCACCTCCCTGGGGTCCCTGGGCAATCGCCACCCTGGCCTAAATGGCTGGTGCTGAGAGGGATCAATGGGGCCAGTGGAAGGAGCAGGTGGTAGTTGACCACCGAGGCCATCTGCAGCAGCCGGATGCAGAGCTGGGGTCCACGTTCTCCAGGTTGGCCTCCGTGGGGCCCGAGTCGCACCCATAGTAGCCGAGTGGGCATGCTGGCATAGTAGCCCCAGCATGAGGCCAGCTTCCCAAGCCAGGCTGCGGAGGGAGGGAGGGCCTCTGGGCTGGGAGCACTCCCCCACCCCAGCGGACAGGGCACAGCGAGTGAGCAGCAGAGAGCTACTAGCGGTGGTGGGTGTGGTGGCCTGGCTTCCAAGAGGCTGGCTTCAGCTGCTGTGGCCTGCGCTGAGGTGGCTGGTGGTGGGGACAACTGCGGGAGCGCATCCGAGGCTGGGGCACTGGGAGACGTGGGACTGCAGCCCAGAAAGCGAGGCTCCGGAGGACCTGGTCACCGACCCCGGCATTGAAGCCGCCTCCTACAAGATGTATCCTAGCCTAGGTGTGTGGGAAGCAGGTTCAGGAACCTCTCCCTTTGCGGCGCCAGAGCCCAGGCCTGCCAGCACCCCAGAGGAGACCCCCGCCAGGATCGGGGGCTTGACCAGTCTCTAAACCAGGGTGGCCATTAGCCCAGGCCTGCCAGCACCCCAGAGGAGACCCCCACCAGGATCGGGGGCGTGACCGGCCTCCAAACCGCCAGTGACCCTAACCCAGGCCTGCCAGCGCCCCAGAGGAGATCCCCACCAGGATCGGGGGCGTGACCAGCCTCTCAACCGTCCGCAGCCCTAGCCCAGGCCTGCCAGCACCCCAGAGGAGACCCCTGCCAGGATTGGGGTCATGGCCAGCCTTCAAACTGTGGCAGCCCCTAGCCCAAGGAGGCCTCCTGGCCGAGGACGCCTGAGTCTGTTCTTGACCTAGGGCTGGGCTCTCCCCGCAAGGGACTCAGAAGCTGCCAGAGTCTAACTGCCAGTCTCTGGGAGTGCATCCACTGTCCACCAAAAAGTAGGGCCATCAAACCATTCAGTCTCAGTGCAGGCACAGGTCCGTGGCTGACAGGGTGGAGGCCAGACCAAAACAAAAGAGCAGAAACACCCTGCCCACCTGGGCGGGTACTGCTGTAGTCCACGTGGCCTGGGCAGTGTAGAAAGCGCTACCTTCCCCCAGGTCCTGTGCTGGCACTGCCGCCTCGCCCTGAGTCCTGACAGCAAAGTGTGTGGGGCATTCTGCAGGAGTTGTGCCGTTCTGGGTGCTTTTGCCCAAAGACACACTTTGGGATGAATTCAGAGCCACATCTCATTTCCCATGAGACTGGAAGAACCATGTAAAAGGATTTTGACAAAAGCTTTCCACATCTCTGTTTATTCTTTTGAATCCATAAAACGACCTTAAAAAAAGCATCCGGGCCACCTAAGAAAGAATGCACTTTCTGGCCAGAGCACGCAGGATTCTTTTGCCCAACAGGTTAAAGGGAGCAGAGCTGGCACAGTGGGAATGGCCCTGGTGCCCTATGAGGAGACCGGGGGAATGGGGTTGCCGAAATTCCATAAGCCTCTTGCCACCTTCTCCTTTGCAAACCACACCATCCAGATCCACCAGGACTGGAGGCAACTGGGAATCACAGCCGTGATTTGGGACATGGTGAGCAAATCTTGAGGGGCCTCTGAAAACATCTGCAATTGATTATAAGACTGGTCTTTATTTAAAAAGAAATAAAAGAACAGCTTTGTTGAGATATAACCCGTATACTGTACATGTCACCTAAAGTGTACAATGAACTGGTTTTTTAAAGTAAATTCAGAGTGGTACAACCATCACCATGCTCAATTTTTAAATATCTTCATGACCCATCCCCTCCAAAAAAAACTTCTACCCACTGGAATCACTTTCCTGATCATCTTCCCCAAGATAGATTGCACTTTAAAGGTGGGTAAAGGAAATTTGAGGGAAGTTAAAACACTGCACAAAGGATATTGTAAGATGACAAAGCCCAAAGTGAAGATCATGTGTTTTCTTTAAAAAATATATATTTTTAAAATTTCAGAAAGGGAGAGGGAGAGAGAGATAGAAACATCAATGATAAGAATCACTGATCAGCCAAAACCGGTTTGGCTCAGTGGATGGAGCGTCGGTCTGCGGACTGGAAGGTCCCAGGTTCGATTCCGGTTAAGGGCATGTACATTGGTTGCTGGCACATATCCCAGTGGGGGGTGTGCAGGAAGCAGCTGGTCGATGTTTCTCTCTCATCGATGTTTCTAGCTCTCTATCCCTCTCCCTTCCTCTCTGTGAAAAATCAATAAAATATATTAAAAAAAAAAAAAAAAGAATCACTGATCAGCTGCCGCCCACAGGCCCCCTACTGGGGATTGAGCCCGAAACCCAGGCATGTGTGCCCCTGATCAGAATCAAACCTGGACTCTTCAGTCCACAGGCCGATGCTCTCTCCATTAAGCCAAACTGACCAGGGCCATGTGTTTTCTTCAAGTTCTGCGTGGTTGTAATGGTCCCCAAATCTATACTAATAAAAGGGTAATATGCTAATTAGAGTGGTTGTCTTCCGAACATCTTTCCAGACAAAGCCGCAGTGGCTACAAAGGCCAAGGTTCAGGCAGCCATAACCAGCTGCAGTGGCAGCAGCATTGGGGTTATGGGGGTGGTGCCTCCAGAGGGAGGCCAGACTGGGGGCCAAGGCACAGGCAGTTTGGGGTGATCAGGCTGATAGGGGAGGGCAAGGTAGGGGCAATCAGGCTGGCAGGAGATCAAGGTAGGGGCGAGCAGGCAGGCAGGCAGTGGGGTTAGGGACAATCAGGCAGGCAGGCAGGTGAGTGGTTAGGAGCCAGCAGTTCCGGATTGTGAGAGGGATGTCCGACTGCTGGAAGTTGGACATCCCCTGAGGGGTCCCAGATTGAAGAGGGTGCAGATTGGGCTGAGGGGCACTCCCCCCCCCACCCCCCCCAGTGCACGAATTTCATGCACCGGGCCTCTAATCTAATAGAATAGCCACTAGCCATGTGAGACCACTGAGCACTTGAAGTGTGGCTAGAAGAACTGAATAAGTGAATTTTTAGTTGCATTTACTTTTAATTACCTAAAATATAAATAGCTACATTTGCATAGTAGCTCCTATAAAAGACACCTAGAGGAGAGACATAAAGAGATGAGGGGAAGGCATTTGAAGATAGAAATTGGAGTTACACTGCCACAAGTCAAGGAATGCCTGGAGTAAGCAGAAGCTGGAAGAGGCAAGAATGGATTCTCCCCTACAAACTTCATAGGGAGCAGGGCCCTACCAGCACTTTACTTTCAGATTTCTGGCCTCCGGAATTGTGAGATAATATATTGAGGTTGTTTTAAGCCATCATATTTGTGGTAATTTATTGAGACTTTCCTGGGGGGGGTGGGGGGAGAAGAGAGAGAGAGAGAGAGAGAGAGAGAGAGAGAGAGAGAGAGAGAGAGAGTAAGATGTTCTAGTCCAGCTTTCCTATCGTATCAGAATCCTACCTTAATTAAACCCAGCCTTCTGGATTGTCACTTGGATGTCCATCATGGATTTCAGGGATGCTAAACCTTCTTCATTCTACCTCCAACTGCTAAGTAGGGTTCTCCTGCAATATAGAGGGGACATATCCATCTTATTTTGAGTACTGTCCTTTCAACTGTAAATTCCATGAGGGAAGGGATATTTGTCTAGTTTGTTCCCCACTATAATGACAACATCTAGAACAGTGCTCAGCACGCATTAAGTTTGAAATAAATATGTAGTTCAATTAATCAATTGATTAATTAGGATTCTTGTTGCTGGGTCCTTCCCCTGGACTTTGCCCAACTTTTCTCCTGCCACGTCCACTTTCAGTATGAGTGCTAATCTTGGTAAAGTTCAAGTTCACTGTTTTCTATGGGTGAATCATATTACCACTTACCCAGGAAGAGCACAACCATGGAATTGACTTGGTTACCCCCATCTCAATCCCAAATGGTTTCTAGAGTTTGCCACCACTTTATCAATTCAGAAATTTCTGAAAGGAGTAAGAATAAAATGTATCACTGGATGGTACTGAAATAATCACATCTTTGTGGAAACTTTGGGCTTTTCTCCTGCTATATTTAAACAGATTGCTTTGATCAAAATATTGTTGGACTATTGCCAAATTTATTTTTTTAGACATGCTACAACCTCAAGCATAATCTCAGATTTAAGTTACATCATGGTTTATCCTTCATGCCACACAATTTGTACATTTAATTCCCAGCACTATATTCTAGGAAGAAGTCTTCAGATTCTCATTAGATTTTATTGACTCCTTTCAACATTTGCTTTCAGAAAGTTTGATTGTCTTTTTTCTCAGCTCATAAGGCATTTAAGTAGCTAGTTGCAATGACTCATAGGGGTACACACTGACAAACCATAGCCTAATACAGAGAGAAAAGGCAGCTATAAAATAGATACAGACAAGCAATGTTCAACAGTCTGGAGCCATTTAATGCAGGGGCTAATCATTCTATATCCCTCAACAATCTGCAGTACTGTAATGAGTGCTTATTAAAATGATTTAATCATAAATAAAGACCTAGGTTATGCTCCATATATTGTATTTAAGAGACTAGAAAACATTTTTAAGAATGTCACAAACTCATCAATTTAAAAAATAGTATTTGAAAGGACAAGTCATACTTATGTGGATAATTCTCTTGAGTGTTCCTGCTGAGAAAGCCTGGGACTCTCCAAGAGTTCCAGGAACAATAGGCTTGCCAGGTGTGAACCTTGAGGTTCTCAAGACAAAGAAGTCAGGTTATTGCCCTGGCCAGTGTGGCTCATTGGCATCGTCCGTGTGCCAAAAGGTTGCTGGTTGATTCCTGGTCAGGGCACATACCCGGATTATGGGCTCAACCCCCAGCAGTGGGGTGTGCAGAAGGCAGCCAATCATGTATTGCTCTCACATTGATGCTTCTCTTTCTCCCTCTCCCTTCCCCTCTCTCTAAAAAAATAAAAAAAATTAGGTTATCATATCAAACTGGAATATATATTATGATTTGAGACATAAGTAGGAATTCACTGGTTGATGAGTCTCTCTCTCTCTTTCTCTCTCTCTTTATCTCTCTCTCTCTCTCTCTCTCTTTCTCTCTCTCTCTCTCACACACACACACACACACACACACACACACACACACACACACACACACACACACACACACACACGTGGAAATATCATTCAGGACCACATCTCTGGGGTGTGGAAGCCTTGAAGCAAAAGCAATCTTGTGTATATCTCCCTTTATCCTAACACAAAGACAGTCAGGCTAAGGTCTAAGGTTGCATCATGAAATCATTTGTTCTTGGTTTCAGCCACTGGGGCTTACATTGTACCTACAGGAACTATGCTGCCTCCTTTTCTCTCTCAAGGTCATTCCTCTCCTTTATTGACTCCAGGTGTTATTTACATTCTTTCAATCTTAACCCCCAGTAAAATAAAGGAAACTCTGAAAGAAAGCATCAATCTGAGTTTACCTGAAACATAAGGCAACATTATTATATTTACCTCTAATCACAGATTTGTCCCATTAAAGGAACTTCAGACAATAAATGAAGAAGTTGAACTTTTGAAAGAGTTGGGAGAGTTAAGTGTTAAGAAATTTCATATTACCCAACTGGCTGACAAGCAGCAAACAGCAGCTTGGGGGTAAAGACTGAGTCCTCTAGACTTTAACTGGATAAGTTGGAACATTGACTATTACCATTACTGTTATTACTGTACCTGTAATGCTGGTGAGGGTGGAGCGCTTATGTATCTGTGGTGTTGGGAAAATTGTGGATGCAGATCTGACAAGGCCATTTCTGCATTTGATGGTTTGGGGCTCATACTCCTTAAGAAGTTACATTTCTCTTCAACTATGAGAAAAATACATAAATATTAAATATCTTGAGAATTTTTATTCTCTTCAGTGTGTTCATAGTTTTAAAAGTCTTTGCTTATACAGCCATCTGTTACCATTCAGACTAGAATGTACCTGAGGTTTGCTTTCTTGTCATGACGCAGTGCTGTCCCCTGTGAGGCTGGTTTTCACTTCCGCCTGATCGTTTGTTCACCTCTCAGTTTTCACCTCAGAGGCATAACAGGGAAAACTGTTTGCTTCCCATAGAGTAGTTAAAAAATAGTTGTGATGTAGTCATTTATTTTTTGTTGTTTCAATTCCACCTATACGTGAAATTATTTATCTTACTCTGACTTATTTCACTTAGCATAATACCCTTGAGGTCCTGCCATAATAACAAAAAAACTTAAAAATATAATTTTTCCTGAATCATCAGAATAATTAAACCAGTGCATGGTTACCCAGTTTCTCTAAATATTATTTTCTTTTAATGGAACTAACTTACATGAATGAAGGAATATATTAAGTCAACTATTTATTCAATAAATATGTATCGATTGCCTAATACGTGCCAAATGCCCTGGTAGCAAGAGGAATACAAAAGGGAACAAAACAGACAGCAATCTCTGCCCTTATGGATCTTCTATTATAGTGAAGGCAAATACCCAATAAATAAACAAATATTTTATATACAAATTATTAAATATTTACTGAATATTTGCACATCCCCATATTTGCAAAGTGCTGTGATACTTAAAAGTTGATATATCAATGGTCATTTTCCTTAAAATTTGAGGTCTCTCTTAACTCAAAAGAGCTAAGTGTGAAAGAATTAGAAAATCAATAGAATTTATGACATTTATAACAAATATAAAAAGGATAAAGGGAATAGCATGTAGAAATACTATGCCCCTGAGAGGGGTAAAGCAACTGGCCTGTGTTTCATGATTGGTAATTAGTACCGGAGCTAGAAACAAGGTGTTGGGCCCCTACACAGTATTTCGGCAAGGTGACCAGAGGGAAGTGTGTGCCCAGAGGGCCGGCAGCCGCAAAGGCACAGAGCGGAAAGATAACAGGACATAAAAAGAGGTCTCAAGATCTCAGGTTTTTCATGTTTTGGATTTGAAGCAGATAAAACCAAGATCATTCTTAAAGACTCTTCTAACATCAAAATGTATTATTTCTTTTCAAAGAAATATCCTTCCCGTTACATACTCTTCAAGTTGGATGAAGCAGATTTTTCCACTCAATCAAAGCTTATTTTTGGAAGGCAATTTTCTATTTCTGCAACTCTGATCTCTCTTTGAAACTTCTGCTTCTCTTACTTTTGGGAGAAAAATGTCACCTGAAGTTTTTTTTTTTCCTTCAACATATAATGTCTAAAGCAAATTATTTTCCTTCTTAAATAAGTTTTTTAGGGTATATTTATAGACATCATTATTCTCCCAGATGCGAAGGCTGAACACTTTGAAGCCTTCCTTGCTGCTTTTATTTTTTATTCTCTCTTTTCTAGGAGTAGCAAGTCAATAGTATCTTATGCATCTGCAGTTTCATTCTACTGTTCCCAGACTAAGACAGAATCTCATTACTTCATGTTTGGATGACTTTAATAATCTCATAGTTAAGTTTCTACATCCCTTCCAGTTCATCGTAGAATCTTAGCAGAACCTCTCTCTCTCTCTCTCTCTCTCTCTCTCTCTCTCTCTCTCCATATATATAAAATTATTGTCAACCAAAAGTGATACAGGATAAGGAAAGGCTACCAAGGTATCAATGGCATTTTTGTTGTGTTTTATATTTGCCATAAGAGCAAGGATTTGTCTATCTTGTTCACTACTCTGTCTGCGGACCTGGAACAATGCTCTCCCAGACAGACTAAGATGGCTGTCCTGTCCCATAGCATTTTGATCCACTCTCCTTGATTGTGGACAAGACCTGTGACTTATGGCAAAGGTGATGAGTGTCATTTCCATGATGGAAGATTGTAACATCCATCTTGCTAGCAGACTCTGACAATGGACTCTTCCCATTGCTGGCTGGGATAAAGCATGCTGCCATATGGATAGACCCACACGGCAAGGAAATAAGGGCAGTCTTTATCTGGCAGCCACCAAGTTGCGAAGGCCTTTATCTGGCAGCTCATAAAGATCTGACTCCTGTTGATAATTACATGAGCTTCCCCAGTCAAGTCTCAGATGAGACCCCAGCCCTGGTCAATGCCTTGATTGTAGCCTAGTAAGAAATAATGAAGCAGAGAACCCAGAAAAACTATGTTGGAACACCTGACCTAAAGAAACTGTGAGATAATAAATGTGTGTGGTTTAAGGCTGTTGAATTCATGTTAATTTGCTATACATCGATAAATAATGCAAATGCCTTATAGCCATTCAATAATTAATAAATATATATATTAGTTGAATAAAATGAGTGAAATAACCTCTTTGTATCCTTATTCATTAATATTCTATATATACATTCAATAAACATTTCCTAAAAGTATTTCTTAACAGTTAAGAAAACTAAATTAATTTTGAAACTTGAACCTTCAGTCTCAAGGCATTTTCTCCAGTGTTGGGTAATAATGATGTGGTGAATGAGGTAGGTTCAGTTATTGCTTTTGAGTCTTGGTTGTTGTTTGATGGCTAAAATCTCTGCTGTCTTTGAACATGTTTAGTTAAAAGTGTAATCTACACTTTGGTACACTAGTTAATTAAACCTATGTCTATAGACAAAAGTTGAACTCTCCTTTTATTTCCTCAAAGAGACTTTGAAGTTCCAAAGTCATTTTTCCCATAATTCTTGAGGAGGATGCTTAATTAAATTTGTATTGTTTTCATATATCCTCATCACCAACAGTACATTGCACCATAGTGCTGGACATGCAGAAAGAAAATCAAATTATAAATGGAAATGTTGCAAATATACATTAAAAATTAAATTCTATAGAAGCTACTTTACTTGCAAAAGATTAATGTCAGAAGATATACCTTAATATTTCATATCTCCTATAAAATATTTAAGAAACACAGTTCTCTTCTCTTGGGAAGAAGAAAAAGTTTCAACATCCACCAAATATAGTGATATATGGGGAGTACATATTTTTATCATAAGCATTAAAGGTAAATATCAGGAGACAATATGTTTATTATCAGATTGAAAGTAGTAGTTATTGTATAGTGCTAAAAAAGTTTCCAAATGCTGATGTTTAAGTGAAAGAAATTAGAACTTGATGTATTAAATTTTTGCACAAGGCCAAATTTATTAAAGGATTGAACTATATTCTTCAATTATGTCCACCTCAAATTTTAGATGCTAAATTATCTATCCCATATGAGAAGGTAAATTAAAGAGCTTTTAAAAATGTTTTTACATAGCAAAAAGACAAAGATGGAAGTTCTAGGTCTGTCCAAAACAAAAATCTAGAAATTTTAGGACCTCAGCTCCATTAGTTCACTGGGTATATCCTAGGAATGTCTGTCTTGTCCTACATTTCTGGGATCTCTGTGATTGATGGGTGTGGTCTTTGGCAAGTTTATTAGCATGTAAAGTTCTGTATGCTTCTGCGGTCCACATTGCCCAGACTGATCATCATGAAGTTTCTAGTTTTTTTGTTCCCTAAACTGTTTCTACCAGGAGCCTTTCAATTCTTACCAGGTTTAATGACTTACTTCCTGGCCAGGGTATCTCAGTTCCTGGCCAGGATAAAATTCATAATTGTTTTCTTTAGTTTATTTTTTAACTCACATTTGTTTACTCAACCTTTTGCTCGTTTTCAGCTTGTATATAGTTCAGTGTATAATTTCAGGTGAAACATGACACTTCTTTAGAAAACCTACCCATCTAAACCCAATAAAAACATGTAGTTACTAGGTGTTTGTGTGCGTTGGGTGGGGGGAGGGAGCTTTATGTTACTATTACCTTTTATATAAAAAGATAAGGACATATACAATATTACTTTGAATTGCTTTTTTAGTGCTGGAGATTAGTTGAAAAATAACTATGAAGTTTTAGAACCAGAAAGGGCCTTAGAAATGACTCAATCCAATCTCTTTGTTTCTTAGCTGGGAAGGTTTTCAGTGGCCCAAATTCATTTAGTAAAAGATTCAGAATACCATAAACACCTGTTAGAACCTAAACCTCCTATACCCAGTCTCTACCTTTTTTCTGTATTCTAATATTCTTGGATCATTGCCATTTTAACTCCTCTTGACTTCATCTGTCCCTAGTCCATGGCCCCTCGTTTTATCCCACATTCTGTGGTAACTCACCTTGCATGATGGCACCTTGTCCCATGCCTGCCCTCTGCATCTCTTGCCTCTGCCCTTGAGGCTCCCTAGTTTACACAGAGGTGTGAACTGCCACAGGATATGCTTGGCACCTATGCATATGCAACCCTGAAATTGAACTTTTGACTGATGGAAATTGGGAGATAGTGAATGTATTCTTAATCCTTCTCCTCCTGGACAGACTTAAAATGCTATAGTAAATATGCCCCCTCAGAAGGCAGACCTATTAGACCAAGTAAGCAAGTCCTGCTGGATTTTAAGAAGTGACCAGCTCAGTAATACTTTGTTCTATTTACTCTCCTTCCTTCAATACCTCATTCTTTATTTCCTTCCTGTCTGCCTCCTTGGGATTTCTCTCACCAATAAAGAACTAACATAGAAATTTTTGCCTTAAGCTATACTTCTAGAAAAACTAAGCTAATATACTACCACATGTCTCAGACATACAGGGTGAGGCAAAAGTAGGTTTACAGCTGTGAGTACACAAAGCACAGTTTAATTTTGTATTATTATGTATTTATTATTGTATTATTTTTCATAGGAACAATTGTAAACCTACTTTTTCCCCATGCTGTATATATCTACTTCTTATGTTTGTGCTGATTTTTTTTTTCTTATCTGAGTGGGGAACTCCTGATCATTCTTCAAGTCCTAGTTCACTGTGTTCTGTAAAGTTTGATCCACTCAAGCAGAATTAATCATTTGGGTCTATCATTGCATTTACGTAATGTTTCACAATGCTATGTGTTACTGATTAAACATGAACTACTTAAGACCCATGTCCTATGCTTCTTTGGATTCCCTACACCATGAATGGACTCAATATTGTTTTATGGAATGAATGAGTTAATTAAAATTTACTATTAAGACCATGTCCTAATTTAGTGGTTTGTGTGAATGCAGAAAAATATCTGAGCTGAAGATTTATACTGCATAAATACTTTTTATGTAATTATATGTACCTGTTATGTATTTATATATCATAGTGAATATCCAAAAAATTGATTTACCTATACATTTTACCTGTTTAGCTATCTGTCTCCTACCTCCCTTTCTTTCTATTGTCTGTATATAATATCCTTTTGAAGATGAGAAAGAGAACAGATGAGTGCCATTGATAAAGAGATAGAACATGAGGTTGCTTGTTCAAAGTCAAAACACTGTAATCTTCAGAGAGGTGGTTTTTATTGCTTTAGTTAGGAAGTGAGCCTGCACTTCTCTTTTGTTTGGGTCCAGTGTGTTTTGGTTCTGACAGAGATTTTGTTGTTATAATGGTCTCACTGCAGTACTTAAACTAGAAATAGCAAGTCTGAGAAATGACATCATTTTCCCCAGAAACTGAGATGACAATAAAGAATTTTCATTTGTAGCTGGAATACTTGGAGTTTCAAGTTAATACTGGATTCCTGACCACATATTAATTTATTCTCAGATTCTTCTCTAACATACCCCTCTGTTCCAACCTCCATAACTACCTCGTGTAATTGTTACTGTTTTGATTGGTAGGTGTCACCTCTCATTTCTGTGCCACAAGCTACTTGCTAGTCCAAAGCCAGTCATTGCATAACTCCCATAGAATGAGAGACATGTCCACCCATATCCACTTTATTAATTAAAATCACCCAGGGCTTCATCAGTTACGAGCATATTATGCTTCTCATCACTCAGCTTTCTTTCAAATTTATCCCTCAGGCTTTTGCCTCCATAATCACACACACACACAAAAAAAGGCATCAAATCCTGAGTGCTTCACAAGTACAAGAACTTTGGTTTCTGCGTTCTAAAAAACAATAACCACTTATTATATTACTATAAATGCTCAGAAAATGTGCAATGATAATTTTGCATCCACTTGAAAATAAACTATCAGCATGTAATTATTCCCTACCGAGTTTATTTCTGATGTGAATGTCTTATTTATGGGTAAGAATAAATGGTAGAAAATCATTCCTTGGTTGTTCCATTTACCTCTTTATGATTTATTCAAATTAACTAATTTAGTGCTTTTTTCCAGTTCTGTACATTGAGATAATGCATCCTGGGAAATACCTACATTCTGTTTGTCCAAAACATTTATTTAGAATGAATTAAAGCTCTTGAAGACTTTATTATATTTGTTCTGTATTATGCCTTTAAGAGATTTCCCAGCTTCTGTCAAGGTGCCTAATATTTCCTGTTCTGAGTTTGATGTAAAATGCCATAAAACAACTCTAGAAGAGTGTAGGCAGTCTCCATACTGCCAAACATAAGTGATTAAATTATAGCTATTTATTTTAAGCTTATAAGTCCATGTGTCATTCAATTTTCTGTTCAATAATGGTACTTTAAGCAACTGATATATGAATAGATGGAGACAGAAAATTAATGAATATGATTATGTTCTTAATTAAAATAATTAAAAAGGAGCCACATAAGTTTAGGAAAACCAACCTTAAAGTTGTATAGTAAGTCCTGTAGATTTTTATCTGTATTTCCTATACTCTAAAATGCTAAAACCATACACACATGATGGCAGTGAACAAGACTTGTTTGTTAAAGTAATCTACCTGCCAAACATGACCTGTCCTGTTTTTTACTTTTTTTTTTTTTTTTAAGCATCAGGGGCACAGGCTTCTGTGGACTTCTCAGACAGGTTAGGTCCCAGCTAGGAAGTACCTGGGAAAGCAATGAAAAAACTCTGGAATTGGTTGGCTCGATGACTCTCAGGCTCAAATCTAGTACCAGTGGTACAACAGGACAATGAGGACATGGGCACTCAGCTGTTTAAATTCAATGGCAAAAGAGGAAGAGGAGTACACATACTTAAGGACAGCATGTTACTTCTGATCTTAGGTTGAGTATTGAACATGTCCCCCATTTCACAGATAAGGTGAAACCAATTTAAAAATGTCAGGATTTAACCAACCAGTGAAGCTCAGTGGTTGAGCATGGACCTATGGACCAGGAGGTCATGCCCTGGTGGTGGGATCGATCCGTGGTGGGGTCATGCAGGAGGCAGCTGATCAGTGATTATCTCTCATCATTGATGTTTCTATTGCTCTCTCTCTCTCTCTCTCCCTTCCTCCCTCAAGTCAATTAGGCTCAATCTCCAGCCCTGGTTGGGTATGTGTAGGAAGCAACAAATCAATGTGTCTCTCTCACATCAATGTTTCTCTCTTTCTGTCTCCCTCCCTCATACTATCTCTAAAAATCAATGGAAAAATATTCTTGTGTGAGGATTAAAAAAATAAATAAAAAACAAAACAAGCAAACCAAAAAAAAAAAATGTCAGGATTTAGTGTTCTCATTTATGGACATTTCCTTATCCTTTTCTCTGGTATACTCTCCTACACGCCGTATTCTACCCTATATTCCTGGTTAATTCTTTCCTCAGGGAATAGGGGCTGGAGGTCTTCTGCATCATAATCTGTTAAGCAGCATCCCTGATTTTTACTCATTTTATATTCCAGGAGCACAAGCCTCCTCCACCTCAGTTATGACAACCAAAAATGTCTCTGCACGTTACCAAATATCCCTTGAGGGGCAAAATTGCCTGTTGGTGGGAATCACTGTGATAAAAGAAAAAGTATAGAAACTGCCTCAAATATGGTGATGCTAGCTGTTCTCAAACCTCAGTGACTCAATGCAATAAACAATTATTATTATTATTTTTGCTCACTGTAGTTAGTTAAAAAAGCCTTCCTAATGTAATTATGATCTAAGGAACAAAGCCCCCTACATTTTACCAATCAACCTTCCTTGGGAATGGAAAAGGAGACCAAGGGAAAACCTGACTGTCCAGTTCTTACTGCTTTGGGTAAGAATTAATATGCACATTGTACCCCTTTCCATTCCACTGAGAAAAGTAGTCATTGGCATTGCCTAGATCCGTGGTCGGCAAACTGCGGCTCGCGAGCCACATGCGGCTCTTTGGCCCCTTGAGTGTGACTCTTCCACAAAATACCACAGCCTGGGCGAGTCTGTTTTGAAGAAGTGCATTAGAAGAAGTTTAAGTTTAAAAAATTTGGCTCTCAAAAGAAATTTCAATCGTTGTACTGTTGATATTTGGCTCTGTTGACTAATGAGTTTGCTGACCACTGGCCTAGATGAACATAAACTGGGAAATCTAGTCCCTAGATAGGCATCCATATAAAGGCAATGATTCTATCTTTTAAAAAAGGAATAAAACATAAGTATTTGGGGGCAAAGTGGGGAATAGTTTTTTTCTTCTCCATGTACCCCCTGTGTTTGGGCTGCTGACAGACTTGGGAGAGAAACTAAACTGAGGTGCCACTGAGCAGAAGATATTTTAAGGCATTAACCCTGAAAAGAAGGGGGGAGGAATCTCAGAAACCTACAGATATTATAGTTTCATAATTAGATTAATTATAAACATTATTTTGAGACACTTAAATTCTATGTTGCATATTTCTTTAAACTGAATTTATACGATAGTGTGGGTTTAGAAGAACAGAAGTCTAGATTTTTATTTTGACCGTCCTCACTGGCTAAACATTGAACTTCCCAGCATGCTTGTTCTGCATGTGTCAAATAGGCATGAAACCACGTCTCTTAACTTTCTTACAGGGGATTGAAATGAGATGGAGTTTATAACTATATTTGAAAAAAATTATTCTATCAAACTTCAAAATATCATATTTAGATCTCACTACTTATTATGGGTCACTGTGTGGGGCTGGTGATTAAGTCAGATATTGGTCCACTGTCAGGTAGCTATAGGGATTCTGAATTACCTGAAGAAAAGAAGGCTGAGAGTATGTATGGTAATCTTGTGAGCCCAGTGAACAGTTGGACATATTTGTGGAGATCCTAGTCAGTCTATATAAAAGGAACCACCTCTCTTATGTAAGGACTATAAAGGCCTCTGTGACAATAGTTGAAATATACAGAAGATAAACTTTTGTAAGCCAGAACATTCTCAGTAACCAACAGTTAGATTTTAATGTTTAATATTGGATACCTCAGTAATATCTTCATTACAAGGCTCTCAAGGGAGCTATCCATGGTTCTGATGATCTATTCCTGACTTTTCTGCATCCCAAGGCCAGTATTCCTATTCTTTTTAAAATATATTTTTTATTGATTTCAGAGAGGAAGGGAGAAGGAGAGAGAGATAGAAACATCAATGATGAGAGGGAATAATTGATCAGCTGCCTCCTGCATGTCCCCTACTGGGAATCGAACCTGAAACCCGGACTTGACTGGAATTGAATCTGGGACCCTTCAGTCTGCAGGTCTACAATCTATCCACTGAGCCAAACCATCTAGGGCCAGTATTCCTATTCTTGACCCAATATTTTCCTTGAACATTGTCCTCCTGATTGTAACTAACCTTAACGTTACTGTCCTTTAGACCAAAACTAATCTGGAAAAGCATTCTTACACCTTGAACAATTTCCAGTTTAATTTCCATTAAGCTTCATGAGTTAAGGAGTTAACTTGCTGCCTAAATTAATCAATATGTAGCCTAATATTCATATTCCCAAGATATGCCCCAGATCTACATTCTAGTTTCAAGCTGGACTAATTACACAATGAAAAATAAACATATTATGCATATAGTCAATGACTGGAGAAAATACCTTCATAAAGAATACCTTCATAAAGAATCAATAACTAAACTATAGTGCAAGGTCAAACTAATTTTTATGATTTTTGACATTTTAAAATATTTGAGAAGAATATGAATTTGGAACACAGAGAAATCTTTAGTGTAGTTAGATATATAGTGAGAAAAATAATTTAGTTGTAAATTAATACTTCTGCTGATAGTTCAATTTTCTTATCTCCACCAAACATCCCAGCAGACTCATATATATAGCAGGTGATTAAATCATATGGGCCGCTTTGATACTCATTATATTATCTCACATGATTTTATGTCATGTAAATGCCCTCCTCTGGTAATAAGGGAAAAAAAAAGATGAGAGTTCTGTTTTCTGCATCGTGGTTCAATCATTTTCTTCAATGACCCTTAAGAATCTGAGTATATTATTTATGCCAAGCACACAAAACACATCACCTGAACTAGGAAGAACTGTATTTTGTGGGTTTGATTCCTATTAAAGAGTGAGTTTTAAGAGCTGAGAGAATAAACCAGCTTGAGGCATATTGATCAGGGAGAATTGCAGCATTGGAGCTGACTGGAAAGTCCATTTTTTGCTACTGGAATCAGAATCAAATACAGCAGCAAGAAAACTAGAGATATTTTTTAAACTATAAAAAAAAAAAAAACATGTTTCAGGAGCAAATGGCCTAACTCTCATAAAAGTTAGGTTTAATCAGGTACTTTTAAGGAAAGGAAATATGGATAAACTGTCAGATGTATGATTTACCTGACACATGTATTATTTACATTGCATCTGGCTGAACTTTTCCCAGCCAATGATATAAAAATGTGTAGGCCCCTTGAGTGTGGTTCTTATCTGTATTTTATGGGCCACAAACAAGTCCCAGCTTGGAAGGCAGAGCCCTCCTAGCATAATTAAGCTTGACCTTCTGGTCCTCCCTAGTTTCTTCCTAGGTAGCTAATAGGCTGTGGGAGGTGCAGCAAGTGCTGCCAAAACAAGGTGAAACTCACAAGAACATTGTAAACATGTTGACCACTACCCTTGTTTGCTTTGTGTGCTCTGACTATAAAATAAAGCTTCGGCTTACAGGCTGGGTCACTGTTTCCTCATCCAGGCACAGTGATCCGACCTAGCCCCAGCTGTATTCTCTTGTCTGTCATCTTTAATCCTTCACCAACCCTCCTCAGGCTCACCAAACCTGGCCGTGCTGGCACGGCACAAAAATGCACTAGGTTTCTATATGTTTTCGTTAATATAAAATAAATATAGATATTTTAATCTGTTTCATTTTACTAATACTGTAGTATCGCTGCTAAACATTGCAACATTTAGAAACATGTGTATAGTTCCCCTTGCTAGATTTTCCACGGCACTTAAACAGAAAACCAATAAATATAGCAGACTTTCTATATGTAGCTAGGACCCATGATATTTGAATATGGGAGGGGAAGAAGACTACAAAAAACATATTAATTGGCAATTATTGCTTTTATTTTTATCTTTTCTATCCTGGGTGCTGTATGACTAGCATAAATAAATGTATTTAAAATTTGGCCTTATTTATTGATTTGAATATCAGATACAAGTTAAAGGGGAAAAATAACTCCCAGGCACTAGGATGACTAGTCTAGCTTGACAGTAGCCCTAAATTGTTGATTATATGCTTTGAGTTTTGCACACTACTTTCATTTTATTTATACACACACTTGGCTGTTCTATTGTTTATCCAGTATACAGTTAGGTTGAAAGCCCAAGGAAAAAAAATATTTTTGAAGAATGACATTGTTGCCCGGCTGGCATAACTCAGTTGTTAAGTGTCGACCTATAAACCAGTAGGTCACGGTTCAATACTGATTAGGACATATGCCCGGGTTGTGGGCTTGATCCCCAGTGTGGGTCATGTAGGAGGCAGCCAATCAATGATTCTCTCTCGTCATTGATGTTCCCCCCCACCACCTCTCTCTCTCTCTCTCTCTCTCTGAGATCAATAAAAAATATATATATTTTTTAAAAGAATGACATTGTTCACTTCTTAAAATAAGGTAATATGTGTCCATTGTCTTCCCTGCATGTCTCTGTTTTTTCTTAAATGTCCTTTAGGACAGCGCTTTCCAGACTATAATGTGCAAGTGAATCATGTATGCATCTTGTTAAAATGCAGAATTTAAAAGTAGGTCTGGGGATGGAGGCTGAGATGCTGCATTTCTAAAAGCACCCAGGTAGCGCTGATGCAGCTGGTCTGCAGACCATACTTCCAGTAGTGAGGCATTAGTCTATTGTGTAATAGCTATCATGTGAGCAGCTATTATAGTCAGCTATTTGACCTTACTTTTTCAGAACTCTTATCTTTACAATAGGAATGGGGAAGTGTAATGATTAAGATGGTGGGCTCTGGTGTCAGGTGACCTGAGTTTGACTTCTGGCTTTCACCTTTACTTAGCTGCGACTAAATTGTAAAGCCTTCCCGAGCCTTAGTTTCCCATTACATAAAAAGTTGATAATGTCTGGGCCTCCAATGTGGAATTCTTGTGTGGATTACATGAGATAACATAAAGTATGACAGCAAGCACTATCATTTATATCTGCATTTATATACAAGTGAAGGGGCTTTCAGAAATTACGTAGTATAGCTCTTGATTTTTAAAGCTTGGGATGTAGAAACATATTAGATCAACTAAATTTCTTTGGATCACTCAGCAAGTGTATATCCAGCAGGGTCTGAGAAAAAACTTGGAAGGATAAAGACAATTGAAACAAAATTTATTATTTATGCAGATGCATTAATTAAGAAATGAATACATATGATTCCATTCATGTGTGGAATCTAATAAATAAAATGAACTATCAAGCAAAATAGAGACAGACTCATAGACAGAGAGCAGGCTGACAACTGTTGAGGGGGGTGTTGGGGAGATGGGTGGAGTTATGTGGACGGATTGAGAAAAAAGAGAGAAAAAACTCGACTCATGGATATGGACAACAGAGTGGTGATTGCTGAGGGGAGCTTCTACCTATAAACTCCATTTACCTATTGAGGATGTCATCACTTCCACCTTCCCCATGTGCTTGGTGCAGTTGGAGCTTAAAGCTCCATTCTACCCCGTCATTTGTCCCTCTGTGGGTCACTCAGGAATATGAGGAACAACTGTTACTTTTATTTATAATGGAATAGTAAAGAATACCTAGAGAGAAAAATTTGCATTTGGAATAGAAATATCTTTTAGTGCAATAGTGCATTATCTTTCTTTGTCTATTCCTTAAAAAAATGCTGTCATTTTGAATTAACACTTTTATTCAAAGCAAAGAACTGAAAAATGACTTGACCTCCTTGATTAAGCTCTTTTCTTAAGTTAGACAGTTTTGATTTTTAAATATTTGGTCTAAAACATGTCAAGTAGATAATATACCAGGGTTTTGTGAGTTCATTTAAAAACCTTCACGAAAGGTTGTACAAGAGTCTTATTTGTTTAAAAATATTTCTCTAAGCACATCAGCCTTCTGCTTGGGCCCACGCTAACATTTTGAAAGATGCCTTAACCAAGCCTCAAACCACATAATCAATTAGGAAAATGTATTTTTTACAAGTAAAAATAGGCTTCCTTATTGATCAAAATGGAGAGTTCTCTGAGAAATATTTAGCAAAGCTACAAAGTAATAGCTCTGGCCAGTGTTTCTCAATGCTTAGAACATTGGCCTATGCACCCAAGTGTCACAGGTTCATTCCCAGTCAATGGCAAGTACATGGGTTGCAGGTTCGATCCCTGGCCTTAGTTGGGGCACATGTGGGAGGCAATCAATGGATGTGTCTTTCTTACATTGATCGCTCTCTCTCTCTCTCTCTCTCTCTCTCTCTCTCTCTCTCTTTCTCTTTCTCTTTCCTTCCGCCCTCCCTTCCTCCCTTCCACTCTCTCTAAAAATCAATGGAAAAAATATCCTCAGGTGAAGATTAACAACAACAACATATACACAAAGTAATATAAAGCCCTTTTCAAATGTATTAATTAAAATGAGATTTGCAATAAACATGAAATCTGTCTTCTTGCTTGGTACAGATATAGACCTTTTGATTTGTGTCACAGGGACAATGTGGGATGTGAGTGTACTAAGCAATCTCTCAGAGTACGTGCCTGAAATTTAAGAAACTCAGAAATAAAGGATCTCTACCGACAAATCACTTTTATTTGACACCTGAGCAGTGAACATAGAGATCTGACAGATTTGAAGTTAGCATGTGAATGTGAAAAATATCATTTTTGTAAGTGCATAGGGAAACATTGTTTTGTGACACGGTGATGATCTATTGAAGAAAGTAGCCACTGTACCGGAAAGACTTTCTTTCATGTATATATTCGCTGGGGGCAGAGCTTGACAGCTGTTTCATTTAGGAAAAAGCACACCATTAAAGCTGAAATTCTTAAACTTCAGCTGCAGCTGGCTTTTAGAGTCAAGCGTGGGCCCAGTTTGAGCTCATATTAGTACAAAGACCCCACAGCTCTCCTTGCCAGCCTGCTTCACAGAAGCCATAGAAGGTGTATAATCTGGCTTTATTCTGGAGCTGGCTTTGATCAGAGATAATTTATGTCACATAGAAAATAGTTTGATAAGCTTCCCATGTTCCATGATTGTACAGCCATGATAGCTCATCGCCGTGGCATGGACTGGGCCCTCAAGACCTGCTCAATTAGTGTTTTTTCGTACAAGGCACTCCATCCCCTGGAAAGCAGGAACATGTACTGCTCAAAGTATATCCTGAGACAAAGCCTGAGAAAACACACCTCACCACAAATGCTAATCCTAAGATGTCATTACCTCGTTCTTCAGGGGGCAATGTGTCAAAGATGTTTCCCCACACAGGCTTTGGTGTCCTTCGTAGCAAAGGGATGATGTCTTCCCTGTCCGGGCTCTGGTACCCTCCTGGTTGGGAACCGATGTGAAAAGTCCCATTGCTACCCTTGAGCAAGGGTGCCTGTGAGCACGGTCGACTTTACATTCTCCTGGCTTGTAGCTGTTAAAGTAAGGCCAGTTTTCCTGCTCTTCTTCTCACCGTTGGACTCCAACTTAAGATTCACAGAACAAACTGTAGGAGGCAACAGCAATCAGGTCTTGCATTTCTGTAGTGGCCTTTGCCTGAGGCACCCATTTTTGTCAATGTCTACCTTTCACCTCCTCTGAATATCCAGGAGGGAAAAAATACCGTTGATCCTAAATGAGTTCATCAAAATTCAAAAGGAGTTGTCAGGAAAAGTAATTTGTCTAAAAAAAAAAAAAAAAAAAGCAGGGGTGGGGGAAGTGGACTGGAGTAAGAGTTTATTTGCAAAATAAAAAAGTGCCCTGGCTTTCACTTTCCAGGGAAATGTGTGAAGTGCCGTTTTCTCTGACGGGCACACCAAACCTTAAACAAAAAGTGGAGAATTGAAACTATTTTCCAAATATTATAGGTAGTGGTATCAAATGGAGTTTCATATCACATACAAACTATTTTGTATGTGCGTATACATATGATTCTTATTCATTCCTTTGTTGTACTCCCTTTATGTATCAGGCTCAGAGGGATATATTCTTTAGCAAGCAACCAGAGCCACTCTGATTCCAGAAAAAAAAAAATACATTTCTGCTAAAAAATGAGAGACAAGAGTGCTGTTCTGAGAACCTGCAGCTCTCAGGGCAGACATTGGGAGACACTGGTGGCTCCACTTTCCCCTCAAACCTGCAAGTCTCCTGTCTGCCATGCCAGAGAGCAAGAGCAGAGCAAGGGGCAGGCAAAATGCAAATACCTAGACAGGTAAAGGGAGCATTCAGGGTCACAGTGGGGTAGCTATGCAATGGACACCAGTCCAGTGCTTCTCAGTGTTGCTCGAGGCCTGCCGGGCAGAATCACTGCTCCTCCCTCCTAAGTCAGCCTCGGTGGGGCTGTGGGCCCAGGGTCCAAGCACATCACGTGATTTTTGCATACACATGGAGGTTTGCCAATGACTGGCTCTAATCTAATATTTCTTCTAGTGATATTGACTTAACATCACTCTCAGCAGCATCACAACAGCTGGGTTTTATTGAGAATGTACTCTGTGGGATCCTGTGCTTTGCATGCTTTATCTTCTCTAACCTTCACACCAATTCCATGAATTAGGACCATATAAGGTAGTGTAAGTATAAGGACACCGGGCTAGAGAACTGAGGACCTTTCTCAAGGTCACAACAGTCAGGAAGCCATAGAGTCAGAATCCAGTCCCTCCAACTATGCAGCTCTCCCTCTTGATTGAGTACTTTGTAGATAAAAATCTTCACAAAGAATATTGCTTTCTGTGGAGACTCTAAAATAGTGCCAATGAATAGGAAATGTTTTAGAGGGAAAATGCAATTAACTCAAATACTTGACAGATAGTCTAAGTAGCTTAATCTCATCTAGTCTGTTGTATTAACAGAAATTCTGGAGTCAGTCACAAGTTAGAAGAAAGGTGCGAATGAAATGAGCATAAAGAAACTTGAAATCTGCATAGACCAATGTCTAGTAAAAAATAGTGAAGTGTCTTGTGGGTGATTAAGTAAAATAACTTTAGTTTGAAATTTTAAATTCTTCTCATTTCCTAATGATTCTTTCATTCTCATTCTTCTTAGGTTTCACCCCTTTTTCTGAAAGTATCTGGAATATTGCTACATCACAAGGTTAGTATTTTAAAAATATTTACATTAGATTATACACTAATCTTACTTCCCTGAGACAATCAGTGTACAGGAGATATAGCACAACATAGTTCAAAGGAGTCATGGATGAATATTAACATAGTTTTGATCTAGTTCTTTCTATAGAGCTGCCCTCTGTTTAAGGAACTTATGCTCTTTTATAATATACTAGAGGCCCAGTGCACAAAATTCATGCACTCAGTGGGGGTGGGGGGGTCCTTCAGCCCGGCCTACACCCTCTTGCAGTCTGGGAGCTCTCAGGGGATGTCCAACTGATGGTTTAGGCCTTCTCCCTGGGGAGTGGACCTAAGCCAGCAGTCAGACATCCTTAGCGCTGCCGCGGTGGGAGAGACTCCCACCACCACCGCGGCATTTGCCAGCTGTGAGCCCAGCTTCTGGCTGAGCGGCGCTCCCCCTGTGGGAGCCCACTGACCACTAGGGGGCAGTTCCTGCATTGAGCGTCTTCCCCCTGGTGGTCAATGCACATTATAGCAACTGGTTGTTCAGTCGACCGGTCATAATGGTCACTTAGGCTTTTATATACACAGATCTGACATCATGCATACAGGGTCATTACAGAACTTTGCTATAAGTCTTCCATGTTGTTCCACAGCTTCAGTAGCCAAAGCCTAAGTCTTGTTGAGTGCCAGGGAAAGTGATTGCAAAATTTAGTTGGCAGTTGTAGATGTTCCAGTTCTTTGAAAAAGTGCATTCTGTTGGCATGGGTCACACAGGATACTCCTTGAAAAGAAGGGTTTCATGATCACAAACATTTGGGAAATGTTACATAAGATACTCTGCCCCATGCAAATTTATAACACACACACACTTTAGCATACTAAAAGCTTTGGAAAATCCTTTGTTCAATTAACTTTAGGTTTGCCAAATCCAAGATTTCACAAACTTATTTTATATTGAGCTCTTTCTGAGCATATCTCTTACTATCACTTAGAATTAATATCCAAGAAATACCTGAAGGGAGATACTATGTTGGTATTTTGATATAACTGAGAAGTTTTTTTGTTGGGATTATAGTACTACCTCCCCCTCTCTCTTTCCTGTGTTGGCTTTTATTTGAGAGGCCATCCTGGTAGCTTTCAGATCTATCATCATATCTCGATGGAGAAGAGGCTCTTTACACCTATCATGTCAACAATAAGACTATATTTTAGGTGAAGATTTTATTCAGGGGATGTATGAATGAAGCATTTATAAATATTAAGGGGGATCATGGAGATTATCATGAGAAGATGCTAAGAGACTTTCAATGTGTGCTTTGATAATAATTGCTGTATTAAAAATTGATCTGTATTGAGATGAGCTGCAGTCATAAGCCCAAAATTAAGTATGATATAGATGTTAGCACCGTGGATGTGAAAGTCAGAAAGACGTAGCTTCAAATCATAGATCTCCATAGTCTTGTATGCCTCGGAACAACACACCTAACTTCATTTATAAAATGTGGATGAGAATGCCTAAATTATAGGGATGTATGGAGGATGTGGATGTCTCCTTTATATAATATCTCAATAGACAGAATTACAGAAGTAAAAACATAAAAAGTAAAATGGAACCGGCTGATATTTTACTACACACAAGCATATTTTTCTTTTGTGTGTGTATAAAACATGTTTTATTATATTAGAAATATAAATTGTTTTTGCATGATACTAAACACCCAGATGAAAAACTAAAACAAAATTAACCAATCATCGCTGATTAGATAAACATCCAGATGTTTGGCATTGAATAGATGAGACATCTGGCTCATGAATAGAATTTTTTACTTTTCATATGCAAGTCTGGATGATGCTACTTGGTGTATATTTCTACAGTTTTTTCCCCCGAAGTAATAGGCATATGAGTCATTTTAAAGAAAGATGTAGACTAGGGAATACATTTCAATTTTAGGTGAATTTTAATCTTGCCATGAATTATTATTCTCCAGTTTCACACTGTATTCAATTTATTCAATAATAATTTTCAATCTTTTATATAGCAAACATGCATTAGGCGATATGGATTTTAAAACAAACACACAACCTCTAGCTGGAGATAGGACACATTTGAAGGAAGAAGCAAATGTTTGAAATAATAAAAAATTAGCATCGACATTGAAGGAGCATAGGGATGCCAGAGGCACACAAGTGGGCCCCCTCCACCTCTCCCAGCTAGAGAAAGTAAAGAGGAAAAAAAATCTGGGAAGACTTCCAAGAGGAAGATGATATTGGAATAGAGGAATAAAAACAAATAGCTTTGTTCCAGGTGAATGAGGAGGTGAAGGTCATGGGTTTACCCCTGGAGCTTAGGATCTACAAGTAGGGTATTTTATAGATGAGACAGTGAGGATAGATTCTAAATGGCTTTCTTTTATAGTCAATGCGGTGACAAGGTGATGCAGAATGTGAGGGCAGTAGTGTGAAGGGTGGACTGTTGAATAATTAAATGATATATGGCTTTTTGCTTATAGTGTCAATTATTTTGTGATAGAAATATTTCTGGCTGGAATCCCAAACATTGGACTCATCCCTAACTGTCAACTCTGTTATACCTGACCTTGGGATTTCTGTACTAATATTGCTGTTATGTGGAACTAGAAGGTGATCCCCATCATCAGAATTCAGAGCCCAAGCCTCAGTGTCATTTCAATTGCTCTTTGGAGCAAAGGATATTTGAGTTTTGCCAAGAGCTTGGCAAGAGCCATTAACACACATTTTTTAATTAGAAGCAAAGCTAAACATTTTTTAAAAGAATATCTCAATTATAGTTGACATACAATTTTTTTCAGGTGTACAACATAGTGATTAGATGACATTTATATAACTTTTAGAGTGATCACCTCAATAAGTCTGGTGCCTATCTGACACCACACATAGTTATTACAAAACTATTAACTATTATCTCTATGTTGTACTTTATATACAGCCAATAATAGGCCAGGGCTTTGCAACCTTCCACAGCAAGATCTGAGCTATAATCTCAAATATGATTTCACCTCTTTAGTGACAGAATCTGATAGTCAAAATATCTTGGCTATTTTCCTGATAGGCAAGATATTCTGAATCCACTTTACACTAGCAATATATCTTATTAATCTCAAAAATCAACCTTACTCTATTTTATAGCTTAACCAACATGAAAAATTAAAATGAAAGTGTTTTGTTTATTGAAGGCTAATGGTAAATTTTAATATCTGGTAAGGCTTGTTAACTCTCATAACCCTTACGTTTTTCTTTCCATTGCTTTTCTTATAATTTCTATTACACTTAAAATTCATACTAAATGCTTTAGCATATACTTCTAAAAAGAGAAAATTTTTCATGTGTGCACAGTCATAATACCAACATTCCAGCTCTGCTGCCAGGCCCGCTGGGCAGACAGCGCGTCACCTGAACGTCTCCAAGGAGGGGCCTGGCCCCGCGCGCCCACGGGAATGTGTCGATGGGGAGCCGGGAAGGGGCTGGGGGAGCCCTCGGTGCCCCCGAGTGAGGAGGCGCTGGGAGACCTGCCAGCAGCCCCGCTGGTGATGCCGGCAGCGCTGGTGTTATGTCTGAGACAATTTCTACCTATTATCTAACATCTAGTTCATATTGAAATGTCCTGGGTTGTATCCCTAATGATACTAAGAGATTTCATACTTGATAGAAAGAAGACAAAAATAAATAAGGATATAGAAAACTTGAGCAACACTATGAACTTTACCAAATAGATATTTTTAGAACCCTCCACTCAATAATAGCAAGACACACATTCTTTTCAAATGCACAGAGAACTTTTACCAAGATAGACCATATCATGGGCATAATGCATGTCTCAAAAAGTATTCAGATCATTCAAGTCCATTATATAGCAAACATGGAGTTATATTATACTAGAGGCCCAGTGCATGAAAATTTGTGCACTTTGGGGGGGTCCCTCAGCCCAGCCTGTGCCCTCTTGCAGTCTGGGATCCCTCGGGGGATGTCCACCTGCTGGCTTAGGATCACTTTGGGGGATCAGGACTAAACTGGCAGTCAGACATCCCTCTGGCAGCCTGGGAGCCCTTGGGGGATGTCCGACTGATGGCTTAGGCCCACTCCCCTAGGAATGGGCCTAAGCCATCAGTCGGACATCCTTAGCACTGCCACAGAGGTGGGAGAGGCTACCGCCACCGCCACTATGCTCACAGCCGTCAGCCTGGCTTGTGGCTGAGCAGAGCTCCCCCTGTGGGAGTGCACTGACCACCAGGGGGCAGCTCCTGTGTTGAGTGTATGCCCCCTGGTGGTCAGTGTGCATCATAGTGACTGGTCATTCCCTGTTGTTCCACCAATTTGGGTCAATTTGCATATTGACCTTTTATTATATAGAATAAGAGAAAGAGATCTGGAAAAATCCCAAACAAAATAAAACAACACACTGTAAATAACACTTGTATCAAGGAACACATCAAAAGGAAAAATAGAAAGTATTGGGGACTGAATAAAATGGAAAACAAGACATACAAAATTCTTGGGATGCAACTAAGGTAGTGCTAGAGGAAATATACAGCTTTAAACACTTACATTAGTAAAAACCAATGATGAGTCTCAGATTAATTACCTAAGCTTCCTTCTTAAGACATTAGGAAAAATAGAGCAAAGTTAACCCAAAGTAAGCAGGAGAAAAGAAATGACAAAGATAAAAACAGAAATTTAAAACATAGAAAACTGAAAAACAAGGGAGAAAAAGCACGGACACTGAAAGCCTGTTCTTTGAGCAGATCAATAAACTTGATCAAGCCTTCAGCCATATTGATCAGGAAAAAGGAGAGATGTTACCAATACCAAGACGAGAAAGGGAGCAATGTCATAGATCCTACAGACCTGCAAAGGATAAAAAGGAAAATTTATAAGCAATATTTCACCAAACAATTTGAAAACTTAGATGAAATAGAAAAATTTCTTTAAAAATGCAAACTACCAAGTCTCAAGAAGAAACAACCTGAATTGAATTTGTAGTTAAAAAACATTTTCATTCAGAAAACTTCCAGCCAAATAACTTCACTGATAAATTCTATTAAACATTACAAAGAATAGGTAATACCAGTGATACCAACACCTAGAACATTTGGCACACAGTAATTATGTAATAAATGTTAATTGAATTAATAAATACATTTTTAATCTCTCTCTGTACAAACATCTACTTATATGTACAAACTTAGGTATGTGTGCTTCATCAAGTTGTTATTTAGGGGCTGATATTTGGTTAGAAATTTCTACAGATTCAAAAAGGATATTCCTTAGATTCAATACTGAAACATACACCTACCTTTTCAATTTCAAAGAAAGGAAAGATTACACACTGGGGATTGTACTTTGCTCTCTCTATATCATTAAATTTGCCTATATTCATCACTATACTATATATATATATATATATATATATATATATATATAGAGAGAGAGAGAGAGAGAGAGAGAGAGAGAGAGAGAGAGTGTGTGTGTGCATAAAACATCACTGTTTTATTCATTACAATAAGCGATATGACTTTGCAATATTCTTAACAAGTTGCAGAATCACATCTGACCCAAGTAGGAACACTGACCCAATAGCATGGCACATTTAACAAAACCAATTCTATCACGCTGGTATATTTTTGGACTCCAACAAAGGAGACATAATGATACACATATAAATAATTTGGGAGATTTTATTATTTTGCTTTTTACCCATCATGCTCTGCTTCAAAGTTTATCTATGTAATAGCAACTGACTTGGTGTGATAGTTCCTGAAAGTTTCTCTTCTTTTCTGTTACCTTTTCAAAGCAACTCTTGCTAAGGTCATTTAAACAGATGTCAATTTTAATAAACCACGAATGTGTTCCCAGAGTACAACTGAAGACATTAATTATAAATGTTCACTAAATTTTACAGTGAAGTAGCACTAATCAACCTCAATATAATAATATAAAGATTATTGTAAAAATATCCTATATAATAAAAAGCTAATATGTAAATAGACTGAACGGTGGAACAACTGGAACAACTGAACAGCCGGTCACTATGACATGCTCTGGCCACCAAGGAGCGTGTGTGGAACATGGCAGGTGTTGGCCGTGGTGGGATGGTGGATCAGGTGAGCCGGGGTGCCAGACCAAGGCGGAGCGCCAGTCGCTGTCATTGGGGCAACCCTCTGGTGGTTACTGAAAATTCTTTGCTCCCCCACGCCACGGTCCCGCCCAGTGCTCGCACCTGCTGCTGGCACCGGAGCCACCGCTTGCACCTGCTGCCAGTGCCCAGCACCAGTTCCGATCACTTGGTGCCATCAGAGGGTGCGAGTGGCGGCTCCCAGCCCTGATCACCCCTGAGGTCTTCTCCACCTCCCCCTGCTCCTGAGGGGCAATTGTGTCAGCAGCCGCCACTCGCATCCACTGCTGGTGCCGGCCCCAATCACTCCACACCATCAGTGGGTTTGAGCAGGGCTGGCGCCATCAGGGTGTGGGAGCAGTGGCAGCAGGAGCGGGGTTAGGGTTAGGGTTAGTGTCAGACAGGGGACCAGGGGCTGCAGCAGGAGGGGCCAGGTGGGGGCGTGGAGGATGGGCTAAGACCTGCTCCTGTGCCTACCGCAGCCTCGCGGCCCACAGTTCCTTTCAAGGTGCATGAATTCATGCACTCGGGGGGCGGGGCAGGGGGGATCCCCCAGCCTGGCCAGTGCCCCATCACAGTGCAGGAGCCCTGTGATCCATCACCCCAAAGAGGTAGGCCCCGCCCACCTATCCGGGGCTCCTCGATGGATTGCCCCAAAGATGTAGGCCAGAGCCGGGGAAGACCTGCAGACCCTGGGCCGGACCGTGGCGGAGGCCTTCCTCTGAGCACACCTGTCTAACCCCCACTGCGGCCCCGCCCCCACCCCTGTCCCCGATGCTGCAAGGCCTTGCCCACCCGCGCCTGCTGTGCGTGCCGCCTGCTGAGCAGTCATGACATTATGGCATCCCGGACAATTTACATATTCCTCTATTATTATATAGGATAATATATATAATAATAAAAAGTTTATTGGAAAAATTAGGTGCTTTTCTTTTTTTTAATCTTTATTGTTCAGATTATTACAGATGTTCCTCTTTTTTCCCCCCTTAGCTCCCTTCTACCCGGTTCCCACCCCACTCCAGGCCTCTCCCCCCTCTCGCTGACCTCACCCATAGGTGTAAACTCTTTGTCCAATCTCTTCCCACACCCCACACATCCCCTTCCCCCAGAGAATTGTCAGTCTGCTCCCTTTCCATGCCCCTGATTCGATTACATTCACCAGTTTGTTCTGTTCATCAGGTTTTATATTCATTTGATTTTTAGCTTCACTTGTTGATATGTATTTGTTGTAACTTTGTTGTTCATAATTTTTTTTAATCTTTACCTTTTTCTTCTTCCTCCTCTTCTTAGAGAATATAACCTTTAAAATATGAAATAAGGATTGGAATATTAGCACTGAATTTTTTTTTATTTGTGCTAGAGGATGAGATTGGAGTTGTAGTATTTAGATTATATGATATCATGTTATTATATAAAATTGAAGACATTGCTGATTCATATTTCATCAGCTTATAAGGAAGACTACAACAACATAACAACCTCCGTTATTTAAACTTCCCTGTATCCACACCCTTTGCCATGTGATGTTGTTATTCCTCTAAAATCAGAGACAGCACCAATTTTCCACCCCTTATAATGGGGCAAGCTTTGTACATTGATTTTGGCCCATAATTGTAATCCTAGCATCAAGACAAATTGTGTATTTTCAATTGCTCATTATTGACCTCTTCTGTGGCCATGATAATGGCCATGATTGTGAAAGACATGAAGGACAGTTCCCTGTCGCCCCTGTTGCCTCAGACAAAGCCATTGTCACTATGCCAATAGATAGTCGATCCCCACACAAGTGAAAGAGCCAAGCTCAAGTCAGCAGAGCTCTCTAGCTCCTGAGTGAGCCCGCCTGAGACAAGCTGGGCCTTGCACAGATGAGTAAACTTTGAGATAAAGAAAAGTTGTGTTGTATGCCACTGAGATTTTTATGATTGTTTGCCACACCGCTATAATTTTTAAACTTTCATTTTGAAACAAGTATAAATTTTAAATTTACATAAGAATTGTAAAGATTGTACAGAGTTACCCCTCAGTAAGCTTCTCCTAATGTTAACATCTCAAGTGACCATGTTGCATTTACCCAAACTAAAAATGTAACCTAGGCATAAGGCTTGATTCATATTGTACCAATTTTTCCACTGATGTTCTTTTTCTGTTCCATGTCAATCCAAGATATGTGATTGCATTCAGTCCTCATTTATTATTATTTAGCAGGTGACCTCTTGGATGTAGTTAATTGTACAGGGGATAAACATCTGCCTGTTCCCTCTTTGTAGTTAAAGTTAAGGCAGTGCTTCTCAAACTTTATGTGCATATGAATTACCTGAGGATCTTGTTAAAATGCAGATTCACATTCAGTAATTTTAGGGTAAGACCAGAGATTCTGCTTTTCTAACAAGCTCTCCAGTGATATTAATGCTATTGTTGATCCATGGACCATACATGGGATTGCAAGGACCTAAAACACTGTGATTAGGTAATCTGAGTGCTAACTTGGTAAGGAGTTAGTACCAGATTTAGCTTTCCAGCAGCCCAGTCTTGTGACTGTTGATTTGAGGAAATAGGAACTGGGAACTTGAAGAGCACTATGCTAAGAAAGAAGACACAGCCCATGTAAAGTCTCTAAGATCACACAGCTTGTGAGAGAAAAAGAGATGAAGAGTCCTAGATGATAACGAACATGCCAGGAATCCAGCTATTAGAAATGAGTCATTAAATCCCACTAACACTCTTACAGCTTTATATTTTCATTATAACCCCTCTTTTATTTATATTATCATTAATTGGGTTCTTTTTCTTCCTTCTAAACATCCTTATTTAGACCCATCCTATATAATAAAAGCCTAATATGCAAATCGACCAAACTGCAGAATGACAGGTCGCTATGATGCGCACTGACTACCAGTGGGCAGATACTCAACACAGGAGCTGCTCCCAGCCCACAGACCCCAGGCCAGCCAAGGCAGGTGCCAGCAGGGGGGGCCCCCAATCGCCCCACTGGTTGCCCCACAGATTGGCTCTGATCGCCGGCCAGGCCTAAGGACCCTACCCGTGCGTGAATTTCATGCACTGGGCCTCTAGTATAAGAATAATACACCCCAACTGTGACAAGAAAAAGAGGAAAGAAAAGATAAAATAAAATACCTCTGGGAATATATGGACCTAGAATTATAAATGGGTCTTTCTTTAAAACTTATTGTAATTTCTATTCATATAATTCCTTTCTCCAGAAGTTCAAAATACTTCAGACAAAAAAGAGATTCCTTCAAAATCAAATGGTATTTTATCATCTAAAATTTTATAAAATCATTACAATTTATAACACCAGTCTAGTGTGTTTTTTGTTAGCTCAGTATTCCTATTAAGATGACATGTGGCTGTGTAGTAGAACGGAAATCACAGCCACAGTTTGCCTCTAAGATAGAAGCATAGACCAGATAGTCCCTCAGAATTTTATCTCTTGTTACTATGATAAAAAAAAATAAATGGACAGACATTGTGACATGATAAGTAGGCTTTGATCATGTATTTTCTAAGTGAGAGCCATAAAACATGTGATCTAAGGTACCTGATATCTTTTCTAGGCTCTGCAATAATATTAGTGAGCCGAGAGATCACTATTTGGTCCCCTCCTACCTGGAAACTCCCTATCATTTATTATCTGTACCATTTGTTAAATTCCTTCCTTCCTTCCTTCCTTCCTTCCTTCCTTCCTTCCTTCCTTCCTTCCTTCCTTCCTTCCTTCCTTCCTTCCTTTCTCTTCCTCTCTCCCACCCTTCTTTCCTCCTTCCCCCCTCTCTCTCCCTTCCTCCTTCCTCCCTTTCTCTCTTTCAATAAGCATTTATTAAGAGCATATATACTTCTACAAAGTAAGTGAAGAATCAACACCACAAGCCCATTAAAAATTTGAAAAATATCACTTTCTCTCTAAGCAATTTGGACTATTTATGATTTCCTCTCTCCTAGGGTGATAAACAAAGTGAATGTGCTTATGGACTCTTCCAAACTAAGTAACCTCTTTCTGATTCTCTTTGAAGTAAGTTAATATTGCCAATTAGCTTATAGGTAGATTCTGGCATTTCTTGCTACTCTTATAGGAAATAGTCAATATTATTTATATCATATCATATGTAGTATAATATATGATTCATACAGATATACATTTATATCAAGTGTTTTTTATCTTTATTGTTGAAAGTATCATATATGTTCCTTTTTTTTCCCACCATTGACCCCTGCTGGCCCACCCCCACCACCCCCCAGGCCTTCACCACACTATTGTCTGTGTCTGTGGGTCATGCATATATGCATACAAATTCTTTGGTTAATCTTTTCCCACTCAGCCACCTCCACCTTCCCTCTGATATATAGTGTTTTTAATTATGTGTTTACTTTATAATTTAATCTGAGTTTGCAGGACTCTTATTTTCACATTTATTTACCCAAGCATTTGGGATTTGGACCTACAATCAGCATTGTTTTCTACCCTATTTCTTATTTTCTATTCTTATTTTCTATTCCACAGTACAAATCTGGCCTGAGGGCTCAGGTGACAATCTCACGTGAGCTCTAAATGTCCAGTTGGTCAATGATAGGTCTATTTTTATTTGTGTTTTTTTTTATTTATTATATTTCTCATTATGATTTGTAGAATACAGCTTTGAGCTCTTTTTCCCAATGTTACCCTGTATAAGCCTGGGGAATTTGAATAATACATTTATACATATTCATATTCCTCCAGGTACATTTCCTAAGTATACCTAGAATGAGTTGCATTTCTTATGAAGACTTGATCATGATTCAGTGTTGAACTCACTGTTAATATTGTGTCTGAGTATGCAAATGTTAAGTTGATGTGCCACATAAACTCATCTTTCAGCCACAGGGTCACAGTGACATAAATAAGTGTTAACAGCTGCATTGTTAGAAATCAGGGCTCCAACATGGAAAGATGATAATAGAAGCTGTTTGAAATGAGGTCATGAGATATCAATTTAAAATGCAGGCTGTCAGGTAGGTGACACTGCTTCTGCTTTCGGTCAGAGAGAAGATATTGATAATCTCCTCTATTTTCCATGTATGTTTTTCAAATCTGAGAGTTTGCATCAAAGTCTCCTAAGGCATTTTCCCCTGATTTAATAATCTCATTTCTCAGCCCTTTGAAAAATGACAACTTTCATTGTGATTGTTTATTCCAAAGCATATTTTATCAGACTGGATCATGTTTTTGAATAAATAAGGCATTTTATTTATTTATTCCATAAAGCACCCATTATTTTTTTCTTCAGTAGCATAAGGTCCTAGTTGAAGACTCCTTAAGATTTCCTTGAGAAATTGCTGGGGCCACGAAGCCAATTACTTTCTGAGAGCAGCCTGTTCATTGTTAGCTATTACGAAGTCAGCAAGCATGCTACTATCTCTTTAAAACAATGGGGCTCCTATATTTCTACATTTTGATACTCAGACTTTTTCTTCTTTTTAATTTCAGCTCTTTTGGAGCAATAACTGACAAACAGAATTGCATGATATTTAAAGTGTACACTGTGATGATTTGATATATGAATACATTGTGAAAGTATTCCCCCATCTAGTTAATTAACACATCCATCACCTCACCTAATTATCTTTCTTTTTTTTTTTTTTTTTTAGGACATTTAAGTTCTATCCTCTTAGCAAATTTCAATTATACAATACAACATTATCAACTATAGTCACCATGTTATACATTAGATCCTCAGACCTTATTCATCAAATAGCTGAAAGTTTGCACCCTTTTACCAACCTCTTCCTATTTTCCCCACCCCCAGCCCCTGGTATCACTTTTCTACTCTCTGTTTCTACGAGTTTGATTGTGTGTGTTTTTTATGATTCCACATGTGAGTGATACTGATACTCAAGCATGTTTTCAATCCTCAATGAATACTTTGATTGCCTACCTTTCCTGGCCAGTTGAAAGCGTATTTATTGGCAAGTCAGATTTAATCCAGTTATAAACAAATGTGGTTAGATGCATAATTCCACATCGTAACCTACATTTTAAAAAAAAAACACAAACACCATTATTGAGTGTCTATGGAAGGTCTGGTCTGGTCAGAAGAATTTGTTAGTAGTAAGCAAGTCACTCACTTCTCTGAATAAAGAAGCCTTCTTAAACATGGCCCAATGTAGTCTAGCTGGCTAATTCCTAAAGGGTCAAAGACCCAACCACGTGGTGAAAATAGTTGTATGAAGGGGAGCAGCTTTGTTTTGGTGACCAACAGCTTACTATGCCAGCTCTTTTTCCCTACTTGTCGGCTTCCTATTTTTTGTGCTCAGAAACCTTCCCTTTTGGTTGAAACCAGTATATCAATTTTGTGTTCAGAAAAATAAAGCATTGGAGAGGTTGTATGGAGCAGTGGTTAAGAATGTGGAGTTTGAAGAGAGACAGTTTGGGATTAAATCCTGACTCTATTACTTAGCAGCTAGGTAAATTCATTAACCTCTCTGTCTTAGTTTACTCTTCAGTTCCATAAACTGGCCAGCTCATTAGGTTTTGTAATGATTAAACAAATGAATCCATTTGAGGGCCTATCATATAATAAGTATTTGGTGAATGATAGCCATTATCATTATACTAGAGGCCGAGTGCACGAAATTCGTGCACGGGGTTGTGTATCCCTCAGCCCAGCCTGCACCCTCTCCAATCTGGGACATCCCTCTCACAATCCAAGACTGCTGGCTCCCAACCACTTGCCTGCCTGCCTGCCTGATTCCCCTAACCGCTTCTGCCTGCCAGCCTGATCAACCCCTACCGCTCCTCTGCCTGACTGATCAATGCCTTACTGCTCCCCTGCCAGCCAGATTGCCCCTAACTGTCCTCCCCTGCTGGCCCGGTCACCCCTAACTTCCCTCCCTTGCCAGCCTGGTCACCTCTAACTGCCCTCCCCTGCTGGCCTGGTCACCCCTAACTGTCTTCTCCTGCAGGCCTGGTGGCTCCCAACTGCCCTCCCCTGCAGGTCTGGTTGCCCCTAACTGTCCTCCCCTGCAGGGCCAGTCACCCCCAACTGCCCTCCCCTGTAGGCCTGGTCACTCCCAACAGCCCTCCCCTGCAGGCCTGGTTGCCCCTAACTGCCCTCCCTTGCCAACCTGGTCACCCTTAACTGCTCTCCCCTGCAGGCCTGGTCACTCCAAACTGCCCTCTCCTGCAGGCCTGGTCCCCCCCAAATGCCCTCCCCTGCAGGCCTGGTCCCCCCCAACTGCCCTCCCCTCAGGCCTGGTCCCCCCCAATTGTCCTCCCCTGCAGGCCTGGTTCCCCCCAACTGCCCTTCTCTGTTGGTCTGTTCACCCCTAACTGCCTTCCCCTGCAGGCCTGATTGCCCCCAACTGCCCTCCCTTGCAGGCCTGGTCCCTCCCAACTGCCCTCCCCTGCGAGCCTGATCAACCACAACTGCCCTCCCCTGCTGACCATCTTGTGGTGGCCATCTTTGACCACATGGGAGTGGCCATCTTGTGTGTTTGAGTGATGGTCAATTTGCATATTACCTCTTTATTAGATAGGATTTATCTTTTATAGATTACTATAATATTAACTTTTGTTAAATTTATGAGGGACATGTGGACATTAAATCTTATCTGTAATGAGGTCATGTGATATTTATTCAAGCATTAGGAAGTCAGATAGAGTATTTTAGAAAATTGTCAGGTTCCTGCTCTTTGACATATCTTTAATGAGGTGACATAACTATACATCTCATTTAATTCTCATAGGACCCAGAGGAATCACTAAAGTGATTTTTACATATATTCAAAGCAGACATTAACTCTATTAATTTTAGGCCATGGTCACTGGGGAAGACCATCAATATAAGGATTTGAATTGGTTAGCATTTATATTCCTCTAGGTTATTTTCACTGTAATTATTATCTATAGATTTTTAGAGCTACTCCCCTTAACCCTTCACTTTGTAAGTGACTTCCTGTTATTCTGGACTCAGGAGTGTTTAAGTCCCACATTTAAATGGTGAACCATTTATTTTTGACAAGTGCCATATGTCTAGAATTCTGTACCTGTTGAAGAGAGGCCTTGTAGGACCTGACAGGTGGCATGTCTGTATATGGGCTGTTCTGTCATGATCATTCATAATGATTCTCAAAGGGAGTATGAGTAATTTACCTATCAAAGGTCCTTCTTATTAGGGAAGAAGCTCACCAATATTAAATTTTGGATCAGGCAGTGTTTTCAGGGGCCATATCTCCATTTTAAATACAAACAACTTAAATATCTGTTTTGGTTGACAGTGTCACCTTTCATATTTGAAGATGATATTGCTGACTCAGGTTCATATCTCATTCAATTTAATTATATCACTGAGTCAATTATTAAGGTCCATATATTATTATGACTCATGTACTCTCCACCATGCCTCAATTCAGTGTCACATTATCCCACTTTGCCTCAAATATGACTCTCCTCTCAGATATTAATTTATAAAACACGAATTGTAAGAAAATATTTATATATATTTACATTTATATTCCTCTTGGTTACCTAAATATATATAGCATATATAATATAACATAGATATGTATATAATACTTACATATAAATATAATATAACATACATATACAAATATAATCCTATATAATAAAAGGCTAATATGCAAATTGACCGAACAGTGGAACAACTGATGGCTATGATGCGCACTGACCACCAGGGGGCAGATGCTCAATGCAGGAGCTGCGCCCTAGTGGTCAGTGCACTCCCACAGGGGGAGCACGGCTCAGCCAGAGGCAGGGAATGAGCCTAAGCAGTCAGTCAGACATCCCCCAAGGGCTCTCAAACTGCGAGAGGGTGCGGGCCGGGCTAATGGACCCTGTGCCCCGCCCCATGCCCAAGTGCACAAATTTTGTTCACTGGGCCTCTAGTCTATAATAATAAAAGCATAATATGCCAATTAGACCAGACATCCTTCCAGACAACCTTCTGGCTGAAAGCAGGGCTGCGAGGGAAACCCTGGTCCCAGGTGCCTGCTGGCAGCCGGAGGGAAGCCCAGGTGCCAGGTGCCAGATGCCAGGTGCCAGAGGGAAGCCAGTGCTGGCAGCCGGGGGAAGGAAGGCCTACTCTTGCATGAAAATCAAGTAAGAGGGAGACATATTGTTGTGGGGAAGTACTTGCCTGTGGCCCTGCATTGTCATAGAGTACCATGTATCTAGTCAAGTGAGGTTAGCTCCATAGACCAGCTTAGTTTAAGGGTCTAGCTCAGTATTTTCCAGAGTGTATTCTGGAAAACACAACTAGTTTTGTTGCTGTTGTTTTAACTGCCAGACTTCTCAGAATGTTTATTTTTACTAATATATATATTTGTGAGTCTACAGGGGAAAGACATAATTTTCATCATTGCCCAAATCTGTTTAATCACAGAATATCTTTTTTCACAAAAACACAAAATAACTTAGGAACTAAGGCTTTATACAATGCACTCCTCAAGAAAACTCCTATTAAATTATGAGGGAGGAAGATAGAACATCAGTGAGGCCTAAATATTATATTTCATTGATTATGAAAATGAGAATAAGCATCACTTCACCCACTGTAATTGCTTTGGTAAAATAATGGTAACTAGCAACACAGCTGTTTTTTAGTGTTTGAGTTTTGTTCACTTTTACCATGATGTTATGGAACCAAGGCCAGTTACTACCATGACTTGCTTTACTTCTGAATTGCTACTATTTCTAATTTGATCTTCCAATCCGTTTTCCTTCTTTTGTCCAACTTCTCACTTTGCTCCTGATCTGGCAAGATGGGGAAGGTTAGCTCTTATAGACACATCCCTGTATCAGCCATGCATTCTGGCTACTCCTGCTTACTCCCTTCCACAATGTCCCCAACCCCAATACACATCAAATTTCAGCACTTAGCTCTTTGGCTGTTTATCTCCAGTTCTATCACTTTAATCCACTCACCTTACTCCCAGCTCCTTCAGATCAAATGACCAAATATAGTAGTAAGTTATGTTTCTTTACAATGTAGAGAGATCTTTTATTGTTAGTGTTTAAAAATTCACCTTTAACTCTTTTTTTTTGTTTTCATGTAAACTTTGAGTTTCCCAGTTTTATTTAACTGCAGAGAATTAAATGTAGAGAAATAGTAGAAAAAGGCCTTTAAATAACTGTCTATGTTTTCTTGTTTAGCATATCTAAAGTCTGTCCTTCCCTAATAAAGTTCCAAAATGATAGATTAAGTTGAGGGACAGGAACACAGGGGTATTGTGAGGTAGGGGCAGTGAGAGTAAAATGAGAGGTGTGCCACAGGTGGCTCCTACTGGCTCATCAGAGCCGGTGGGTAGATTGCCATGGGTTGTGAAAACTAGTTGTTAAATAGTCTTATTAAAAATTGAATAATATAAATTAATGATTAAATAAATTATATTAAAAGCAAAGGTAATAAGTACTTAAAACTCACCACTTTCTAATTATTTTACTACATATTACTATTATCATATGCTTGAGGTTACTTATGACTGTTTTCTTGGTAGAAATATAGAATAATGCATTATTGTGCATATCCTCCCATTATCATGGTCAGTTTAGTGGCTTGAAATTAGCCATGTGGGAGTATTCATACCACAAAGACAAAAAATGTTACACATCAAGGCTCAATTTGTTGTTTTATTGATCATCTGAACCAGAAATTGGCAAACTTTTTCTGCACCTGTGTATCAAACTATTTACCAGTGTGGAGTCCTCCCAGATTTAGTCCAGGAACCCAAGTTTGCTGATATCTAGTCTAAAGTTATGGAAATAATGCTGAAATGTTTATAATGCATTTCAAAATTAAAAGTATGCTATACCTGCATCTATTGCTTTGTGAGTAGTACATACAATATTTCAGCATTCGAAAACTATTATCCCATTTGGCAAAATAAATTTAAAAAAAGCCACTCACATCACTGATGAGCAAGTGTCAGTGTCGTTCTTATACACATGCTTTGTTTCACTTTCATGTCACTCCTTAAAATGAAAATATCATCCAACATTTTGAGTCAGAACTACACTTGTTTGTCAATTACAATAACAGATTGGCTATGGACACCTGAATTTGGCAAAAATTGACCAGAACATTCTATGAGAAGCATCTGGTTATATGGAACTTTGTGTAATATTATTTTTATTATTTGTAAATTGGGCCCTAAACATTCTTTATCTTGATAAAGGATTTTATGTATCGAAAGGTATATATGCATATTTTTTCCTGAAAAGTTTTTGTTAAACATTTATCAGTTTACCATTGAGGGAAAAAGAAATCACGTGTGGGAGCAATGGGCAGTCGCCATGGAAAAGGAATAAGGTAGGCCAACCTCTAGAGCCCTCAAAAGGAAAAGGAAGAGGGTGCTTAGGAGAACATGGGTTTTTTTAAACAAGGACTCTGGATCCCCCTCTAGATTAAATAAAATATTCTGGATTTTAAATGATTTAAGCAAATTCTTATACACAGCATGCATTAGAGATTGCACTTTTTCCTTTGTGATGATTGTCTTCAATGCTGACTTCTTTTTCAGAACTCTACTTATTAGGACATCCATTTCTCTTCACAGCCTCAATTAAAATGCTGCATGGCCATTTATCAGCATTGCATTATTCAGCAGCTCTGGGATTTCTGCATGTTGATGACCCATGGTGCATAGTACCTGGATGCACAAATTTAATCCTAGGCCAACTTCCTTGTCTCTGACCAATTTTGCATAATGGTGTTCAGGATTGTGTGAGCTCAGGCAGTGCCAATATATCTTATCATTTAAAACCTGAATATAGAGAATTATTCTTATTGCTCCAAAAATATTATCTATCCTCAAATCAAATACCAATGATTTTTCATTTTTATTGGATTGATGTTTTGATTATTCATACTCCATCTTTTTATTTTCCTAATCTCACTCAAAGTTCCCCTCTCTTATAGATGATTCAGAATTGACTATGTTACGATTCAGCTAGCCATCACAATTGCTGGGAGCTTTCCCAGTACCTGGTTATCCACTATCACCTTGAAAAACAGAGCCTATCTATTTGCCCCTCTTTCCCTCCTGCATACTAGCACCTCCAGTTTCAGAAGGAACCATTTGATATTCTCTGTGCACAATTTTTCACCTAGAGTGCTGTTGCTCGGAGGTGGCAATGGCAGCATCTAGCTCCCTAGAGACTTGGTAAGAGCAGTTTAAAGAGTGTGAATGGTGTTTGCTTCAGGTAAATAAAATGAAGGGCACTTTCCGTAGTGATGTTTATAATGAAAATTAAAATGTTCTGTACTAACTAGCTAGTTCAGTAAAAAACAGTACATACAAATGAAACACTGAGCAATAAAATAAATTTAAATAAAACGTAAGAAAAAGGCAAAGATATATTTAGTGAAACATAATGGAGTAAATTATATAGACACACTGATATTATTTATTTATATATGAATAAAAATATTAAAAACACATTGAGTAATAATTTTTGCGTGGTAGGACTATGGGGGATTTTAATTTTTTCTTCAGTCTTTTCTATAGTTTTCAAATTTCTATAATGGTCATGTTTATTTTTGTAGTCAGAATTTAAAATGTCATTACTACAATAAAAAGAAATTGCCAAAACCAAATAACAGCCTGCTTCCTGACATACCCCTCATTCGCTGAAAAGAAGAGGAAGTCTGATTAAACTGATCAAATCTCTTTATGTGCTTTTATGGAACCATGGATTCTTTAAAGTACAGAAAGGCATTTGTTCTGAGTCTTAAGGAAACAGAAATAAAGAGGAAGGAGGCAAAGATCATAAAATGTTGACAAGGCAAATGCCATTGCATTGATTGAGCCGTAACTGCATTTCAGTAGTAAAATAGCAGAGAAAATGCGGGAACTTTTGTGATCAACATGAGCCATACTCATACAGTCTAACATTATGGTTAAAAACTTGAAAAGAAAAGGGCCCAGTCCATCACCAACGATAACCAAATCTGTCCAGTAGCTTCAGGAAAAGAACTGGCATCCAGAGTCGGGACTATGAGCCATGGTATTTTCTTTCTCTTGGACTTCCTGTTTCTTTTCCTATTTCTCCCCCATGAGTCCCGCTCTAGCCTCCACTTATTTGTGCTCAATCTGACAAATCGGTTTTATGCTGTGTCTACATCACCAAGTATAACCCCCCCTCATTGTTCACATTCTTCAACATAGTAAAAGCATAATTAAGCCATAAGAAAAGGAAATGTCTCTCTTACAGAGGAGATATCATCTCATAGCACAATCTGTGCTCACCATGATATTAGAAAACCTCTTCAGAATAGAGATGAGGGTGGAGAGGGATGAGGGGATAAAAGGAAGAGAGCTCCATTTTGCCTACTGATAGAAATGGGAAGGACACAGTGGGCCACACAGGAATGGACATCTCACTGTTTGGCAATTGAGAAAAGTGGAGATCTGAACCGTGGTAGGAGGATTACTTCATGAAAAGGGAGGTGTGCGTGGGTGACATTTGCTCTCCTTTGCTTCTGATCCCAGACTCCTCTAACCTTGACTTAACTCCTTATGGGGACCTGAAAAACATTCCTCCTGAGAAAATTTTTTTTCTAGTATTTGCTCATTCTTCTTTAAAAAAATATTTTGCCCTGCCCTGGCCAGGAGGTTCTGTTGGTTGGAGTGTTTTCCTGTGCACCAAAAGGTTGTGGTTCAATTCCCAGTCAGGGTTACTAGTATACATAGGTTGCAGGTTCAATCCCTGGTCAGGGTGCATATGATTGATGTTTCTCTCTCACATCAATGTTCCTCACTCTTTCTTTCCCTTCCTATCTCTCCAAAGTCAATAAAACCATATCCTTGATGAGGATTACATTTTCTTAAAAATGTATCTTGTCCTCTCTTGGTGAGCAAGATATGCATTTATTTCTCAAAGACCGTCTCTATAAGAAGCATTTGATATTATTAACAATTCATTGTTGGACTCCTGTATTTAGAAAGTTATTATTTTTTAATATATTTTATTGATTTTTTACAGAGAGGAAGAGAGAGGGATAGAGAGTCAGAAACATCGATGAGAGAGAAACATCGATCAGCTGCCTCCTGCACCCCCCACACTGGGGATGTGCCCGCAACCAAGGTACATGCCCTTGACCAGGAATCGAACCTGGGACTCTTGAGTCCACAGGCCGACGCTCTATCCACTGAGCCAAACCGGTTTCGGCGAAAGTTATTATTTTTATTGATTTTATTGCTGCACATGGATTGATTCTAATAATTAGAATGCCTTCTGGTTAATGCAAAGGCTAATGATGAGTAAATCTAATGGTGTTTTAGCAAATGGTCCTGTACACCTATTACATCTCTAAGTTTAAAGGTGAGTGATGTGATAGTAAATAGTAAAGGTGGACTGTCTGTCCTCTTCATCCACATCCCATTATTATATTTCAAAGGCCATATAAAAATAAAGACAATCTCTGAGAGAACATATAAGGAGACCATTCTCTCTGGTCTTAGATGCTGCTAATCTAAACCTAAAACTTTGCTTGCCTACAGTCCAGCAAAAAATAGTAATCTCATTTCCAGCCCAGATCACAATGAGTGTTGGGAAGTTGAACATTTCTCTCTTGCAACTCCCATCAGGATTTTGGGCCATCTTCTGCTTTAAAGGATGACGTGAACTCTGAGATTAGCATTGACCTTTACATAGTTTCATGAAGCACATGAACCATGGGCCAGGATGGTAAATTTTATACTTAAGGGGTCATAGAAATTTGAATGATGATTTATTTCAACAGAGATGGATAATAAAAAGCTATTCTCTTTTTGGTTAGTCACACTTCTTCCATTATTACCAACTTCCAGACTGAAATAATTTGTGATTTTCATCCAGTGTGCTGATTTTTATGTCATATATTATGCAACAGCATTTTTTAGGCTTAGCTATTGGTTTTTATTCTCATCCTCTATTCTTTTTTTTTTTTTTTGTCTAAAATCCAGCTTTTCTCTTTAAATTTTGTTTTTTAGCCTTCCTCTCTCTCTGAATTTTTGTTTTTGTTTTGTTATGCAGGGTTGACCACTTAGCTGTTTGTCTTTTTCCACAAAATGTCTAAGTAAATATTCTTAGACCTAGGCATCCTTATGTATATTTTTATTTTGTTCTCATACTTGTATACTAGTTTTAAATTGTTTTCTCAGACCCTTGAAAATAAGATTCCATAGTTATCTGGAGATTAGTGTCACTGATAAAAATTATCATGTCAATTTGTTCCTCATATACAGGGAGATAAGTTTTTATTTTTTTAGGGCAGCTGTTGACTTTTTCTCTTCTATTTAGATTTTTGAAACTTCACCAACATATGCCTTAGTGCAGGTTTGTTTTGCACTAATGCTATATACAAATTTCAGACTTAGGTTTTTCTTCATACATAAGATTTGACTTTATTGTTTATTATTCTCTCCATTCCATTTCCTCTGTATATTCATGCTGAAACTCATAATTGAAACCTCTGAACCAAACCTCTCTTTGTCTCAGTTTTTCGCTAATATTTATCCTCTTACAGGGACTTCCTCTATTTATCATGGGGAAGGATGTGGTGCGGGTTTCAGTGAGTCCTTGGGATTGATTTGTCATATACATATATATTGATTGATTTCAGTGAGGAAGGGAGACGGAGAGAGAGATAGAAACATCAATGATGAGAGAGAATCATTGATCAGCTGCCTCCTGAACACCCCACACTGGGAATCAAGCTCACAACCCAAGCATTTGCCCTGACTTGGAACCAAACCGTGACCTCCTTGTTCATGGGTCGATGCTCAACCACTGAGCAACACTGGCTGGGCTGATTTTTCTTCTTAGTGTGAGAGCTCTTGGTCCCTCCACAAGCTGTAAGCCACCTGGGATGACTGTGGTGCCTGGGTCTTCTCCCATGTCTGAACTGATATTTCACAGAACAGCCTTGGTTAGCAGGCCAAAGTCCTTTATGACTTTCTGTCTTGTAGAGACTGCTCTCCTCTCTCAGCTCTCCCCACCCCCAAAAACCCCATCATCTTAAGAGCTACAGGCTTTCAAGCCGCAATTCTCAGGGCATCCGTCGGGGGGCAGCAGACACTGCTCCCATCCACTGGGCTTGAAACTCGGCAGTTCTGAATGCAGTTCATCTTGTTATCATGCTTGCCTCATGCATTTGTGGACTCAGAGCTTGGAATTTCTCAAATGCTTCATTGAACGTCTGATGTTTAGGCCTATTTTTTCTCTCTGCTTGATTCCAGGGCCCATGCTCTAAACCAGGCACTGGCAAACTAAGGTCTGTGGGTTAAATTTGACCAGCTGCCTGTCTTTGTTTTTGCTTTTTTAACTGCCCATGAACTAAGAATAGATTTTAAATTTTTTAATTGATTACCTTTTAAATCATTATGTGAGTACCTACATAATATCCTCAATTTTGATTCTTGGCCCCACAAAGCCCAAAACATTTACTATCTAGCCCTTAAAAAAAAAAAAAAATGTGCCAACTCCACTGAGTCCAACCACCAGGCTGTAATTCACACACTTCTGCATTTTATTATAAGTTGCAATTAGTTGGGCATAGCTCTCTGTTAGCAGTTGAGACATGTAGTGGGAAATGCTGCATTAGGATACACCACTGAGTCTAGAGAACAAACACAGGCAATTTGTAACTTTTATTGCTTCTCCTTCCCATTTGTTCCTCCCTCATAAATAAGGTCTTAATAGGCTGTGTGGGTTTGTTTTTTTTTAACTACATGAATTGATGAAATGTCTCCTTCTCTCTTCACCTCTTTCTAAGTGTGCTCAGTTTTCCTAAGGAAACAGTGAAAGAATTGCACAGAGACAGAGGAAATCTGAAAACAAATCAAGAATTCTGCGTCAGGGTCTCAGCAATTCTCCTGGGGGCAGAGGCCCTGGACAGCAGGACATATCCAGCCCAGAGTGTAGAGCAGGCCTTCTCCCTGGGCATTACTTTACAGATAGGTATCGTATACCAACGCCCACATCACGGGCATAGGAGTGTTTGCTAAGCATGCAGTTAGGGCAGAGGAACTGGTTTATAAAGAATATTTTCAACTGTAATGTGTCATAGATCATACTTTCATGGAAAGCTAATAGCTATTTGATATTGGCAAGTCTGATTAAATAAGTTTGAAAAATTCTTGTTTAAACAAAATTCACTATTTTTTTTTTACTCAGAAATCTTCCTAGAGCTCATAATATGCTAATGTCTATCATCCATCCCCAAGTGGAGTATGCAGCACACCGTGTTTTCTAAAGTTAACTAGATGATGAACTTTTGTTTTTGTTTTTGTTTTTTTGTTTTGGTTTTTTGTGTGCATTTGGTTAAATGACTTGTGCTCCAGGGAACACAGTTTGGGAAACATTGGGGAACATAATCTATTGCGCTTTTCCACTAGAAACTTCTTCTGCCCAGTGGATCATAGTAGTTGATTAGAGTCAGCACATCATTTCTCCTGGATATTGTAGAACAGTATTTAAAAATCCCCATCTGCCATTCCTCTTTTCTATTTTTGATTCCATGCAAATGACCAGCCTTCTGTGTGTATTTAACATTCTGTCATTCTTGTCCATTCCAATATACTTTTATAATCACAAAATATTCAAGTTGACAAATCATTGCTCATTGCTTTTCTTCTCAGTTTAAATGTCTCATGAACACTCAGGAATTACCTTAATCGAGTCAGCCTGGTCTCACTAAATCACAATGTAATACAGTGTCAGCCCTTACCACGCTGATGAGTTTCTGCTAACTTAGATCTGAGAGGCATTCAATAAACTGGTTAGGTTGGGAGGTTTATACCACCTTGCAGGTAGGTGTAGAACCTTTTGGCAACTGACCACATTGTTCATCTACAACATTAAGTGTCACCCAGTATCAAATGACAGCTCTTATTTTTGAAGTTCTATTTTACATTCGGCCCAGGATTCTACTCATTGTCTGAAATGAATTTTGATGGGTTTGTGTTTTTTTTTTAAACAGCCTCCCGATACAGAGAGTTACTGAATTCTCTAAATAAAGACTAGTCTCATCTGTCCCGACGACCTTTAGCCACCTTGCCCCCTCCTCTGTGTGGAAGAAATCGGCATTCCCAGTTTACGGCAGGGCTTCAAAAACGATAGCAATTTCCTCGTGCACATCAATTTCTCCGTGCGGATGGGCAGCCTGTCTCTATAATCAGATCTGTCAGCTCTTTGCAAAAGAACTGGAAAGTGGTCTTACTCATGTGGAAATAGAATAGTGACTTGTCACTCCCCCTCGGCGGCACAGGCCCCGGCTGTCAGTGTGGTGTCCTGTGTCCCTGCGTCGCAGAGCTGCAGGGGGCTGGGTCCCTGCCTGAAGAGAAGCTGTGGCATTGGGCCACTTTGCCCACTCTTACAGAATTCATGTTCTACCAAGGGCTGTCCCTCTCCTGACCGACTTTCAGAAAATGCGGTTGCCAAGCCCTGGTTGTTTTAGTGTGTCAATAACTAGTGCAATTCTGGCATCAGAATTCACACAATGAAAACCAATTAATGAAGGCAATCCAAGATTGGTAATCTATCCATTAGGATTTTTCTTTTACCTTGAAAAAAAATGTGGTACCCTGTTTTACTGAATTGTATCCTAAGACTCTATCATTCTACTTAGAGATTGTACCAAATGACAAAACTAAGATATTTTTTTTTTTACAAGAAATTCAAAATGTATCCCAGGCAGTCATTCTCTCAAACATTAGATGCCAGATAATTGATTTTTAAGATTTTTACTTTTCAGCTTCATTACACTTTATATCTCAGTATATTTTTGTACCTTCTCACGTTTTGTAGAGACAAGATATCAGATTTCTAGCTTTTAGTAGAACTCTTCAGTATATCAATTCCTGTTAACACAGCTGTTAAATATTGAGATCATGCTGCATGTTAAATGGAATGGATTTTCAAAGTAAATTAAATCCCTGAATGAATGTGGGTGTATCTTTCCACATGAAGGAAGAAATGTTAAGAGAGTTGCACATATAAGCAGATCTTGTGGAAATAAACTGAATTGTCTATGGAGCAGTTGCAGTGCAATGTGGTAATCCTATCTTTCTCAAGTGCCTTAAAAAGTAAAATATATTTAGTTCAAGTTCAAACATGAAAGACAAAAATCTAGATTTTGAAAATATAATGGTTTTGTCTGACAGTCAGTTGTCTTTGCTTTAAAAGCGCATCTATGTTGGTCTAGACTCTAGAGTCAAATGCAGCCAGAGTCCTCATTCATTCTTCCAAACAGGAGAGAACAATTAGGTTGAAGTAAGTAATGTCTAAAAAATCAATTATTACACTTTAATTAACTGACTGTGGTTATCATTTATGGATTGACAGGATTCACATACAACTTTTACAATATGAATATAATATCCTTCTATTAAACCCATATTGTCTATTGCACTCCTAAAGAAAAGGTAGGTTTTAAACTCTTTATCTCCTAATTCTCCCCTGTTTACCCAATTTTCTTTTCTTTGAAGAGAAAACAGAATGTAAGAAAAAAACCTTAAGAAATGTGAAAGAATAGAATACCTCCCCAAATTTTCAATTTCAGTTTGGCAAGAAGTCTAATGATTATATATTAAATAGATTATGGAATATATGAAAAACACATACATAATTCATATTCTCATCAAATCATATTGCACCAAAAAAAGTTTATGAAGCATTTTCACATATTTCATAATACTATGAAAATATTTTGTTATGTGTGCTTGGGGCAGTATTTGATAATTCAGGGGAGTGAGACAGTGGAATAGAAGGCACAGGGAGCGTTATCTGGTATTTGAGATATAAAACTTACTAGGATAAAGATACTTGGAAAGCCTTCAATCCTTTCACAGGGAGAAACCTATAGGGAATATTATTTTGTGTGATTCCAAACACAAATGAATATAATTAAAGTTGAGGCAAGTTGAGGACTTGAGATGGAATGATCAGAGCCAGGGGAGGTAAGACCATTAAGGAGATAAATTTGCTGATAAAAAGAAAAATAGGAAGGTGGGTACATTGACTATTCCAGTGAGAGGAATGGCCTAGAGGAGGTGTTGACAAATTATTACTTGTGGGCTAAATCTGGCAAGTGGACAATATTTGTATGACCACAGTGAGGGATAGTTTTTACTTTTTAAAGCATTGTTCTAAAAATACAAAAAGGATATAAGATAGAGAACATATGGCCCAGAGTCTAAAATATATTATTTGTCCTTTTACAGAACAAGTGAGTTGACCCTTGGTCTAGAGTAACCGTCTTCAAACTTTCTGTGTCAATGAAAATGTTTCGTGTACTTATTTTATAAAATATATTTTTTATTTATTTCTGAGAGGAAGGAAGAGGGGGAGAGAGAGATAGAAACATCAATGATGAGAGAGAATCACCGATCAGCTGCCTCCTGCATGCCCCACACTGGGGATCAAGCCCACAAGCAGGGCACATGCCCTGACCTGGAATGAAACTGTGACCTCCTAGTTCATAGGTCGATGCTCATCCACTGAGCCATGCCAGCTGGGCAATTCTTGAGCACTTAAAATGTGGTTCATGTGACTGAGGAACTGAATTCTTAATTTTATTTAATTTAAAGTTAAATCACTACAAGTGGCTGGTGGCTACCATTTTGGACAGCACAGCTCTAGCCAACTGTGAAGGTATGGGCCATCCTACCTAATAATAGACAAATATGCAAATTGTCCATACCTCAAATTGACCACCCACAAGCCACGCCCACAAGCCACGCCTACCATCCAATCAGAGCGAGTATGCAAATTAACCCAAACCAAGATGGCTACAGCCACAGAGAGCAAGGTTTCCTAGGTAACAGAGGAAGCCAAGCTTTCCACCTGCCCTTGCCAGCCCTAAGCCTCCACTCAAGCTACAAAGTTTCAATTATAGAAGGTAAACAAATTCAAACAAATGGCGGCAGAATGGAGCTTGAGAGAGCAGGCCAGGGTTGCTGCCGGCAACAGGGGAAGCAAAGCTTTCCACACACCCTGGCCAGGCCCACCCGCTTAAGGCAACAAAGTTTCAATTATAACCCCAACAGAAATGGCTGCCGGCCTCAAAGGGAGCCCCAGGCTTGGCTCCGCTCCAGGCTACAAAGTTTCAATTGTAGAAGGAAAATAAATTCCAGATACCAGGGCCTCTGCTTGGGTTGCCAGGGGGCATGGCCAGCCTGCAAACCACCACAGGCCCCTTGCTCAGGCCACCCCATGCCCCAAGGGAACCCCCACCTGATCCGGGACACCCTTCAGGGCAAACCAGCTGGCCCCCACCCCTGTACCAGGCCTCTATCCTATCTAATAAAAGAGTAATGTGCAGATTGATCATCACTGCAACACACAATATAGCTGCCCCCGTGTGGTCAAAGATCCTGCCCCCATGTGGACACAAGATGGTCACCACAAGATGGCCAGCAGGAGAGAGCAGTTGGGAGGCACCCGGCCTGCAAGGGAGGGCAGTTGAGAGGGACCAGGCCTGCAAAGGAGGGAAGTTGGAGGTGATCAACCCTGGAGGAGAGGGTAGTTAGGGGTGACCAGGCCAGCAGAGGAGGGAAGTTGGGGGCAAACAGGCTGGCAGCAGAGTGGTTAGGGGGTGATCAGGCTGGCAGGCAGAAGCGGTTAGGGGCAATCAGGAAGGCAGGCAGGCAAGCAGTTGGGAGCTAGCAGTCCTGGATTGTGAGAGGGATGTCCGACTGCCCGTTTAGGCCCGATCCCGGTGGGACATCCCTTGAGGGGTCCCATATTGGCGAGGGTACAGGCTGAGCTGAGGGACAACCCCCCTCTGTGCACGAATTTCATTCACCAGGCCTCTAGTTTTACATAAAAGCAAAAGTTCCGGACTAATTCTTATTCCGTGCTCTAGTTTAGCTGTTCTATATGATGTTAGCTCTGAAGCAAGCTGGAAGTAACAGGATACCAAACTGAGAGTGAGGGGTATTATTTGGAAGCTTAAAAAGTCTTGGCTGGAGGAAGTGTCAGGAAGACAATTTCTGGAGAGTTTCTGTACCAGGAGTACAGTCTAAGTTATAACTGTGGTGGCCGGAATCCTTTTGTTTCCAAAACATATGCTAAGAGTCCAGAATTAAAGATATGATCTGGAGGAATGGAAAACAGGTCAGTGTTTAGACTATAGCATAGAGACAACTGCAGTGTCAGACAAAGGGTGAATCACAAGGAGGAATCTGGTGGTAATAGAAGAAGGCCACAAACATGATTCAAATGTTCGAAAATAGGACTGGCGGAAGAAGGGTGGACAAATAGACCTTCCAAGGCAGCAGTTCCCTAGAAAAGAGGGAACTGCTCCTTCTTTCTGGAGCACCAGCGTTCTGACGGGAGGAGATGTTTTGCAATGGATAAATGTTGGTACCCAAGAAACTCTGGCAAAGGATGCCCACATGGATTTTAGAAGTGGGTAGGAGCAGGGAGTACCTTGACCCTCTGTCTCATTCCTTCATGGAGCAAGGGTAGAGTGGCCAGATAAAATGCAATATACTGCCCTAGCCGGTTTGGCTCAGTGGATAGAGCGTTGGCCTGTGGACTGAAGGGTCCCAGGTTCGATTCTGGTCAAGGGCACATGCCTGAGTTGTGGGCTCGATCCCCAGCAGGGGGCGTGCAGGAGGCAGCTGATCAATGATTCTCGCTCATCACTGATGTTTCTATCTCTCTCTATCTCTCTCCCTTCCTCTCTAAAATCAATAAAAATATATTTTAAAAAATAAAAATAAAATAAAATGCAGTATACTCAGTTGAATTTGAACTTTACCTAAATAACAAATACCGTTAAAATGTAAGTATAGCTAATATATTATGTGGGGCATACTTATATTGAAGTAAAATTTGCTGCTTATCCCAAATTCAAATTTAACTAGGCATCCCATATTTTTATTTGCTAACTCTAGCAATGCTAGGTAAGGGCTATGGACACTGGCTGCTGACCTTCTTAATGGTTCCATGAAGGAGTGGGAGAGTTTATCAGAGGCTCCCTCCAAATGTCTAGAATCCGGCTGCGGTTGACACTTACTAGACATATGCTTTTAGCCACATTACTTAAACTCCCTTAGCCTTCTGTTCCTGTTAGTGTAGAGCAAAGAAATCCACCCAGTGAGAGTTATGTCTGTCCTTCCATGAATAACCAAATGTTCGAAGTACATGGGGCATTACTTATCTTCTATCTAATGCTCTCCTTTTTACAGAGGAGGAAGCAGACCTTAAAAGATAAGGTGACTTTTCCAAGAACCCAGATTTCTACCTGTGATGACATGACTGTTCCTAGAATCTGGGTATCTTGCCTCTCTGTTCAATGCTTTTATTCTCTATACTCTACTATCCTCTTTTATCTTCAAACAACACAGGAAATAATGTATATTAATGTGCTTTGTAAATTTTAATATGTGAAATATACTGTAAATGTGTAGTATGTTGTTCCTAGACTAATATCAGAGCTTAGAAATCACCTCCCTAATTATGCTAATTCGCAGTCCTCCTTCTGGCAAAATGTTTATGTATCAGCACATCAGGAGTCCAAAGTATTAATCTTCTTGGATTATTTTTTGAAAAGCACAACCATTAAATTAAGAACGAAGTTATCAAAACAAGTTACCAATTCTAGATCTTTTAAAATCGGGCCCCATGGGAAACCAGCCCAAACTAGTTGACAGAGGTAAATATCCTTAGGTGCATACAAAGCAGCTTTTTGCGTTCCGTTGTTGACAACTCAGGCTAGACGTACAACGTGTATATTGCTGTCTACCTTGCAGGAGACAGCTTGTTATTGCAAGGCATGTCACATCCCCACCAACGTTTATAGCTGCTCTGCCATGGCGGCAGTGACAGGCTGGCAAGATTGCTGCTCTTTTGTACCATCACAGTGGACTGTACCCTCTCTTTCCTATAATTGACTCATTTTGGCTCAATTAAGAATTTGAGAAATTTTAATCTTATATCCAGATGTATTACTACTGGGTGGTACAACTGGTTCATTATCCTTTGAATATGTTTGAGATTTCTTCTTCATTGGGGGTTGGTTTTATTTTTATATTGCTAAATGTTGTATTACACATGCAAATGAAATCTTGCCTGAGGAATTTAGAATGGAAATATTTTAAGATATGTAAAGCTTTTAATCCAACAAATTATTCTGGAAATAAAAGGATCTTCCCTCCTGCGTGCTTATTATTTGCTAAAAACTATAAATGCCTCACATAAATGCCATGAATATATTCACAGACTTAACAAAGTCCAAAAGATTCTTAATTTCTTATAAAATTTCTCTTAAGTTCAATTTCCTTGTGTTCTCTTGCATATAACAAAACATTTTATATTTTCACAGAAGTCTAGAATCTATTTCCATTTGTATTGCATTTTGACTGATAAGGGTTTATTTTTCCAAACCTAAGTATCTTGTTAAAAAGAGGTTCCTATAATTCTGAGCTGTACTGATGACATTTTGGATATACCCCTTGCTTCCTACTGGTGGCAGGGCAAAGTCTTTAAGCAGAACTGCCTTGTCTATTATTTTTTATTAATCTACTAGAGGCCTGGTGCACAAAATACATGCACTGGAGGGGGGGTCCCCTCAGCCCAGCCTGCACCCTCTCCAATCCGGGAACCCTCGGGGGATGTGGCCTTAACTGGCAGTCGGACATCCCTCACACAATCCAGGACCACTGGCTCCTAACTGCTCACCTGCCTGCCTTCCTGGTTGCCCCTTACTGCCCCCACCTGCTGGCCTGGTCGCCTCTAACTGCCCCCCCCCCCCACGGCCTGGTCAGTCCTCACTGGCCCCCTCTGCTGGCCTGGTCACTCATCACTGCCCCCCTCCTGCTGACCTGGTCACCCCCAACTGCCCCCCCTGCGGGCCTGGTTGCCCCATGCAGCCTGTTCAGTCATCCGTTCAGTTGCAATGGTCGCTTAGGCTTTTACACATATAGATTACAGTAAGTTTTCCTGTGGAGTGTGTTTTGTTCCATTCAGGGTCTATACCTGTAAAATCAATTAAGTACCCCTTCTCATGTCTCTGAATAAGGTAAGGGGTACGTGTCTTTATGACTGATTATTCCAAGTAATGATAAGCATTCATCCCAAACTTTTTTCAGAAGCAAATGAACTAAAAGTAGCTTATAATCAGAAAGCACTTGACAGAAACTCCTGGAGAATTCCTTGCTTTCATGGAGTACTGATTTTTACCTTATTTTCCACAAACTGCCACAGAAGGACTCTTTGAAAGCTGATATGACCGTGTTTGGTGTTTTATTCAAAGCTAGCTCTGTCCTCAGGAGGGACTGGGGTTCCATGGACAGAAAAGGAATCACTTCTAGTGCCAAGGTTGCAAGCTCTGCAGTAGATGATTGCAGTATTACAGACACTGTGCCTTTCTTTTGTAGATAAAGAAGCTAAGAATTAGTGTTATTTCATGTAAAGCTCTTAAGAGGAGTGGAAAATGCTGTTATATAATGATGACTAATGCAATGCAAAAGGAATTATTTTGGCATAATGATGATGTTTTTTCCTTGCAGTTTTGAAACAGTTTCCTAGCTATTAAATTACTATGTCAGCAAAGTTGTATTTGATTTGACTTTCAAAATAACTTAAAATAGTTCATTATTTTTGCTCCACTTTCAAAAGAAATCTGCAATTTCTGTGTCTTCAATAAAAGTGATTTCACCCACTGTTAATTATTTGCAATGTACCACAATCTACCCAGTCACCCAAGAGAATCCTGAAGTCAGACTCATCTCCTCCAACTTTCTCACTATCAAATTACTACCCAAATCCGCGGATCTCCTCTGGGATTTCCCTTGCATCCGTCCCCTTCCCTTTATCAACACTGCAGCCACACTCTGCAGGCCTCAGTCTTCTCTGGGCTGGGGAGCACAACAGACCCCACACTATCTTCTGGTCTTGGATCTTCCCACACTCCTATTTATTCTCTTCAGTTTCCTAGCTATTAAATTACTATGTCAGCAAAGTTGTATTTGATTTGACTTGCAACCATGGCATTGTTCCAAATGAAAATGTGAGCACTTCACTCCTCCCCATACAAACTTCCCTGTTGCCCTGTAGCCTTCAGTCTTAAACCTTCAGTCTTAATCCTCGGAATGCCATGCCAGGCTCCACAGCTTCTTCAGTAGCTCCCCTTTCCAGCTGCATCTTTCACTCTTTATTCCCTCATACTTTCAGACTGAGAATTTTTGAACAATTTATAGTTTCAAGATTCTCTCCTGTTTCTGTGCTTTATCTCAAGCTGTTTCCTCTTCCTAAAACATTTTCCCCCAGCTACTTGGTCTCATACCCCTTGACCTTGATAACTTCTTTTCATTTTTCAAAGCCCTCCCAAGCAAGAGATAAATCACTCCCCCGGGAAGAGATGAAAACTGCCCCCTTTTCTGTCTTGAGGCCTTTTACTTGGTGCTCTGGAGTCAGGTCACCTGGGATCAAATCCTAACATCATCTTTTAGTAGCTATATTACCTATTTTACCTTAGGTAAGTTATTTTCTTTCCCTGTGCCTTAGCCAAGTCCTCGTATTTAAAGTAAGAATGCTTTCATCATTGAGTATTATTAGGATACAATAAAAAATAAGATAGAGGAGTGATTATTCTACAGTAATGGCTCCATAAATATAACCACAATAATTATTATTAATTACTAACTTGTATATTCAGTTATTATCACATTTTATGCTAAATTACAATTATTTCTTTACACTCCAGGATCTGACACACTAACATTTAATGAGGACTTTGAGGGCAAACACAGCATTTTATTCATCTATCCTCAGAAGTTGCTATAAAACCAGGAACATAGTAGACAGTAGGTGTGAAGTCCTTTAAAAGAACAGAATGCTATGTACTAGTAAGTCTGTGGCAATATTATTCCACCATGAGAAAGAAAGCACAAGGGGAATTCAAAGTTAGAGATGACTCGAGGAGAGTTAACATCAGTATTGGTTTAGATTTTAAGATGGACCTTGTTTAGGCTAATATCAAACTATGATTCAACTTGGGACTTAAGTGCCCCTAATGTTAGAAAACAGTGTTCTGATGGGTAATAGTAAAAAAAAATAAAATCCATAATTTACATTTTCTATTGACTAACACACAAAGTTCATCAACTTTCACAAGGATATCCAACTGGTGAATATGGAGGCCCCTCTGCACCCCTAAGTGCCTGACCCCCTACATTCCTTTTGCCAGGGCCACACTCCAGCTGTCATTGGTACATTGGACCCATTGTCCCATCAGTCTGCATATATGAATCCATGGGATCATTTTCCAAAGGCCCATACACCCTTTACATCCCCGTCCTCCCATCAGAATATTCATACCTCCCAGAAGCACCAGGGCCTGGTAACGACCTCAGCCCCCAGTTTCTCTCTCTCCGGCCTTAAATTCAGGCTGTGTCTGAAGTGGGCTTGGTTGGTGGTAGGCACCACATCCAGAATTCCAAATGACCGAGTTCAAAATGACCTTTCTCAGGTGATTTGCTAGTTGAGCATAGTCTAGTTTCCTAAATCCACTTAAACTGAGAATTGAGAATAGACTGTACATTTCTTCAGACTGTACATTTTTACCTAAGCACATAAAAACCAGAAGAGTACAGCTGCTGCTTCAGATGCACTTTTGCAAACTTTCTGTATTTCCATGGAAAAACAAAACTATTTAAATGATGATTTAGCTAAAATTCTGTTTGACAAAACAGGAGGAAGAGACGTGGGATTAGGGATTAAATTTAAACTAAGACATTCACAAGTAGCAACTATGAGATGAGACTACAATAGTCTTGTTTGGCACTCTGAGCTGTTGTATACCTCAATTCGCATGTGTCAATGGGCTTTTCAAGACTGAAGATCGTCAGAGACTATGAGAGTAAGAATAAAGTCACACTCTACTTAAGATGAAGCTCCTTATCAATGCATTAAGGGAGGCAGGGAGAATGGCTATATGCAGCAGCTCTAAAAATAGTTCTTGAATCATTCACAAAACAGATTGAATTTGGTGGGATTATTTGATTTTTGTGAAAATCAAAGGCAATGACTTTTAAATAGTAAAGATAACATTGATAACGATAGCAATAAAAATAAGAAGAAAAACATCCTGACAGTGTTTTAATAACATATGCATTTTTTAACTCCAAGAAAATCTAATGATGTACCTGTAATTTTATATTAAATTGAAAAGAAAAAGAAAAACCTGAAAATCTGCTATTGGCCTCAGGCACATTCCTGCATTTCAAGCTGTTTTGGATTTTGCCCCAAGGAGAGAGATTATATAATTTAGGATGCGGAAGGTTGTCCAGTGCATTTGCTGTGACAGGATTGCACAGATGAGCACCAAACTGGCCAGTAGGAAATTTTGCAGACAGAGCGAACCTTGTTTTACAATCAATTGCTACAATTTTCTGGCTCGGCAATGCTATGAAGTTCCAATATTAATGTGAGGCAAATGATATGAGTAGATTAAAAAGAGAGAGAGAGAGAGACTCTTGTTGACAGTAAGTAAAGACAACATATGATATTGGGGGCTCACATACCACATGGCTGATTAATCTTCAAGCTCATTTCATGTCAAAAAACAGAGCCAAGTGGGAACAGTCCCTTCCAAATGCAGACAGTCACACAGAAGCCAACAATCCAATGCAATATTATCTCATTAAGCAAAGCTGTTTCCTCTGATCAATGTTCTGGAATAAAATAAAATGATGTTCAATTTTTTAAAAAAATATAAGCTGGTGAAATTCAAGAAAGCTGTTGGCATACATTCAGCCTACACCATACCATTGCTTTCTCAGCATGAGCTGTTTTCAGGAAAGATAGCAATGACACTAATTAATACTCATTACTCATTATGCTTTATTCTTTGAAATTTTTTGGCCTTACCAATATGTACTGTTCAAGTTAAATACTTGCTTGAGGACTAGAGAAATTTTTCAGCTCAGCCCTAACACATGCTATTTTCCTATCAGTGTAAGAAGGAAAAGGAAGGAAAAAATGGGATGTATTTTTAAGCCTCAGGGCATAAACTTCTTAAAGATTTAGTGTTTTGCTGTGGGATTTATTTCAACATTATTTTCTGTATTGTATAGTTATTACAAATAGGCAACACTGAAGTTATTATTATTGCTACTACTCTTATTATTGGTACTACCTGTGGTATTGTTCTATTGCTGTATTGGTTCTATTCATAGTATTTTTAATATATGGTACTCTCTGTGTTTAAAAACCATCAATGACTCTTCATTGCCCACTGTGTTAAGAATAAGGTTTTCAATTTAGGGAATTGAATTTTCACAAATAATTCAGTCCAGTCCTCCCTCACCAGCCTCTCCTTATATTATTCCTTTGTCAGATTCCCACTAACGACACCAATCAAACTATATTCTAGGTGTCTCAGTTTATGTGCCATTCTTTACTTATGCTTGGCCCTTCCATTTTTAGTTTCTTTGACCTGCCAAACTCCTTATGTATAAATAATTTCTTCCACTTTACAATCCATATAGAATTTTATACTTTTGTTAATAGTATGCTTTCATAAAAGATAGCTTCTATATACTTGTGTCTGCTTAGTGTCCAACACAACTTGTCATATTATACTTGAAATATTTGGCAAATCAAAGCATCTAATGGGTTAAAAATATTTTAGACCCTTTATAAGGAGTATTTATATCAATTAGTGCATTTTCTTGGTTTTAATATGTTTGTATAATGTAAATATTTACATATGGTTATAGCAGCCATATTTTTCTGGTATATACCTAAGAGCATTCTCCTGGAACCTGCATATTTAAAGTCTCTCTAAATTTTGTAACTGATATTCTGATTTACTTTAATATTTTATCATGGTTTTCAGCATACACCTAATAAGGACTGCTGAATCAAAATTGATCACCTGACAGCCATAGTGGGGGCTTGGTATTGGGTGGGAAATTTTGTCCCAGCAACTGCTAGTCAGTTATACAAGTGGCAGTTCCAACCTCTACCAGACTATAAACATGGCTTTTTCTCCATAACTGGTCTAGGTTGAAACTATGACAACTTTCATAGACAGAAATTTAATGGTAAACACTTGTAATTTTGTTGTCTTAGCATTTAGTGTTAGTTTCTTTTTCCCTCAGGTCTTTCCCTCAGATCTTCCTTGTGTTCTGTGAGATCCTCCTTAACTTAAACACTGTTCAACACCTAACTCTTAATTTTGCCTTCTACGTTAAGTGAATTCAATACGCTCTATTCCTTACACAATCAGTACAATTCTGTTTAAATAGAATTAGTCACTGTACCTTTGTTTACATAATGCAGAGTCCCTTTTGAAGTAAACTTTTGTGGCCCTACTGGTTTAGCCCAGTGGATAGAGCGTCAGCCCACGGACTGAAGGGTCCTAGGTTCAATTCTGGTCAAGGGCATGTACCTTGGTTGCAGGATCCTAGCCCAGGTTGAGGCACATGCGGGAGGCAGCCAATCAATGTGTCTCTCTCACATCGATGTTTCTCTCTCTCTCTCTGTCTGCCCCTCTCCCACTCACTCTCTAAAAATCATTGGAAAATATCCTCAAGTGAGGGTTAACAATAACAACAACAAAGTAAACCCCTTGTGTATCTAAGGGTGTATGACACTGAATTGCAAATACTGTATGTATGTTACAAATATTCATACACATAATATCCTGGCAGAAAAGTCTGATTCACATACCAGATTCTGTTGCGAGACTTCAATGGATGAAGAGAGTTAAGGGGCAGGAGTTTATAAATATTGATTCCTCCAGAGAGACACATAACAGTAATACACCTTGATTGATGGTATAGAAATAGGTATAACAGAAATTGTACTCTTTTCTTGTTATTCTTTTTTTCTCTCCAAACACTCAGAGAAATAAATAACCGTTATATTGAAAACTAGCAAACACAGCCTGTGTGCCTGAGGTAACATTGCCATTTTATGATTGAACTTGGGCTATTTCTCATGTAAATATTCCTAAAATGGAGCTCTATATGGAGTAACACCGCCAAGATGGCTGAGCAGCATTTAGTACATTTCCTCTCCGAGACACAGAAAGGACTTCTATTTGGAACCATTTATTTCCACATGACTGGTTTACGTATTTGAGCATTAGGACCTTATTGCTCTCTGAGAAAGAAATTACTCTGAATATAACTAAGATGAATCATTATGAGATGGTTTCAATGGAATAAGCAATGGAATAGCCTTTATTATTAGTATTTATTCAGAAAGTCATTTGGAGTTTATAGCCAACTTCTGCCATAACCTCCAAAAAAAAAAAAAAAAAAGGAAAAAAGAGGAATTATGGGATAGAGTACTTCCCTACAGAAAGACTGTCTATTCTTTTGGGAATTCTAACCCTCAAAATGAGTTCTCTCCAGTACAGTCCAACAGCTTCTAGGATATCTCTAACTAACAATTTTCTGATGGCTGTTTACATTTATCAACAATTGCTATGAGAACCCAAGATTGAGAAAAGCTTAAAACTAGAGATATAATAAATCTTGTGATTGCTAGATTAATCCATAACATGAGGGGTTATGTCTTCATGACTTTTCTTCTCAAACTCATGCATGTTTTAGGAGAAAAATTAATAAAACAAAAATCATGGGAGTTGGAAAAGTTCTTCATAATAGGAATCAATTCTGTTATGATTATGGAGGTAAAAAGGTGTAGGGGGTACTGAATTAACATACATGGAACCAGTTGTTATGTCCAAGCACATCCCAGTAAGTTAAGGGTTATATTAAGCAAAGTTTGGTCACTTTCTCTCAAGTAGTCTTTATTGGTGTTGAAAAGAGAGAAAGGATTGATACTAGGAGCAAACCAGCCCCTTGGCAGACCTCACAGTACGGCATTTGAGCACAGAAGAGAATCTTGTTCTCAGCTTTTCTGCCGCAGAATTATTTCTTCTTCCAGGACACACAGTTTGGCCATTTTTAGAGAAACTGATAGAGGCTAACCAAAGTTAGAGGGAACTAGCATGTAAAACTAGCCCAATCTAAGGATTCACAAAAGGCAGCAGTATTACTTTTCATAGAATTAATATTTCTGTTTGCTCTCTAATACGGTATCTATACATATTGAGGTATTTGGGAGGCAAACTCAATAGTCAGATATTGGTTGTGGAGAATATCATTAGAGGTCGTTTGTCTTAAGAGCTATTTCATTCATTTGATGAAAACAGTCATGACAACAAAATCTGATAAAAATGATTCCCATCTATATATATAAAAGGCTAAGTGACCAACCATATGTACGTCCGACCATACAGTACATATGATGCACACTGGCAATTTAAAAATAAACGTTGACTCGCTCATGTGTGATGCGTATAAAGCTCTCGCCGGTGCCAATCTAGACAGAGTAGGAATATTCCTACCTAAACCCATTTTGGGACATGGTCAGTTATATGTTGCTTTCTCTCAAGTTCGAAGAGCATGTGACATTAAAGTTAAAGTTGGAAATACTTCATCACAAGGGAAATTAGTGGAGTGTTCTGAAAGTGTTTTTACTCTTAATGCGGCATACAGGGAGATATTAGAATAAGTTTAATCAGTTTATCAGTCATTGTTTTTATCAATGTTTTTATATCATGTTTTTGTTGTTTTTTATATCATGTCTTTGTTATTGTTATATCATGTTGGTATTATTTATTTATTAATCAATTTATATATTATTTCATATACATTTTACTAATTTTCTTTCATCTCTGACACTTCTATTATAGAGAAAGGGTGACTAGTGATATTAAAATATTTCTTCTAATTAATTTCCTTTCAGTGTGCACGAATCTGTGCACCAGGCCACTAGTTCTTTTATAATTAACATCTCAAAGGACAGGCCTTTGAGTGTCTCTTGCTCCTCAATCAGTGTTGGATAAACAGTTGGATAAAAATCTTATTTTTTGCTCACAGGTTTCTAGGATTCTTGCATATATCCAAACTTTATTAATATTAATAGGATTGTTCAGCCTCCTTTCTTTTTTCCTTTTCTTCAAAATCTATATCCTATATAATAAAAGCCTAATATGCTAAGTGTCCAGTCATCCAGTCATCCATTCAACCAATCAAATTGTAATATGCTAATGATATGCTAAGGCCGCTCAACCATTCGCTATGACGTGCACTGACCACCAGGGAGCAGACATTCCAACCGGTAGGTTAGCTTGCTGCTGGGGTCTGGCTGATAGCGACTTAGTGAGATGGGCCGGACACACCCTGGAGCCCTCCCGCAGTCCCTCCCCAGCTGGCCAACCTCCTGTGTCCCTCCCCAGTCCTGATCATGCACCAGTAGGGTCCCTTGGCCTGGCCTGCACCCTCTCGCAATCTGGGACCCCTCAGGGGATGTCAGAGAGCCGGTTTTGGCCTGATCCCACACAACACAGGAACTGCCCCCTGGTGGTCAGTGGGCTCCCACAGCGGGAGCGCCGCTCAGCCAGAAGCCAGGCTTACAGCAGGTGAGTGCAGTGGTGGTGGTGGGAGCTTCTGGGAGAGGGCACAGGCCAGGCTAAGGGACCTCCCCCCTCAAGTGCACGAATTTCGTGCACTGGGCCTCTAGTTTAATTATAATTTTATGAAGAAAAAATTTAAGCATAAATAAAAATGTAGAAAATATAACAGATACCCATAATATATCAATCTTCCAACTGAAGAAATATAATATTTTGTGATATTTGACATAAAATGTGGATTTTGAGTAGATTTCTTCTGTCAAATTAAGGAAGTTTTTTACTATCTCTTGTTTGCTAACAATTTTTATCCTGAATGAACCAATCATTTTTCCATTTATGTATTCAAGAGGTTTGGCACTATGTATTCAAGAGGTTTTTTTGTTTTTGTTTTTACTATGATAAATTTGATTGGCTCCTAATTAGAAGGTTTACAGCTGATTTCAGTGTGTTTAAATGTATATCTTTTGCACAATTCTGATTCTGGATTACATATTCATTGTAGAGTAGGTTGGAAATCTTCCTTTTGTTTTGTAGTCTTCGTATTATATAAACTTCATCTGCTTCTTAGAAGTTGAGGTTTGGGAAATGTTTTCTTAAAGTTTTGTGGCCTCAGCCTTTTGGGAAGGTTATGTGTGCATATGTATGTGTGTGCACAACAGGTTGGATAGGTGGTTGTGGATGAACTATGAACTAGGGATGTGGAATTTTAGTAACTTATTAAATTTCATTATTGACTCATCTTTATTACTTAAAATTCTTCTAAAGTCAATTTAACAAATGCTTATGTATTTTAATTGTTTATTTATTTCATCTAAGTTGTCAAATTTATTGATATGAATCATTCACATCATTTTTGTATTTATTTATTTATTTATTTATTTATTTAGAGAGTGGAAGGAGTGAAAGCGAGGGAGACAGAGAGAGAAACATCAGTGTAAGAGAAATACATCTATTGGTTGCCTCCTGCATGGGGGCAACCCAACCAGGGCTGGGGATTCAGTATGCAACCGAGGTATGTGCCCTTCACTGGATTCGAACCCAGGACCCTTCAGTCCTCAGGCCTTGGCTCTATCCACTGAGCCAAAGTGGCTAGGGCTCATTTTTGTTTTTAATCTTTACTTTGTAGATACCTAAGTTCAAGTTTTTAAACCATACATTGATTATTTGTACCTTTTCTCATTTTACTAGAAATATCTATATTTTATAAGTATTAACAAAACTTTTGGTTTTATTAATTTTTTTAGTGTTTTTCTATGTTTTCAATTATTTCTTTTTTATGTAAAAATTTAGTATTTCATTTTCTCTAGGTTTATTGTTATTTTTCTAACTCTCTGAGTTGAATGTCTAACTTATTTTTAATATTTTTATTATATAATGGGCACATTTAAGATTGTACCTTACTTCTGATTAAGACTTTACCCATTTTTTATATTATACATTTGATTTTCTTAGGTCTTTAATTTCTAAGTATGTTACGATTTGTGTTGTAATTTCCTCATTTATATTTGTATTAGGAGTTTATTTTTATCTGTGTCTAAAAATTTTCTGAACATTTTAAGAATTGCCGATTTCTAATGTAATTTGATAATGCAAAGTTAAAAAACAGTGTGACATTTATTCTTCAACATTTGCTATTTGAATGATCTTGAAAACTGTGGACCAGAAGACAGATTTGAAGCTATATAAACAGTTAGGTACAAAGACAATTCTGCATTCTGAAGGTTAACATAATTTAGTTTCTGGTCCAATCCAGAATGAAACATTGAACGTTTCTCTTCTCTTTACAAAAAATAACATTTTTTTCCAGTAGTTTTTATTTACTATCAGGGTGGAGAAGTATAGTTGTGATGTAGATAAGTACTGTATAGAGTGGAAGAGAGTGAGCTTTAAGCACCAGGCGGTCTTGATTCAAATCCAACTTTGATAATAGGGCATTGGGCAAGTAACTTGAAATCTCAATATTTGCTCTTTAGTTTATCAATATGGAGCTTGCACAGTTTTAGTCATCATCTACTCTTGTGGAAATACATGCAGTGATTCATATATTGGTAGAACAACTGTGTGGAAAGATCATTTTACTAGGTGAGAAGGTGGGCCTTGTTCACGGCTTTGTGAACTTTCCCTGTGTGATAGTATGGTGACATCAGAATTTGAAATGGCTACTTTCCTAGACCAGGTACATACTTTCTAATAAAAGTTGCTAGGAGAAGACTTCAAAAGGCAATTTTATCTCTACTTTGATATTTAATAAAAAATGTACAGACTTCAACTTTTCTCTCTTTTTCTCTAATAAGGTGGTAAGAAATTAGTTTGGTGTGTTTTTTATTTTTTTTTATTTTGGTTCCCTAAAATACTGAAATCTGCAGTCCTTTAAGTGTCCCTTTGGGCAGCCATGAAATTAGCTATGTTTTTCTCACATACCAGCATGAGGCAGTATGGTTATGGTCCATTAAGCTTTGGTTTCATCAGCAGCCATTGCTATTTTGGGGATATGTCTCTCCCCAACCCCAGATGGGGCACAGGACTGTGAGTTCTGAGTCTCTGAGATGCTGGTGGTACTATGGAAACCTGGGAGGCTGACAGACATACCAGTTCTTGTAGGGCCTCTGCAGTGCACTCAGGTTCCTGTGAGACAGCCCATGCCATGATGGCCCTAGGCCTAGGAGCCCACAGCTGTGGCTAATTAGCTGGTGTGTTCTCTGAGACAATCCCAGAGACACGGAGGTGGGTGGAAGTGCGCATATTCAAAATGTGGGCACTTAAATGTTTCTCAGTGACCTCCCATGAAGGGTACAAGGGCAAAGTAAGGGAGCATTTTCTTCCCTTTTTCATGGGTATCCCCACCCTGGGCCTAAAGAGGGGAACAGATCTTAGTCTTTTCCTTGGTTTCAGAAAAAGAAATTTTCATGAGTTTGCCATATTTTTGTAGTTGCTTTAAATAGTTGTTTTTGAAGTTCTGTGGGGATTTGCCTATCTTGGCAGATTCCACATCAGAAAGCATATGTCACTCAAAAATAGTGAGACCAGAAATGCTTGAACTTTTTTCTAAGTGACTTATTTTAATGCATTGCATTTATAAATATAATACTAAGGTTTTTATAGTCTCAAGAATGCACTATTTTTTGTGGAATATGGAGAGCAGAAATCAAGCAGTTTTTCTGAGATGAAGATTTATCTATAGCTTTTTTTCTATAGCTTTTAAAGTAATTTTTTTATCCTCAAGGAAATGTATTAAGAACAGCAGGATTGTGGGACCCCAGGAGAGATCGTGTGTGAGCAAATACATCTTCATTAGTTGTTTACATGTTTATAACAAGCCTTGCTCTCAGCAGTGGGCAGAGAATTCCTGCTCAACCAAATGTTGCATTTGCACAATCATTCTTAGCTTCCAAGTGATCAAAAGGACATTGCATATTTATTTCAAATTTGTAATTTGGCTTACTGTGACTAGAGACATCCCCAACTATGAATTTTTTAATTCATGGATTATTTTTAAAATTTTTCCCAATCCTTTTAGGAAAAACAACAACTTGTGAAATGGAGAAAATATTGAGCTCTGAAAGATAGGATGGGGAAAGTAGAAGGGAAAAAGAAATGAGTGATTGTTCTCTGTAGTTGATGCATTTATCTTAGAAGAAATAATCCTGAAGGGGGAAAATGTGGCTTCCCTTAAGCCCATGAAAGGTGTCCAGATTTTATCTAATATTAAAACTCATCCCATGTGCCAGATGGCTGTCAGGATTCTGAGATAATATTAACTTTCATTTCATGGCAGTGCTCTGCCACGACTGGTTTACATTTAACAGAGTCTAGTTCTTCATCTCACCTTCGGAGCCACTGAATCCAAGGTTTATTGATCTGGTGTCAATCAAACATGCTTTATTACCTGAGCCCTTGCCTCACCTGTCTACTGTCCCTGAGAGAGGGCACTGTTAACCCTGAAGGCCAGGTGTAACTGGGCCAGTGTGGGTGGGGCCTTAGTGCTCATTGAGAGAGTTCTAGGTCGTGGAGCTTCGAGGTCCTGGTGCTCACCTGCAATGCCAGTAAGTGTGCCAGAGAGAGATCCTGTAAAGCGGCACAGGCATCGGGAGGGGATGGAAGTAGTGATTCCAATGCTGGGGAAGATGACAGAACTGCTTTTTTTTTTTTTCCAGTGATATTGCAATATTGGCATTTTATTTAAAAAGTGAACACAATTTATTTAACAAATTATCAAATTTCATTACTTAATGCTTCCCAAATGGTAACTTTAAATAAAATGTATGTAATTCAAGTTATAAGAAATGAGAGTCAAACAAACATGTCATTTAAATATAAATTACTAGACACTAAGTGGCATCTCTGGGCTCTGCTGATTATTTGGACTCCATGCCTCTCCATCCTGGCATGAATGAGATCACGCGGAGTGTGGTCAGTCCAGTTTGCCTCAAATATCTTCCAGTCGTTGAGTTCCCCCAGTGGACTTGTCACTACTATTGCATCTGGGTAACTTGTCTACTCTGGCCAAAGAGTCTGGTTTTAGCAGACTTGATTGTTTTGCTTGCTGTCTCCAAAGAAGTGAAGGTGAGGCATTTGCCTGTGCAGTGGACTCCTCCAGCCAGAGGAGTCCCTCCCAGGACTTTTGTGGGAGGCAGGATAACAGGTGACCAAGAGGAGCAGGAATGGCTTGCATTGATGGTGTCAGGAAGAGGGGCTGGGCAGGAAGCGGGAGAAGAGGTTTATTAGAGACAGAGATAAAAATAACCAAAAGTTGCTGACCAATGTCTCAAACGTTTGCATGACCACAATAAAAGTACCCATGTTTCAGTTTTTAAAAATAGCAACGTAAGAGGTTGTGGTTTTCAGTCATGGCTGCACATTAGGAAGCTTTCAAAATACTGAGGCGTGGGTGGCCCCTCTCCTCAGGGATACTGATTCAATTGTTTTGAGTTGTGTGGCTCTCTCGTCAAACATTTCAAAACCTTCCCAGGAGAGTCCATCATGCAGCCAGTGTTACGAACAGCCGTTATAAGTGACTATCAGGATTTTGAAAATCAGTATTACAATCATGAAATGGAAAGTGCAGCTCTTACCTTTATTTTAACCAAAGAAAAATAGGCTCATTTTTAAGGAGCATCTTCCAGGTGCCAGGCATGGTGCTGAGTGATTATATTACCTTTTCTCATTTTCATAGTAATACTCTAAAGTGAGGATGTGAATCCTAAGAGGTGAAGAAAGAGAAGCTTAGGAAGGAGAAATAATGTGCCCAAGATGACACTGTCTGGAGGTAAAGCTAGCAGCTAGGACTCAACCCCAGGTTTATGTGATTTGTCTTTTTTCTTACCTTTTTTATTTGTTTGTTTAATTGATTTCAGAGGGGAAGGGAGAGGGAGGGAGATAGAAACATCAATGATGAGAAAGAATCATTGATCGGCTGCCTCCTACATGGCACATACTAGGGATCGAGTCTGCAACCCAGGCATGTGCCCTGACCGGGAATCAAACCATGACCTCCTGGTTCATAGGTCAATGCTCAACGACTAAGCCATGCTGCCCGGGCTTTTCTTAACTTTTCTTTAAGATACAATTGTAAAGTGTAATTTATTGTGGATTGCTTGAAGACCTACATTCTTTGATGCCTTATATTTAGGGATAAGAAAAAAAATCTGTATGCTCTGATATAATCTGTAAGATTGCTCAAAATCAGGGGTCAGCAAATTATAACCTACTCTCTGTTTTTGCATGGCCTGTGAGGTAAGAATGGTCTTTACATTTTTATATGGTTGAAAAAAAAATAAAGAGGGATATCTCATGATCCATGAAAATGATATGAAATTCAATGTTTGCTGACCACAAACTAAGTTTTATTGAAAGATAGACATACTCATTTATGTATGGCCTCTGGCTGCTTTCACATGACAGCAGCAAGACTGAATAATGGTGGGACTAAAACTATTTGGGAAACATAACCTAAAATATCTACTATTTAGCTGTTTACACACAAAAATATTTTAACTTCTGCTCTATAGTAAAACCTGATAGAAAATCTTAATGTACAAAACTGACATATAGTGTAGAGAATGCTTATTCACCTTTAAAATTTTATAACAACATAAAACAATTTGCAAGGTTCTTTGAAGGCATGAGCTACCCAATGCATTTAAGCATTGGTTTAAAAGTCATTAGGTGACCCTGAGGGTTGGTGCTTAGATAAATGTAAAGTGAAAACACTATGAACCATTATTCCCAAAAGATGAGTCATAGAAAAAGGTAAAACTTTTGCAAATGATTTCACTAGAAATTCATGATTAAATATAATGACTCCATTCATTTTTAGCTTTACTTGTAAGTTAAGTAAAAAACTGAATTGTTTTTTTCCTGCTTTTGTTCTACATTTTTGGTTCCCAAATTTTTAAAAAATATTGGAAATTCATCAATGTTTTGAGAAATCTACCAATTCAGTAATGCATTATCTTTGTTGTAGCAGCTATACCAGAATTCAACATGTGTTCCTTGGATCACATGCATCTGAATCATCATGGATGCTTATTTTAAATACAGATTCCAGGGTCCCAGACCAGACCTATGGATTTAAAACCTCTGAGGGCAGGATTCTGCCTTTCAACAAGCTCCCAAGGTGAATCTCATGCACGCTGTAGAGTAATAATCCCATGCCATATCATGCAGGAAAATATTCGTGGTCCCTACTATGAACAAAGATTTAGAAGAACGGGCAAGCAAGGTGTAGAGGTTCCTGCACAGAAATAGAACAATATCATGTCTATATTCCCAGGGTATGTGATTGAAAGCAAATATGGAAACCATGTTGTTATGGGAAGCAGATTCATCCAAGTAGACTGAGGAATAATAGAAATGAGGAATCTCTAAAAGAATGGAAGTGGGGATGGATTGCTGGTAGGTTTTTTTTTTGTGTGTGTGTGTGTTGGTGGTGGTGGGTTTTTTTGTTGTTGTTGTTGTTGTTGTTTGTTTTGCTTCATCAGAATATGATGGATTCCTTCCTGACATCCTGTCTTCATCCTAGAAATGGCCAAGTGTGACAGGAAGTTTTCATGTTCTCCTTCAGATCCACTCTCCATCACCTTCCATTTAGTCTGTCTCTGTCTGAGGAGGCTGCACTATATGGAATGCATCAAGAGACTATGGGACCAACGCAGGCTAGCTGGGTCCTTGAACTCAAAGTCATTGCTCTGCTCAAGGTGGCCTTTTCTACACAATACTCACTACCAACTTCTGTCACATGCTTATGACTCATCCCTTTGGTCTGAGGCTAGTAAGAGTTCCATGGTTGCAAACCCCAGGTTAACTGCAAAATCCTTTATGTTCCCCTACAATCTGCCCATGTTTATATATTCTAAACTCTCTTTGAATTATTCTAATTTAACTATGACCTCTATATCTTGTTTGGACTCAACAGAAACTGCAGGCAAATGTGTATAGGTAGGATCCAAAGGAGAGGTACATCATCTCCTCGGTGAGCAAAAGTTGAGTTTATCAGAGCAACAACCCTTGCACATTCTGTTACCCCTGCCTAAGACACCTGTAAATTGACTACTCCTGGTCATTTTAGAAGTCTTACCTTTAATGTCAACTTCTAGATATGCCTTAAATGGCTTCCCAAAATTAAATTAGTTCCCCCTTTTTTAACTTCTTATAATATAGATGACTTTTCTTTAATTGAACTCATGCATGTTATAACAATTTATCTTTTAATATCTGTGTGTATCTCTCACACTGTGTGTGATCCCTAGAAGAGCTTTGACTATTTTGTGTTTAACACCTGCCCTTTGCAAGTGTTCATTCAATTTTTATTGAGTATGTGAATGAGTAAAATATAGTTATCCTAGGAAATTTCACGATTACCCTTTTCCCCTGGGAATACCTATGACATATATGAACCTGTTATTTTCTCTGTGTCCACACACTCACAGCCTTTCATGTGACCAGTTATGCCAATGCCCATAGGGATCTGTAAGTCTTGGGTGAATGGTTCTACTTGTCTTCCAGAAGCTGGTCTATTATTTGAAACATGTGATACAAGAAAGGAGACAGGAACCTATTATTATCAAACAAATTGTCAATAATTGAAAAGTAATAATAAATCATACAACATAAGAACAATTACATGGTGTATATAGGACTGGTGCTGGATTAAACTCAGTGGATGGGCATTTAAATTTTCCTAGCAAATGGGAAAAAAGAATCACTGGATTCCCCCATTCCCCTTTCCTTCTCTCCAAAGAATTTCTAACCAGAAACATTAGCAGGCATCTTATCTATAGTTAAAGGCTTCTCCCTAGAGAATTAGAGGGCCAGAAATCTTTTGGTGGTAAATTTAACAAAACTGCAAGTTTTCATTTGCTGGTGGAATTGTCTTTCTGGAAACTTAGTAGTGTTTCCTAAATGATTACCCTGGACTAAATGAAGAGGAAAAAAAATTAAGCAATCCAAATATTTAGAGATAGAGCAACTAATGAGAAAGTCTCTTGATAATGCTCTAAATCTTCATAATGTAAATTTGAAGAGGGACAGAAATGTGAATAAAGGTGCCCCTACAAATCCATAAGGGATATCAGTCTTTCTTCCATTTCCATTCTCCATTTCCTTCATTCTCAGTCCTTACCCCATTTCAGTTATCCCCTTCATGGAACCAAATGTCTGGCCCCAAGGACTCATCTCTTTCTCTTCTTGAAGGACTGCAGTTGGTGCAGTATTTCCTGCCAGCTGCCCCTTCACACTGAGGAATGCAGATAGCACCCTTCTCCAAGTCATCACAAGTCTAGAGACAATGTTTCTGCATCACACCAAATGAAACTGTGAAGAGTAGGAAATCAATCAGAACCTTCCTACATTTTTTTCAGTATGGGCTGGCTTTCCTCCTTTGTGAGTGATTTCAGGAATCAAAAAACTATTCAGGTTCTCTCTACCAATTTGCTAATACTTGAAATTCTTTTGTTAAAGACTTAAATTTAGTATTACAGGCTCTGTTCAAAAACAATTTCCCTGTGTGAGGTAATGCATAGCACATAGTTATCATTTAGATTTCAATGTGGCTAAGACTGTCAGGTGTATTTTGAAAGTACATATTTATAGATATCTACTGGGAGCAAAAAAGCATGAGGACCCTGTAATAAAATCTTGCTCTGAATGTAAGTATCATATACTTTTGCCTAGATACATCCCTTACTTTAGTCTCAATTTCAACTAACATTATTACATTTTGTCAAATATTAAAGGCCTTGCAAATAAGAAAATATGAAATGAATTTTTTCTGACTATGGTTAAGTTATAGAAGCATTTACCTCATTATTAACAGCCTATAATGTATGTTTATATTAAATAACTAATATAAAAAATGCATAATGTTTATACCTCTCTCCATCTTATATAATAAAAGGGTAATATGCAAATCAACCGAACAGAGGAACAACCAGTTGCTATGGTGCGCACTGACCACCACGGGGCAGATGCTCAATGCAGGAGCTGCCCCCTGGTGGTCAGTGCGCTCCCACAGAGGGAGCACTGCTCAGCCAGAAGCCCTGAGCTGGGCTCGCCTCTCCTGCCTCTGCAGCAGTACTAAGGATGTCCGACTGATGGCTTAGGCCCACTCCCCCGAGGGCTCCCGGACTGTGAGAGGGTGCAGACCAGGATGAGGGACCCCCCCTCCCAAGTGCATGAATTTTCGTGCACTGAGCCTCTATGTATGTGTAAATATATATTTCATGAGTTAAAACAGTACCTGAGTACCCTTAACATGAGTTAAAACAGTAAATGGATTCAGCATTATCCAAGGCAGTAGGATTTAGAGACAAGTTCTTACTTAGTAGTGTTCTTACTAGTAGTGTTAGTAGAACCCAATAGTATGTGTTACTTGATACCATTACCCTTCAGGAAATGCAAACTTGGAGCATGTATTAAGCACTTAAAAATTTGTGCTTCCATCTAGTGGTAACTGACAAAAATAATGTTTTTCAGTTGTTTGATTTCGTAGGCACTGGGAGAAGATAAATAGAAAAGTTCTTGGTCAGGCAGCATCCATGACCAATTCAATTATATTTTAATAAGGAATGGAAAGTACAAAGAAAAGTTAGATATGTGGTAGGCAAAGGGACACCAAGGAACTTAGCCCATGTACAGTAGAGTAGGCAAAAATTATTCAGGTTGGGACAGCTAAGGCTTCAAGCAGTATTTATATAGGGGAAATCTCATAGGACTAATGGATGGATGATTTATTTGAACATACTAAACAATACGTAGGGTCAGGGAATGACCCCCATTTACTCTTTTTGCTAAGAGTATCAGCTAATGCCCATCCTTCATCATGGCTTCCCAGAGTCAATTTTCTTGATGACAAAGAATGTTTCTGTGAGAAGTCATTTTGGGATATGAAAGAATTCCTTAATTTTTAAAGTGTCATTTGAAATCCTAGTGATTAGGAATCTCAATAAAACTTAATCTTAAAAATATATGAAGTAAAGGATACTATCTACTTCCAGACTCAGAAACTTTCAGGGAGAAATGCTTAGTGGAGAGGGTAACTTTTTAAAAAGCATCTAAGTTCCCTGTCTCCCATTTTCCCAGGCCCTTCTTACATAAATTCTTTCCAGGATAAGGTAGAACAAGTTCCTAAAAGAGATAACCTAGGATTCTTTTTCAATATTAAAAATATAAACCTGGTTCCATTTTATCTTTTTTTAATGTGATAAAAGAAAAGAATTGCTTAAATTTCTCAAATATCAAATTTATCAAAAAGTGAGCTTTTACCAACTATGGATAGGAAAAACGAGTATGCTCATAACTATGACTGACCATAACATTTATAAATTTACATAATTTAAATAAAGTGTATCCTGTTATTTTTTAGTTACCTCAGTGCTGGAAGAATCTAATAGAGATCTTATGCAAGCTGTTCCTTAGGCTTTTCCTGAAAAACCCATCTCTCAAAGAACTTCTCACAGATTCCATATACAACCAGGACAATTTCTATTTTTTTTATCTTTAAATTTCTGTCTTAAACCATCAGTATTTTGATTCTTGACTTGAGTTTGCTTATTTAGTATCACACAATATAATAGTGATAATGACAGCAGTCCAATTTTCCTTTGAAAAATACTTCGCTCATGTATTCTTTCTTTCCCTAATTCTGATTTAAGTAAAAGCATTCTTTCTGGATTCAAATGGTTTTGGCTCTAGCACATAGTTTTTGCTGCCTATGCATTTATTTAACAAATGCTTATTTGTTATGTATCATGTCTGAAGTTAGGTGCTAAAGATGCAGTTACAATTTTGGATTAGGTAGGAAGGACTTTGTCGGAGTTGTGTCTTCAAAAATATTTATGCTGCCTGGTGGCTCAGTTGATTGGAATGTCATCCTGTACACCAGAAGGTTGGGGGTTCTATTACTAGTCAGGACACATACCTAGGTTGTAGGTTCCATCCATGATCTGGGCACATATGGGACACAAATGATCTGTGTTTTTCTCTCTCTCTCCCTCAAGAAAAACATATTCTGAGGTGGAATACACACACACACACACACACACACACACACACACACACACGTGCCAATTCTTAAAATTCAGGAGGAATTTCTGCAAGGAGCTAGCTCTCTTCCCTTTTGTAGTTGTAACTTATCCTCCCTGCAGCATTCTGCCTGCTAGAGAAGCAGCATTTCCTGCCAGCTCTTACCTAACCAATTCGGTCATTTTGAGAGTACATCACACTGTCATAAAACACACCCCTAGGCCTGAGGGGTAGCCAAGTGGAGCTGTTCATGGAGATTATAGAGGGAATTTAGGCACTTAGTCTGGGGTGTCCACATGGCATCTGTGAGGCCACTGAGAGGCTGGATAGAGCCTGGTTAGGAAATAAAAGATCATGAACGAAGGCTACCAGCCAGGGGTGATCAATAGCTCTCTGTGCTATCAAGCTGAGGATCACATGAGGAAGGATTTTATTTGGCAGTCTAGTAGCTCTATTTACAACTTTAAAATATTCAGATAGATGTTATGTTGACTCCATTTATTCTCTTGCCCCCAGCCCTGCAAACGTTTAGGATGGGCCTGTTGATGCCCTCCCCTGCTCTGCTGGGCACTGCTGCCTCTCAACAGCCCCCTGGCCCTGCTGCTTTTCCTTGGCTGCTCTTGCTGCTTCTCTGAACCAGGGTGTTTACCTCGGTTCTTCTTAGGAAGGGCTGCAACCCTCCTGGTATGAAGGCCCTTTGGGATGCACACTTGGCTCCAGGTCTGCCTTTAGTGTTCTCACTTCTCAGAGGGGAGCCCAGGCAACTGTGTGTGTTCTTACGTTTGGAAGAGACATGGAATGAAATACCTTTCTGTTTGAATATGCAGACTTCATGGGACTCAGGTTCCAGTGCAGCAAAGACAGAAGACAAATTCCCACAACAGATAGTATCACACTGTGAGGAGATCAAAGTTAAGTAATTTGCCTAAAGACATATAGAAATAAGTGGCAGAGCTACACTTGAATCTATGTTTCTGACATCAAATTAGGGCTCTGTATGTGATCCCAGGCTGGCACTGGGTTTTATTTTACCAGCACTTAATTACTTCCTTTTGAATTATTCTCTAATTGTTTTACTCATGTTTATTTGACTTGTCTCTTAGGACTGTAAACATCTGAGGGCAAAGTCAAACATTTCCAGGGTATTATTTCACCCAGAGTACAGAGAATCATGCTGAGAAAATAGCAGATGCTCAGGATAAATTGTTGGATAGCATAAGCCTGGTCTTTGGGATAATAATCTGCTCTATCAAACATCAAAAGGCTTCAGAGTCAGAAAAACCTAATTCAATTCCCTGCAACACTACTTAGTATTTGTGGGGTCTTGGACAAATTGTTTAATCTAAGAACTTGTTTGTTCAAGCATAGTAAAAAAAAATGTACCTAATGGAATGATTAGGATAATTCAAGGATATAACTTAGGTAAAGTGTAGAAAGAATATAATAGGGTCTTAATAGATATACTAGCTAGCATCATCATTACTTTCTAATCAAATTTCAGAAATCATCTGACATATTACATTTTGCCATTTCACTAAAGAGTCCATTTGCCTGATAACCAGGGACAAGAACTCACTTTATATATGGTATATGTGTTAGCAAGCAGCTGGCCCACTAACTCCATGAATATTTGAGTGATGTTTACAACTCCAATGGATCTATTTCTTTATTCACGTCAGTGACAAAAATTTAGTAGAAACCAGGGATATGTTGCATAGAATCCAATGGATCAGGAAGAGCTCAAGCATCTTCATTTCTGGACGTAGTGGGCATGGGCTCAGGTGGGCTGAGCTGGCACGAACAGGAGGTCTATAGCCAAACTTCAGTTTTACAAGGAATACCTTCAGCAATAACCAGGGGCATTATGTATAGCACAGGGCCACCCACCTTTTGTCCTTTAGTAAATACCTTCTCAGGATTTAAAATATAAAACCATGCTTCTCTCTCATCTAAGAACTAGTCCTTGTTTCCTATTTTTTGAGGAAGAAGTTACAAAAACTTTTTTTTTATTATAAATGAGATCCATAGGGGTCCATTTTACCATCTCATCATATCTCTTAAAATTAACACTAGTATAATACCTCAAAGTCTTTAAAAAGCAGCACTGTTTAAAGATAAATTTTCCTGCATTTCTACTGTGTAATATGTATTAGATTTGTTTGAAAGTTCCTTGAGGACAGAATCCCTGTGTTTTTCCCATTATATATAGCTCATTGCTTAAATACATGCTGTGAAAACCGTGGCAGGCAAATGATCCCCGGACCCCTCCCCATCATGCTTGCTTATTTTCCACCAAACATAGAATTTTTTACATTTGATACATGCCACAGATAGGCCACCTGCCAGTTGAAGAAACCTAATGAAAGAATTGACTGCAGTTCAGCATCTATCTGTCAGCTCCAGGTATATTGTGCAAAATAAAAGGCTTAGGTAGTCAGCAGACAGAGAAAGTAGAAACATCTTTGTTTGTTGGCAGAAATAAAATGTGTCTTGTCATAGGTGTTGCTACCACATATTAATCGCCCCAGCTGGGGAACATGGTGCTCTGTGCTATAAATATTGTTACGATTGCCCTGCACTGGCTTGAGAGCTCAGTATAGAGAAGGACTTTTATAAAGAATGCTCAATTGTTCTCCACCCTCCTTTTGGATGTTTTGCAATCTACGCATCGCCAACTAATTACGTCCCTATTCCGTCCCCAAAAGTCTAAAAAAAACCTTCCAGATATTTCAGAAATACAGTTGAATCCCTTCTCTCTTTTTCCCTGAACACCTAATCCTTTTATCTTTTCCACTATATATAGTGTTTGACAGCAGTCACAGCTTCCCCCGGCTAGCTGCCTGTCTGGTGGAGTGAAAGGTTGTCTGGCATCGGCTGCTGGTAGGCAAACATCCAGGCCATTTCAGCTGCAGGGACAGAATTTTGTGCTGTGATGCTATTTTCATTTCAAGGGACACTTTCCAGTAATCAAGTTGACAGTCTTTCTCAAAGTTACATGCAGACCACAAGAAAATTGTTCTGTTCTGAAGACGGAGCAAATATTGGTGCTCACAATGGCAAAATGCCAGTTGTCTTATAGCACATAGTATATCGTTTCACAATTGTTTGCCAATCCTTGCTAATCACAAGACCAGACTTAAGTCAAAATAGGTTTCCATCATATAATTATAAGAATTAGTTATTTAAGCAGAGTACATTATGAACTGTATCTGCAATAATATATGTATATTTTCATCCAACAAACATTTATTTAGCATCCAAAATACAGTAAGATACTGTTCTAGGTACTTTTGCATATGATGATAAGCAAGTGAGGCCGACAGACAAGGTTCTCATAATAGGATCTCCAATTAAATTTTTTTTAAAAAGGAACACATCAATTATAAAGCTTATTCAGATCATTAAAATAGGACAGGAGACTGGTGTTTACTATAGATTGGTAGTCTGCAATAGTCCAAAGTGTAAATCTTTAAAAGTTACCAGCAGATTGCAGAAGGTGTAAGAGGTGGTTCCAAGTCATGTATAGCTAATGCAAAGGCTTTCATGTGGGAATGTTTTCCATTTTGAGGAACAGTTTGGTAAATACCTTTGTATATATTTTTTTAATATTAAATGACAAGAGAGGCAAAGCTGACTGAGGATATATGAAAAGAGAATGGGGGACCTCAAAGCAACTGGGTGGAAGCAATTCTTTAGGTACATTTCACAAAAAATAACTTTAAGAACTACTAATAACTAGGACCAGCATCACCCAGTCTTATTTGAGATGAGGATTTTGTTGGTCCTCTATCTGAAAAGCTTATCCCAGTACCTTACTTTAGATAAAAGCCCATGTGCCTTGGAAAGCAGTAATTATCCCTCTTTGGTATCTGTTTTTAGTGTGTGGCAGTTGAAGAAACTAATATATATTGAGTGTTCAGATATTATAGATGATATCAGTGGGTAAACAAGTGTGAAAAATCTGACCCTTTATCCCAATTTGGAAATCTAGATCAGTTGGAAAGATATGTAGAATGTCTTGTCTTAATCTGTACCATTTTGTCATTCTGAAGAACTTGGAGAGAGAAATGTTTAAGGAAGAAAGAGGCATATGATTGAGAATATTACTTAAAATTTCTCTAGAGCTTTATTTTACAATATTTGGAAATGAACATGCCATGAAGGAGACTGATGAATTGTAGTAACTAGGCTAACTAATTTGACTTCCTTTTGTGGTCTCATACTAGTAAATATGCTTATTCCTGGAGGACTAAATAATATTTTGTAATGAACAGTAGAACATGCTTCAGATTATTCCCTCAGGGAAGCATACATTTAAAAATAGGTCATATTAGCCCTGGCTGGTGTGGCTCAGTTGGTTGGGTGTTGTCCCATGCACCCAAAAGGTCATTGGTTTGATCCCCAGTTAGGACTGGGTGCAGGCTCCATCCCCAGTGAGGGGGCCTATAGGAGGCAGCTAGTTGATGTCTCTCTCTCTCTCTCTCTCTCTCTCTCTCTCTCTCTCTCTCTCTCTTTCTGTCTTTCTCTCTCCCTTCCCCTCTCTCTAAAATCATTTTTTTAAAAAAAAAACATTAAAAATAGGTCATATTTACTGAATTTGTTTGACTTTATTTATAAAGGGGAGATTTTATTTCAGGCAATTTTGGGGGTTTCAATATTTTTCCTGGACCTAACCTATCACATTCCCCCTAAATTTTTCTGCAAATCATGACTATTATATTTGGGAAGGTTCCTTTAAGAAATGGTCTGAGAAATGCAATTAGTCTTTTTTAGTTAGGGAAGTAGCTCAGGGGATTTTCTGTAATCAAGGTTTGATAAGACAACTGAAGAAAAGTTTTTACATTTAAATGACAAGTGACAGCTTAAGAAAGACAGCTTAGATCCCTATGCCTATCTTCAGAAGCTTAAAGCACAAAAAGATAAAATAATTCTGACTGAAGGCCATATTAAGGAATCTGGCTAAGGTGGGAACCAGATTATAGAGTCTGATCACAGGCTTTATGCAGAAAATGAATTTCATAGATAAAATGTGAATTGTACAAAGCAGTCTATCCAACAGGGGAAGAACCTCACAGTGCTTAGAGATTTCATTTGGAATAAATTGAAAATATTGGGATATTTCAACTTACTAGTAAGTGGCAGGTGAATGGCAATGAGGTAAAAATATTTGGTATCAGGCATTTGTTTGTTTGTTTTTTTGTTGTTGTGAATCCTCACCCTAGGATATTTTTTCTATTGATTTTTAGAGAGAAGTGGCGGGGAGGAAGACAGAGAAAAACATTGATGTGAGAGAGACACATAGTTGGTTGCCTCCCACACGTATCCTGACCCAGGGGCTGGGGATAGAATCTGCATTAAGGTCTGTGCCCTTGACCAGGAATTGAACTGAGACCCTTTGGTCAGTGGGCGGTTGTACTAACCACTGAGTGAAATTGGCCAGGGTGATATCAGGTAGTTTTATTGAAATATAATTATATTGAAATTTTTTCAAGAACTTTAGCAAAACAATAGGAATTTAAATTAATTGTATTCTTTGCAAAACACAGTATTTCAGTTCTGGATTGGCAAGGCACTAGACATTTGTGAACATTTTCAGCCTCTGCTGAATTTTGATTAAAAAGAGAAGAATAGGCATTTTGATACTTTTTATGTTTTTTTCTTTGGCCTTCTGACCTTTCCAAAATAGAACTGTCAATTGAATTGTCTTTTCTAGTTGAAGGGCCTGTACCTGAAGAAATATGACAAAATGAGCAAAACAAGGTCCCTGCCCTTAAGATGTTCAATCTACAGGTAGACCTGGTGTCAACCAAGCAGACCTGAGGAATACAATACCTGAAATGAAGGAGTCAACAGCAAATTACCTAATACAGAAAAACAGATCAGTGACCTGGAAGACAGACTAGTGGAAATGATCAGAACAGCAGAAAGAAAAAAAGATTGTTATAAAGTGAGGGTAGTTTAAGGGACCTCTGGGATAACATCAAGCATTTAAACAGTCACATTATGGGGATCCCAGAGATGAAGAAATAAATCAGACACTTTATTTCAAAAAATAATGGCTCAAAACTTTCCTAACCTGGGAATGGAAATAGACATAAAGGTCCAGAAAGCACAGAGTGTTCCAAACAAGATGAACCCAAAGAGACCCACACCAAGACATATTGTAATTAAAATGGCAAAAGTTAAAGAAACAATCTTTAAGGAAGAGGAAAAAATGAATTATATACAAAGGAAACCTCATAAGTCTATCAGCTGATTTCTAAGGAGAAACTTTATAGGTCAAAAGAGAATAGTGGGGTATTTTTTAAGTGCTGAAAGAAAGGAACCTAGAACCTAGAATAATTTACCTAGCAAGGTTATCATTCAGAATTGAAGGAGAGATAGAGAATTTCCCTTACAAGTAAATACTAAAAGCTTCCATCATCATTAAACCAGCTTTACAAGAAATATTGAAGGGTCTTCTTTAAGCAGAAACAGACTGGCCATAACCATAAATAAGAAAATATGAGAAAGGGAAAAAATATCACCAATATAGCCAAATATAAAGACAGTGAATCAGACATAAAAACCTATTATGGAAGTCGAAAGAAAAAGTATTAAACTCCATTCAAACTGCAATAAGTAGTTAGGAGATACATACAACATGATCTAAAACATGACATTAATAACATAAAGCATGGAGGGGAGTATGAAATGTAATCTTTATAATATATTTAAACTTAAATGCCTATCAGCCTAAAATAGACTGCTATAGGTATGGAATGATGTACATAAACCTTACAGTAACCACAAACCAAAAACCAACAAAAGATATACAAAGAAATAGAAAGGCACCCAAGCAAAACACAAAGAAAACTATCAAATCACAAGGGAAGAGCTCAAAAGAAGAAAAAAGAAATAGAGGAGAATTATTTTTTTAAAAGTTTTTAAATGGTAATAAGTACATACTTATCAACAATTACTTTATTTTTAATATGTTTTTATTGATTTTTTTTAGAGAGAGAGAGTGAGTGAGAAATAGAAACATTATTTGGCTTGCCTCTGCATGCCCCCTACTTGGGATCAAGCCTGCAACCAGGGCATGTGCCTTGACTGGTAATTGAACCAGTGACCTCTTCAACAATTACTTTAAATGTAAATGAATTATTTGGAGGAAACTCCATACTGTTTTCCACAGTGGCTGCACCAGTCTGTGTTCCCACCAGCAGTGTACTAGGGTTCCCAGCTTTCTTCAATACACAATCAGGATAGAAATTTGCTTTCAGTCTTTGGTTGGAGAGTATAATCTAATTTTCTACCATCTAACTCCTAACAACAGCCTGACTGAGAAAAGTTCCATCTAGGAAAAATAAAATCTACTCTCTGCTTTTGGTAATTTAAAACTGTCATTAAACCCTTCTGGCGTGGCTCAGTTGGTTGGTTGCCTTTTGTCCCATGCACCAGGAGGTCACCAGATCCATTCCCAGGTCAGGGCACATGCCCTAGTTGCAGGCTCAATCCCCATTGGGAAGCAGCGTGCAGGAGGCAGCTGATCAATTTTTTTTTTTTTTCTCTCTCTCTCTCCCTCTCCCTTCCTTTCTCTGAAATTAATAAAAACATTTTTTAAATTGGAAATATTTTTAACAACTGTCATTAAAACTGTCATAAATTACATATCAAGAACTTTCCCTATAAGCTTGCCTCATAGAATCACCTTCATTTGGTTGCATTATATATTTAACCAGGTACCATTTCATGAAATGACCGAGTTTCCTGTAAATCCCAGCATAATGTCCATTGGCCAAACAGGATTTCTTCTATGCAATCCCAAATGAAAAATTAAGTCTAGAAGTTATAATTGGAAAATCTTTGTCTCATGTAATTAAATGGTGAGTTTCCCACCACACTTCTCACCATGAGTGTAAACTTACCATGTTTGGCCTTTTATCTGGCTCTCAGGAAGTCCAGAGGCAGGTTCCCAAGTTCAGTCATGTAAACATCATTAACCACCATGGATGGTACCTTTGAATTCCTGTGTTTTTTTTTTTTTTTTTTCAGTTCTTATTTTCCTTACCTGGTTTATTAATCTCCATTTTGTATACTTAATGCATAGTTTTAAAAGAATTATAATATAAATTCAGGGCCAAAACCGGTTTGGCTCAGTGGATAGAGCGTCGGCCTGCAGGCTCAAGGGTCCCAGGTTCAATTCCGGTCAAGGGCATGTACCTTGGTTGCGGGCACATCCCCAGTAGGGGGTGTGCAAGAGGCAGCTGATCGATGTTTCTCTCTCTCATCGATGTTTCTAACTCTCTATCCCTCTCTCTTCCTCTCTGTAAAAACTCAATAAAATATATTTTAAAATATATATATAAATTTAGGAATTTTTAAAACTTAATATTCAGGCTGCCTTTATCAAGTGACTATCAAGCCACAGGAACAGAACTAAGGAAATTCCAAATCAACTACAATAAAAGCAAAACAAAACAAAAATGCAGTGCAGCCATGAATTAAGGGCTTTTATTTCCTTTTTACATTTGCTTATGTTACCAAACCTTTCATGTAAAGTTTGGAATAAATCATCTATTTTCAATACAGTTAATTTCCATTTACAGTCAAACAGAGATTTACTTAATAAGTTAAAAATTACCTAAATTATCTTTTCCTTTGGTGGGTAAAGTCAAACATAGTTCTTGTTTTTTCCTCAGATGGTATAACTATTCTTAAAATCTTAGCATGAGGCTTTTATACAGAGACATCTTTGCAGATAAATATACATTCACTTTTTCCTCACGGGGATGCTCTTCAGCTCACAGCAGGGACCCTGATTTCTTTTATCTTGAGCAAAGTTTCTTTAGCTCCCAAAGGGAAGATGGTGCAAGTTGGAGCCAAGGTACTATGATTAATGAACACATCTTTTTCCATGTTACAACTCAAAACTGGCATTTCTATCAGATAAACTGTATTCAACTCACGAGGAAGAATTGGGCTTAAAAAAAAAGATTTTTATAAAGCAAAGAAGTCAAATTGGTTCAGTTGGTGGTTAAAATTCTAGGCAGGCCAGCAAAGAGAACAAAGAGACTCTGATTTTTGTGTGTGCTCTTCCCTTCCATATTCTTTGTCTTAAAATTATTCAGGAAATTTACTTGCAACAATTTGGTGTCACTAAGGGACTGAGAGCAGGCACTAAGAATCAGTCAGTTCCTTTCCCTTCCAATGAAGAGCTCCCTATGTGTGGATCATTGTACAAGTGTTCTCTCCTGTATTTGCTGCGCTAATGTCATGAACCGCTTGCTAACGTCTCACTTAATAGACATGAGCAGCAGCTGTGGTAAACTTAGGCGCACACCATGTGTTGTGTCTTTCTGATATTGTTCAAAGAATCGTATTCTGAACATCATTCAATTCATCACAGCAGAAGGACAGACTATAAGGGGGAAAAGAGTAGGAGATGACTTTGGTACCCAGTGTGATTGGTACCTACTCGGTTCCTGTCTTGATTACTAGTATGTCTTCTCTTTTAAGAAAAACAATCAGAGTAGAAAATAAAGAGAAAGAGTGCCCAGAAGGTTGAGAACTGACAAGCATATTCCTAAGGACTTCTGTATTTCAGTAATAAGGCTTGCTTATCTATCTTGGGTTAATTCACTAAGTCTACTTAAAAGCAACAAAACTTACCACTTCGACTCCTTTCATCTTTCCTTAAATGTCATAAAGGAGGCCTCCCCGTATCATCCTATATAAGATTACAGCCTCACCCCCAGTCTTGTTTCCTCTTTCTGTGCTCCATTTTTCCCATAGTAATCACCTTTTTACACACTACCATATCATTTGCTTTTTATTTATTAGGTTGAATGTAGAATATAAGCTCATGAGGTCAGTGGCCTTTTTTGGTCCGTCAATGTGCCCCAAGTGCCAAAATAGTGCCTGGAATGCAGTAGGTTTCCAAAGATATTTTTTGATGAATAAATTGATTATTGTAGTTTTAAAATAGATTTTTAAAAATCTCTACTGCAAAATAACAATTCAAATTATTTAATGTAGCAGATGAAGAAGCAAAGTATGTCTAAAAAATTTTATTGGGATTGGATTTAGATTAAACTTTCCTAGTTACCAAAAGCATAGAAACTAAACTGATAACAGCAAAAACAAAATCCCATAAAACTAATAAACAACAAGGGGTGATAAAATTCTCCCCTTGTGCTGCCATGGTGTGTTTTATCACAACTGTTGATTTACATTGTAAACTCTTCCACTGAAAATGATTTTCATGGAAACATGTCCAGTTTCTAGTTTATTATATGAACTCATTAAAAACAACATCAGAAATACCCTCAAGACCACAGAAATCCAGAAAAAAATTAAACAAAACTTTATAGCATGCATATAATTTATATATAACTATAAATAAGAAAGTACATATGAAGCTATTCATTATTTTCACTTTAATATTAAGAACTAATGCTTTAAAAAAATACTACAGTCTTATTTTTTTTGCAACCAGCATTTGAAATTAAATACTCATAGCATAATAGCATACTGACACTTTATAGGCAAGTGTTAACTTATTATGTCAGTTCTGATTTCCTACAGAAAGACTGCAATCGCAAGTGAAAGAGCAATGGCATCCAGTGGGGATCTTCTTTAATTACTATTTCTTTCACAATCTAAAGGGACTCTTGTCTCGTGAAGCAACCAACATTTTATTTTGACAGTTGTTTGAATTATAATAAACAATAGGAGGCTCTTACACATTACATTTATGGTTTTGGAGAAGCAATCTGTTGAGAAATACAGTTTGTATAGCTTCAGTAGAATTCAGTGGGGCCACTACAAAAGAGAAAATAAAAGGATTTAATAGAAGATAGAAAAGTCACTTCATATTTAAAGTAATGCTTTTGCTCTTTGATCCAACTAGAGACGCCATCTCTTTACATTCCAGTCTTCTCACCTGGGATGAACCTCTGTTTTCACTGCTAAGGTAAGCCTTCTTGACTTTTCAGTCATCCTTTAATGTTTCCTAAACAATAAGATAATTCATTCACCAATCAATTAATTAATTAAAATAATAATATGGGAGGGTGTTTGTTTTGTGTGTACACATGTGTGAGTTTTGGAACAAATATTATTGTGAAGGCTCCTCTCTCTCTCTCCACATGAAATTTTTCTTGGAAGTACCTGGCAGGTCACATGCATTACTCTATGATGACAGGCTGCACTGCCACTTCTCAAGCCTGTCACCCAATTAGAACTAAGTGAGGTAGGATTTGGCACTCCCTTTCGTATGTATGGGGCTTTCTCTGTTACACAAAAGCAGCCTGCATTGAATTCTAATTCCTCATAAGAGTTTAATCTTTCCCCTTCTCACCCCCCACTCTTCCACTGCCATAGGATTAGAGTACATGGCAGCTGGGGCAGCAGGCAAAAGTGAGCAGGCGACACCACACTATGCGTAAGACTTGGCTGATGTGTCAAGCTTGCTGTGACTGGTTCATTCTTGCCTTAGCAATGATGTTCTTAATCTAAGTCCAGGGGCCCTGACTGCGTCTGGATGGACTACAGTGGATACATGAGCCTTGTGAATTTGTACAAACATTCTGTGGGAATGTGAATTTAACTAGAGGCTTTTCAAAATGCCCCAAAGGTCACTAACCATGGCAGATTAGCTTTCTGTCACCTCATAAAAGTATATGTCTAGTTTGCCCACCCCATCAGTTTTACAGGCCTGAATAACTGAATTCTATAATTTTTGGTTCAAACTGAAATTACTCTCCACTTCTACCCCACTCCTAACCCCCTATCAGTACAAAGTACTTGGTAGGTAGGTAGCTACAGCAGGAGATAATATGTGATGATATTTAGGAGTACTCTTTTGGAGATAAGCAAAGCTAGACTTAAGTACCAACTGTACCACTTTCTACCTAAGTAGTGTTGGCCAAGGTACATAGCCTATCTAAGCCTAAGTTATAAAATGGATATAAGAAGTATACCTATCTCATAGGGTGATTGTGAAGAATCTGAAAAATGTATGGAAAAGTACATGCTTGGATCTCATGGTAAAGGGCACACTTCAGAGTAAAAATAAAAACTTAAAAATATATTGATGGACTCATTGACCGTTTCACCCCTTCTGTCTCTCCCCTGCCTCTTCCATATCCTCAGTAATACTCAAAAGACAGAGAAGAAATAACAGCCAAAGACTGGATCCAGATAGAAAATGCTCCCCTGCACCTACAAAGCTTTCCGGTCCTCCCACATGAAGCAGAAAGAGGGACTCTGGGGACTGAGCGCTAGATATTTAGAAACACATTTATGCTTTAACTGCCTTTTACAAACTCAGGTTCCCTAGATTGGGCCCCTCTTTATTTCAGCCATTTGTATTATAAAATGTTATTCATAATGGATTGTGCCCACATTTAGGGCAAAAATAGAGTTCAATTTAGCTTGTTTTGCAGCATTTTCTTATATTAAGATTTAAATAACAGTCACTGGGTTCCCATACTGTGGGAGGTACATATAAGCATTAAATATTATTAAGTGTTAATAAGTATTCAACTATTTCTAGAATGAAAGTAAATGAGATCATTTTCGTGATTAATAACCATTGCTTTTTTGTTTAATTTATCTTTGTTGTTGAAAGTATTACAGATGTCCCCCTTTTTTTCCCATTGACCCCCTCCATTCTCACACCCGCCCCTCTCTGGCCTCACCGCATTATTGCCTGTGTCCATGGGTTATGCATATATGCATATAAATTCCCCAGTTAATCTCTCCCCATCCAGCCTCCCCACCGCAGCCTTCCTTCCGAGATTCCTCAGTCTGTTCCATGCTTCTATGTCTCTGGATCTATTTTATCAGTTTATTTTGTTCATTAGATTCCACATATGAGTGAGATCATGTGATGCTTATCTTTCTCTGACCAATAGCCGTAATTTTTTGAAGGCAGGATCTTCTTTAAATGTCAGCATCATTGGGGAGCCCCGGTGTCTCTGTGTTTAAGAGAACTGGAAGGAGATATTTCCAGCTGGATGGTTCCGGCTTCCATAGTCAACTGTTGAATGGGCAGCTCTTCAGGCCAAGCACTCTAGGTCCTTGTGCTGTTGCCAGTGGCAGGTGTCTCAGCCTGGCCACAGAATTCCACTGCACCTTCAGTTCTGAGACACCTTGATTGCAGATAGTTGGCGGAGAGTTAAAAAACAAGTCTTATGATTAAGGAACGAACTTATTTTTCAACTGGAATGAAATGGGAAACTTTCTTCACCTGACTGGTCCCACCAGCATGTTACATGGAATCACATCCTGTAAGTCGGCTCCCTTGTTATCATCCATTTCTTTTTTAGTCTGTACCTTTATCTTCCCCAGATCCTCACAGCTGTCTCTATGGACAGACCCACATATGAGCTCAATTCTAGGTGGAGTTCCTCACTGAGGGAGGAAATACATCAGTCCTACCCCAGTTAGGCCCAGCCTTAACCACTTGAGTGACACAAATCTATAGCAATCAGATCCAGAGTTTCATAACATAGGGGCATGCCTCTGGACCTGTTACATAGGGCCACACTTTAGTTGAGATTTCCCATGTTTGATACCACATCTCCCTCTAGAACTGAGAGCTATAGCTGATGGTCAGCTTCTAGTTCAGTAGTTCCTCTGAAGTAGGTTTTCATTGTAATGTAATTTGGTACTATGTTGTAAAAAAATTCAAATTCAACTGTTGGGTTGAATTTAGACTAGATATAAATTAGATTTAACTTCAGGTTTTATTTATTCAGGGGATTGGAGAATAAGGATAGTTCAGTCTTCTATTTTAGTAAATGTGCCTTTTTTATATGGATTTGATTCTGTTAGAAGAGAGTCACTACAGATTTTGATTAGGTAATATGTAATGGTCCATGATAATACTACAATATTCAGTTTAGTTTAAATAGCTAGATGGGAACTTTTAATACAGATGGTTAGAGGCAGTTCTTCTCTGTCCTTCTTTGCTTTCGAGCCTCTACTAGCATCACAGATGCATGGCATCAAATGATTGGGACACTTCACATCATGCATCAGGCAGGCCTGGTACTATGAGGCTATAAAGACATCTATACCTTGAAAATTCAGTTTTAAAATAAAAAGAAATAGATGCCTTTCATATGAAATGGTTGCCTTTTTTCAAGGAGCAAGTACCTGGTGTTCTTCCTGAATGTTTGCTTTTTTGGTAAAATGTTGCAAGAAGAGGTAAGGACTTTCTGTGTGTATTCCACTTGTATTCCTATTGCTAGCAAAAATCAAAAGACTGACTCCCCAGAATCACAGCAAAAAGTATAAGCACGGTAAATGACCTCTGGAGTGTCAGAGTGTCATTCTTTGGGAAGCCGCAGATGGAGGGAATCACTACAGAGCAGGGCAGAAGCTGAGCCACAGTGTCTGCCATTTACTGCTTCAGATGGTCGGTCCTCTTGGCAGCAGATGAGGCATAAGTGAGCTGAGGGCCTCTAGGGACACAGAGTACACGAATTCCAATGCTCTGTTGGGTCCCACATGCAAAATCAAAAGGTGATGGAATCATAACCCTTTGTCTAGGCCTTCCAGCTTGGCTTATGATGCATCTTGAGAGCCTCTGGGATTTCCTAGTGCAATGTTATGGCTCTCAGCCTAAGCTAAGAATCAGAACTGAGAAGTACAAAGAACTTTTTGGTCACGAAGTTGCTGATTTTATTCGGGTTCTTCTTGGAACCCACCAGGAAAGGCTGGGTTCAAAGAAAAAAAAAAAAAGTCAGTGGTTCTTAAATGTTCATGTGCAGAAGAAACACCTGATTCGTTTTTCAAAACTGGCCTCACAGCCAGAAAATATGGTATCTCTGGTTCATGGCCCACAAATATGTAGTTTGAATAAGCACCCTGAGTAATTCTGACCTGACAATCTAGAACTAGTTTGGGAACCACTAAGAAAAGAAAATGCATAGGGTTTCAGTGGCCTCATTTCTCATGGTGCAGGTGACCATTCTGGGGGAAAAATATTGTTTTCAATACAGATAATGGAGGACATAGCTCTGAGACTATCCTCAGAAGATCATCAACCTGCAAACTGTTTTATGACTCTCGGAATAAGCACAAGGTGGTAATGTCATGGGACGAATGTTATCACAGCACATTGGGCATTTTCTGGTACTGAGCTGTCTTCCTGAGGAGCTCTCCATCACTGGACATGGAAAAGTGGCCCAAACTGAGTCAGGAGATTTAGTGTGAAATTGAGCAAGTCATTTTACTTTTCTGAGTTCTAGTTTCCTTGTATATAAAATTAGAAGGTTGGGCCCTGACTGGTTTGGCTTAGTGGATAGAGCGTCGGCCTGTGGACTGAAGGGTCCTGGGTTTGATTTCAGTCAAGGGCACAGGCCTGGGTTGTGGGCTCAATCCCTGATAGGGGGCATGCAGGAGGCAGCAGATCAATGATTCTCTCTCATCATCGATGCTTCTCTGAAATCAATAAAAAATATACTTTTTAAAAAAAAATAAAATAAAATTAGAAGGCTGGTGCAGATAATTTTAAGATTCTTTTAAATTTTGAGTTGAGTGTGTATGTGTGTGAGCATGTTTATCTTTCTTTAGTGAATTTTTCTGAGTGCCTAAAAGAGAGAGTGATGGCACTGATATCCTACATTATTACCATGCCATTGTTGTCATTGTCATCGTTTTCTTCCTTAAACAAGAAACTATATATAATTTTATGAGGTCAAAAAAATGACCTCATAGAAGGTAAAGCAGCAAAATAATTATTTGTTTTAGATTAAGCAAATCCTCATCAACTGTTTAATATTTTATTCCCCTCTTCCAATTTGATGACATTTATTTATTTATTTATTTATTTATTTATTTATTTTTTGGTTTGGATATGGTTACCATAATCCTATGTGTTCACTGTGGCAGAATCTAGTAGTAAACAGCATAATATAATTCCTGAACATGTGGACTCTGGTCTGGAGGTACCAATGAAACTCACGGAGAGCCTACCAAGGTCCTTTTTTGGAATTGGTATTATCATTGAAAAACAGATGCTTATGATGCCTGTCTATCACAAAGAAAGAGTATGCCTTAAAATGAAACAAACATGGAAGTAATAGAGAGAGAGAGGAAGGGAGAGACCTGGTGATCACTCTGGGCCTGGGCCTGGCCCTGGCCCACCCCTTGGTGTTCCCAACAATGTGAACCTGCCAGTTCCCTTTTTAGCCCAAGGCAGGTGAACAGAATACCTGTCACAGAGAGTTCCAGTACAATTCACTTCACAGTTTTGACAAGAATTGGCCCTCCACAGGGCAGTAACAATAGAATGTTTTCTTCAGAGTTATCTTGAACAGGCTGCCTCTCCTAACAGGAAAGTTCTTAGGTAACATAGTTCATCCGCAAACTATTTGCTTTGTAGTCATTTTTCTATAGTCTGTTCCTCACAGTTATCCTGCTCCTGGTGGATTGAAAGCTTTTCAGGGGCATTCCAGATTTAGACTCAGAACAGCTCAATTTGGGGCCTGGGAGGTGTTCCTATCCACTGTCATTCCTTTCAGCCAAGGTGGCACCCTCAGTTTAATGCGGCCTTGTCACCAGTGCTTGTATAAAAGGTGGAGGAGAGCAGACTCGGGACCAGAGCAGTCATATATCTAATGATCAGAAGCCCTCCCTGACCTGTCCGACTTCCTCTACACAGGAACCCAGTGCTGACATTGTTTGGATCCAGGACTAAAATAATACATCAGGGGCCTTTCTCTGGGAATAGAAAGAGATACACTATAGCCTGTTGTGGCTAGATAGAGCTAATTACATGTTTTTGAAGAAGAACACTGAAAACTGTTTTATGAGGAATTTAACCCAATCCCTCACAAGCAGCCTGGTGCTGGAGTGGGTGTGCACTGTTCCTGGGGATTGAATTAGAGAGGCATGGTTCAGAAAAGGCAGCCTTCTAAGCAGTCCAAGCCAGCAAGAGAGAGCCATAGAGTAAATGTCAGACTAAGAAGTGGTTCTTGCCGAAACCGGTTTGGCTCAGTGGATAGAGCGTCGACCTGCGGACTGAAGGGTCCCAGGTTCGATTCTGGTCAAGGCCATGTGCCTTGGTTGCGGGCACATCCCCAGTAGGGGTTGTGCAGGAGGCAGCTGATCGATGTTTCTCTCTCATCGATGTTTCTAGCTCTCTATCCCTCTCTCTTCCTCTCTGTAAAAAATCAATAAAATATGTATTTAAAAAAAAAAAAAGTGGTTCTTAGCCCAGGGGACATACGCAACGTCTGGAGATATTTTGGTTGTCACATGGGGGGGGGGGGGGGGGGGGGGTTTGCTACTGCCATTAGTGAGTAGAGGCCAGAGATGCAGCCTAGCATTTTACAGTGCACAGGACAGTCCCTACGATTACCTGGTCCTAAATAGTGCTGCAGTAGAGAAGCTGGGTTAAAGTCAACAGTGACACCTGGAAAAGTGGGGTGATCAAGGACAGACAGAAATGTTTTTTTCAGAGTCAGATGTAGGATTAAATGAGGAGCAAGTGAGAGTTTGTACTAGTACTTAGGGGAAGAACATGTTAGAAGGTGTACAGATTAGGAGCACAGAGGTCCTATGATGCATGAGGCTTCTGTGTTGGCTGTTCTTGTGTTGGAAGGTTGAGCTCACATAAATGTCTAGAGTAGCCATTCTTTCATTGTTTTCTTCACAGTTAACATGCTAAAGTAATTCATACTAAGGTAATTCAGTGAAGTAATTGCAGCAAGGGCCTCTTTATTTCTTCCTGTATCCTCAGCATCTAGCACAGAGTAAACTCAGTAAATGGCTATTAATTGACTGGAAATAAAAGGAATTATACTTCACTCTTTCTGCAAAAACATCCATTTTTACATATAAATATTAGAATATTTACATATAGGTATTGTCTTGCACACATACTTTGGAGGCATATAATCTGAGCTAACCAACTGCGCATTTATTAACTTTTGAATCTTTATACATTGTTTGCTTAGATTTAAAATTACTGCTTTATGCAGTTGTTTTTTAAGTAAGGTAGGGGGAAAACACTCTTATACTGTCCTTTATACTTATCTATGTAGTTACCTTTACCTTTGCTCTTTATTTTTCATGCTAATTCAAATTATAGTCTAGTGTTCTTTCTTTCAGCCTGAAGGAATCCCTTTAGTGTTTTTTGTAAATCAGGTTTTCTATTGATGAATTATCTCAGTTTTTGTTTATCTGGGGAATTCTTAATTTCTTACTAATTTGTGAAAATATACTTTTGCTAGATATAGAATTCTTGGTTGATAGCCTTTCTTTCTGCATTTTGAATATGTCACCCCACTGCCTTCTGGCATGCATGGTTTATGATAAGTCAGCTATTAATGAGTAGCTTCTCTCTTGCTACTTTCAAGATTCTTTCTTTGTCTTTGGTTTTTAAAGCTTGATTATTATGAGCATGCATGGAGTTTGTTGAGCTTCCTGAAAATATAAATTAATGTTTTTCATCAAGTTTGAAGTATTTTAGCCCATTGCTTCTTCAAATATTCTCTTTGCCCTTTTTTCTCTCCTCTTCTTATGAGACCCCTATTATGAGCTTGTTTGTAAACATGATGATCTCTGAGGATTTCTTTTTTCTTCATACTAATTTTCCTCCTGTTTTTCAGGCTGGATAATCTCAGTTAACCTATCTTTAAGTTCAATGGTTCTTTTTTTCTCATGGTTCTGTGGAAGCTGTTGCTACATACATAACAACTAAATACACCATCGTTAGCACAAACATTTACTGTTAGAGAATTTCCTCTCATATAGAAAGTCATCTATTAGAATGACAATGTATTTGCTTGTGAAAATGTTGTAGCACCATCTAAAAGTGGAATAATTGAGTTTCAGATTTCTAGCTTAACCTCATTCATTTTATAGACGTAAAGCAGAAAAACAGATTAATTTACTTTTCAACAGAATTAGTTGCATAGTAAGGCTCTGGGGTGTTAGGATCTGCTTAATTCAAAGGAAGTAAACAATTTTGTCACAATGGGATTAGTGGTGGTAGGAGTAATTCTAATTTCTTTCCCCTGATTATACTATCAGTGGCATCTAGATCTGTTCATAAAGAGAGAACTTTATAGGATTGTGTCAGGATATTTAGTTTAAGATGGGAAGGGGGGGCAGGAGAAGATTAACCAAAGAATTTATATACGTATACCGTATGCATAACCCATGGACACAGACAATAGTGCTGTAAAGGCCTGGGAGCGGGGGGAGCAGATGTGACATGGAAGGGGTCAATGGAGGTAAAAAGGGGATATCAATAATACTTTAAACAGTAAAGATAACTTTTTAAAAAGATGGAATAAAGAGAGATTTTTTTATTATAATTTAGTCTAATTTGGTGAGGAAAAGTTCTTAATTCCACAATCATAAGAGCTGGTGAATTTAGAAGGCATAATAAAGTAGAAACTTACCACTTTGCAACCCCTTGTGAACTAATAGATACAGCCACAGATCAGCAATGAATGCTAGTACATTCTAGAGGGTTGTGGTCTTAGGATCTAAATCATGGACATCTATGAAAATCAACTAATTTGTCTGATGAGATGTCTAGAGGTGATGAACACTTGGGGTGTAGGTCCAGTCGAATAAGAATAGATTTTGAGTTTGGATTTGCCATATAAAGAGAATGGTATCCAGAGATAAAAAGAATTTTGCTCAGAGTTACATAAGACTTGGTATTAAAATCAGACCTCCAGTTCAGTATTTATGACATCTTGTCACATAATTTTTACTTTAAGAAGATTTGATGAAACAGAATTCTAGTTCCTACAGAGAATTTGAATGGGCTTTTGGAGGTTGTTATAATAGAATTCTCAGAACTTGTTGCTATTTGGGGCTAAGTTTAAAGGAAAGAGAATTTCATCAATACCTTGAACAAAATATACTATTCTGTGACCAAAGGGAAGTGATTTTCATCTTCAAATGACTCTATGACTAGCTACTGGGGCATAAGCATCTCTTTAGGAAAAAATTTTGTCCTTAACTCATTGCTGGCCAAATGGTCATCAGGGCTCATTCTTTGTCATCCCTACTCTTATCTTGGCTACAGAGGATGCAGAGGTAAAGCTATCTTCTGCAGAATTTTTAGGAACTTTGTCCACCAAAGAGGGCTGGAGTTGGCTTGCCTCAAGGATAAGAATTCACAATTTAACACCCTCATCCCAGGTTTCATGGCCATCCCTGTTTCAGGCTGCTTGAAGACTGACTTGTGATTGGACCTGGGAGGGCAGGTGCTGTAGAAGAAAGGGAATGACCTGGAGTTGACTCTGCTGCTTTTTATCATTATTTTGCACCTCTGAATCTCTACAATGGGGAAATTAACATCTAAAATGTTGTGATGGTTAAACAAGATAATATATGTAAAAACCTAAAAATTTGTTTGGTATGTATGTGTAACAGAATAGCTTTTCCCTCTAGCCTCATAAAATATCAACTTGTGGAACTTGTTTAATTCTCTCCTCAATTTTTAAAAGCAAAGCAAGGAAGCAGTTTGTTTCCAACCTCCTCAGAATGGAAATACTTTCATTAGACTTTTCTTTGATAATGATATAACTCAGTATTGTCCTGATTATGTTGGCAGTGTTCTACTTGACATCAGGATGACTAGAGAACAAAGATAGGAAGAAGGGAAGAGAACACCGAGGAGTTTAAATCTGTGATACAATCAGGGATCTCAGTGAGAAATAAGAGAAGAATCAGGGCTCAGGCCCAAATACAGTTATTTACTGAGCACTTTCTATGGCCTAAACACTGGGTGGGCTTGGCACTGGAGCTATAGTCACAAACCAGTTATAGTTTGTAGTAGTTTAATTGCTAAATTGACCCCTCTTCCCACTTTTCTCTGTATCTACACCCTTTGCAATAGGACCTCCTCTTCCATAAGTGGAGAATATTTTTCCACCCCTTGAATCAAACTTGGCCTTGATATTTGCTTAGGCCAACAGAATGAAAAAAATAATGATGTACTAGTAGGTACCAAGCCTAGGCTGCAAGAGACCATGCACTCATTCCTTGTTCTTTTGAAATCCTGCCTGGGCACTCAGTGCTGGGGAATGAGAGAGCACATTGGGAGATAAAAGGGCCCCAGCTCATTGCTAGTGAACTTTCAGAGCAGAGCTCCTGACAGGGTCCAGCTGAGATCTGAATGGTTCAGATTCATGTGCTGAAGTTTTAAGCTACTAAGTTTTGATGTGGTTTTTTTAAGCAGCAAGAGCAAGCTGATTTAGAGTTCCTGACCTCAAGAAGCTTAGAATCTTATAGGTGCAAAAGCCAAATTCTGGTTTGCAGAAAAAGAAAACCTTCCCGGACACTCTCAGAAGACAGTGTAAAGCCATAGTACTTCCCTGATGTCATGGCTCAAGGGCCAGAATGTCAGGTGTGACCAAACCAAGGAGGCATGTGAAGGATGAGTAAAGACTTATTCTTCTTTTATATGGACAGGAGGCAGAGAAGAGCTCTAAAATAAGGAAATGGCAGAGCATGTCACACTATTAAATGTCCGTTAGTGTGTGCTTGGTAATATTTTTGCAACAAAATGGTCTCCATGAGCATCATTTCAGAACTGTGGCCCAGGTCTCTGAGCCCAGAGGTTTCATGGAGTGATCTCTGCTGTCTCTAGTATAAGTCAGACCTCAAGACCTGGAAACTTCCTTCCTGAGCTTTCTTTAAGAATTTTAAGTGCTGTAGCAAGTTTTTGTTTGAAAGAAGACAAAATATTTTACATTAATTTGTGAGGTGGTATATTTTGAGCCTCACGATAGCTCAACATAAATATCAAGTCTATTCCAAACATGGTCTGATTTCCTAATAGTATGCCAGATACTGTAACTCTCTCTAATTCATGAAATTGGGACAGGTAGACTTCCAGGGACTGCTGTGCAAAACCTTTATTTTTTTATTTATTTTTTTAATATATTTTATTGATTTTATACAGAGAGGAAGAGAGAGGGATAGAGAGTTAGAAACATCAATGAGAGAGAAACATCGATCAGCTGCCTCTTGCACACCCCACACTGGGGATGTGCCCACAACCAAGGTACATGCCCTTGCCCGGAATCGAACCTGGGACCTTTCAGTCCGCAGGCTGATGCTCTATCCATTGAGCCAAACCGGTTTTGGCTGTGCAAAACCTTTATAATGCCACAGTCCATTGTCATAAGTAAAGTTCAGATAATAAGCAAGTGGCTGATGGAGGCTTGAGAAGATTTTCTTTTATTGGGATTTTTATTTTGAATAGTTTTTGTTGTTGAAGGATTTGGCCAATATACCAATTTCAAGGCTTAAATTTCTATTTCACTGGAATGTGAAATTGCTCTCTACTATATCCAAAAATTACTGTTACTGCTACTATTACTACTATTACACACACACAACTGCTCTTTAACACAATTACATGCCTTGCACTGTACTGTATACATATGATTTCATTTGTCCTCATGATAAACTTTTGAGGTTGGTATAGTATTATTATCCTCATTTTGCAGATGAGGAAATTGATGTTTAGAACAATTTAGGAAGTTGCTTAGAATTACATAGCCAACAAGAGCATGAACCTATATGTGAAGTCAGGATTCCTGGGTCCAAGTCCAGTTTCCTTTTAATGATTCTGCTGTCTTCCCTGTAAAACAGAAACGGAGTATCTCTCTTACCATCCTCATAAGGCAGAATGAAGAGTCAAATGATATAAATGTTTTAAAATACCATTTGAATATAGTGCATTAAATGAGACTGACAAGAGACTTGAAAAAAGACCATTAAGGGAAGAACAGAGATGAAGAGAGAGAAAAGAAGGAGGTACCAATAATACAAAGACTATATTAATTGAGCATATTTTATCTGTCAAACACTCCTCTAAGCACTGAAAATGCAGTGAAGGCAAAGATAGACAAGATTCCTGCCTTCATGGAACATTTAAGTAGAAGATCCAGACTGTAAAAAATTTAACATATTTAACAACTATGACAAATTCTTTGAATATAGTGAGTATGGTGATGTGATAGACACCAACTGAAGGGGCCAACTTTAAAAGAGATGACTGCTTAGGCCAGAGGAGTTGAGCCTCATAAAATGTTTCCTTCATAATAAGAATAATGATGATGGCAGTTTTTAATAACTTATCACCATCTTCTTTTTAAAGTCCCTCTACTCGCCTTTTTTTGACTCCTCAGTTTCACACTTATTTGATTTTCCTCTCTCTCTTAGCCACCTTAACTGGTATCTCTTCCTCCACCCAACCTCTACACATTGGTGAACTTCAGGAACACGTCTATGTGGACTCTTTAATTTCATATTCAAATCTATTTTCCAAATTTCAGAAAATAAGTCTCAAACCTGGAGTCATCCTGACACTTCCCACTCCCTCACTTTTATATCCAATCCTTCAGTGTCCTGCCCATTCCAACTCCTCAGGTTGTCCTCACTCCTCCTGTGCTCTGAACTCACTAGATGACAGTGACACATCTCTTTCCTGGACACCTGCAGTTGTCCCCAAATGGCCCCCTGCTTCCTTTCTTGCCCTCCTTCATTCACTTAGCATCCCTTTAAAAGTATAAATCAGATCATGTTACTACTCTGTTTGAAGTCATTTAAATGCTTTCCTTCATACTAAGAACAAAGTGAACCTCCTCATGATGGTTTCAAAGATCCTATGTCATCCAGCTCCTGACTGTCCCTCTTATTTCATCTTCTATCACTTTTGCCCCTGCTCACCATACTTCAGCCAATTTCCTAGTTTCCTTTCAAGGAAAAGTTCCCACAGTCTTCTATTCCTGTGCCTGGGTCCTCCAGTGCTTAAAGAGTATGTCATCTCCTTAGAGAAGTCTGACTGGAATGTTCTAGCTAATGCAGACCATTTCCTCATTCTGAATTCCAGCACTATTTGCTTCTTTCATAGAATTGCTTATGACTTGTTCAATTACTAGTATACTGTCTTGCTTCCCTATTACCAGTAGTTATAAAATCCATGAGAGCAGATACCACAACTGTCTTGTTTACTAGTTTCTCCTTAACATTGGCCATAGTATCTGGTATAGAACTATGCCGATAACTGTATGTTGAATGAGTAAAAGAGTAGAATGCTTACTGTATGCCAGCCACCATCCCAAGCACTTGGTATTACCTTTTTCAGTCCTCAAATGTTTCATTGTGGTAGGTACCAATATGACTCTCAATTTGTAGATGAGGGAATAGAGGCGTTTAAGTGAGCTCCTTAATGACACGTAGTAACAGAGATGGAACCTCAACCCTGGTCTTCTTAATTCCAGAGCTCAGAATCCTTACCATTGTATTGCTTTCATAGCCAGTCAACTTTGAGCCACTTAATTTGCATTGGTTAATTCTTTCTTTGTTTTGCTTTTCTGTTTAGATTTCTGAAATCCTTCAAAGTTTTTCTCCTATATTCTTCAAGGTGACTTCCCCAAGCAGAATATATGCCTATACATGTGGGTGGATGGTTGCAGTAAAATGTCTTGAAAGTTATTGCAAATAATCAACTGGGAAGCTTACCCTTTTAATCTAACTTTCTTTTTGAAGACCTCTCTCAAAGATGTGTGTTACTGGGGAAGGTTGACCAAAACCACAGTACTATATATATTATTCACTGAGAGTCTAGTAGATTTCGGTCAGGGAACCATGACTCACATTATTTATAATCCTCACTCTGATTTAAATGAAGTAGGTATTTTCATTCTCATTTCACAGTTGGGAAATCAGACTCAGAGTGGCTAAGAAATGAGTTTAATGTTGCACAGATAGTAAGTACCAAAGCCAGGCTTTGCTTCTATTTTTTGTCAGAATTCAAAGTAAATACTCTTTGCAATATTGTTATATATTTTACCTTGCATCTCTCTATCTTGCCAAGTTTTCTAAAAATGTGTGTAAATGTTATAATATAGATATATAAATATCTTTTTCACCTCATTTTCCAGCTGAAATATTTTGAAGGCTATTTTGTCCACATGTTTTTATTTTCTGTTTCTTTACATCAGATTACAAGTATAAAAATCAATCAGTCAGATCAGGATTGCAAACTTTTCTGTAAAGAGCCAGATAGTAAATATTTCATGCTTTATGGACCATACGTCTCTGTCACAACTACTCAATTCTGCTGCTGTGGGCCAAAAGCTTCCACAGATAATTTGAAAACACATGATCTTTTCTGTGTCCCAATAAAACTTTATTGACACCAAAATTTGAATTTTTATAATTTGTTATATGTCATGCAATAATGTTCTTTATTTTCAACTCTTTAAAAATGTAAAAATTGCTCTTAGCTATCAAAAGCAGGCAGTGGGTCCAATTTGGCATGTGGCTCATAGATTTCAACCCCTGAGCTACATCAATATTATATAGGCTCCAGGGTAGTTTTGACTTTTTTAAATTTTTCTTAAAATTCTAAATGCTCTTGGATGTGTTTTTACAACCTTTAACTCACCAATTAAGTGGATACTGAATTAAAGCATGTGATTATATTAATTTGTTCTTCACTTGTAAAGGGGTACAAAACAATATAGAGGGAAATATTATAGTGATTAAAAGTCAATTATAGTATCATTGTCAATGCTATCTACTGCTTAGAAGAGTCACATCAATGAATTCACAACATTTATATAATGCCCTTTTCACAGAGTCCTCTTACCTTTTCAATAATACCTTTGAATAGAAAATAAATGTCAATGAAATTAAGTAGAATAAAAAGTAGAATGGCTATTAAAATTAAAAATGTCACAATGGTGCCTGGCTGGCATGGCTCAGTGGTTGAGCATCGACCTATGAACCAGGAAGTCATGGTTTGATTCCCAGTCAGGGCACTTGCCTGGGTTGTGGGCTCTATCCCTAGTGTGGGGCATGTATAAAGCAGCGGGTCCATGATTCTCTCTCATCATTGATGTTTCTATCTCTAGCTCCATTTCCCTTACCTCTCTGAAATTAACTTTTTTTTAAATTTCACAATGGAGACAATTGGACAATTGGATTTGGTGAAGTCAACTAGATCTTTAGCTTCTTTGCTAGCAAGACTTTGATTCTTGAGCTGCATTTCTTTTCTCTAGATGTTTGTATTTACAAAATGGTATACCTTTAGCTTTAAAGAGATAGAGATTTTAACTTCTGGTGAGAAAGTTTCTAGCTGAGCCTAAGCCAAGGTTCAGTCTGGCTGTGTCCAATGAAGTGGAGCAGTGCCCAGGCTATACTGAAGGAGCCGATTGGCTTGGCAGGAAGGTGGAAAGCAACCTGACTAGGAAGAGTGGCATGCCAGAGAAAATGGAAGGAAGGGAATGCAAACTGCTGCCTCTTCCAGTCCAGGAACTCCTGAAGTCTATGTCTGAGCCTTAACAAGAGAACATTTTCTTCTACAAGCATGCAAAATACAATACGGGTTAGCCCCTTGAGACATAAGATAAAGGCTACATGCTTTACCAGATGCAAGGTCTTTCAACTTGAAGAATACCAAGAGCTGGTGGGGTAGAGCAGTCGTCCCATGGAGGCCATGTGCAGCAGTAGCAGCTGCAGGCACAAGCTCTGCCCTCCAGTATCTCTGAGGGTAGCAGACATCCCCAGAGAGAGAAAAGGATGAAAAGAAAGACTTCAGAGTGAACCCATGTTGGGTCACCCAAATCTCCCAGAAGTTATTGGGTGAGACTACAGAGGCACGCCTGTTAAGTATGTGTAGGTGACAAGACAGATTCATTGAATAAAAATGACTGATGTGATATCAGTTAAGTCCATAGGCTGGAATGGGGTCAAAAGATAAACAAGGAAGCACAAATCAGGAGTAACTTTTGAGCTAGGTAGTAGAAAACTTTCAAATAAGAAAACAATGTTTTCCCAGAGGATTTGCATTTAGACAGACTGGCCATGATTAGTTTTGAACTTCGTAGAATTGCTTCATATTTGAATTTGGACAATAATAGTACTTACCTTACAGAATCTTTAGGGGAATTAAATTATATCATACTTATGAAGTGCTGAGCATAGTTCATGGACTTAAAGATGTTTCATCAAAGCTAATTCTCACTCTTATTATTACTATTATTACTATTAGCATCAGTGATAATATTTTTGCCTATATAGTCCAAACTGATGCAGGGGATAACTAGTGTCTGTCCAAACCTTATCCATGAGTTTGGAGACATTGTTTCTAGACAGTCAATTGAAAGAAAATAAAAACTTGGCCTAAGTGAGTGTCGGAATTCTTGTCTAGTAGGCAATCATATGCAATCAGACATTCTCAACCCCATGCTACATCTCTTCACCAGACACATTATTTTCAGATTACGACAACATTTACAAGTCTGAATTCTCTGAGTTAATATCTCTTACCTTCCAAGTGCCTCCAATTACTCTCTTTAATTATTATAGTTAGACACAGGCAGAGAAGAGGAGTTGAGCAAACCACATTTTCCAAAGGGAGAAATTGGTCAAGAAAATGTTAACTAGAATAGGATGTTCATAAAATAGGACAAATTTCTACGAGGCTAGTGAGCTCAGCAGGACATTCTGAAAGCTGGCAGATCAGCAACTTCCTCTTGGACACCATGAACATACCTGTTGCCTTTGGGCCAACAATCTCTACTTGTTGCTGGTATAGAATTTACATTTTCCTCTCTGTCCAATGATTTGTCTTTATTTCCAACCTTATTGAGACATCCAAGTTTATACCATTCTTGAATTTTATTTTTAATTGGTTTTTAAATTATTTTTAAAAATTTGATATGTTCATTATAGAAAACTTGAAAAAATGCACAAAAATCTTCCATAATCCCAAACCTCAACAGTAAAATGATCATGTCACATTATTAATCTGTTTTCCATATGAAAGATTATTATTATTATTATATATAATGTATCTTTCATAACAAAATGGTATCATGTGTACATATTTTTTCTCCTGCATGCTGCTTACTTTTCTTACTGACTTACATTATGGTACTTAATGAACCACAATATTTCCGCACCATTTAATATTCTTCTAGAGCATGATCATTTTCATGGCTACATTATATGAATGTACCATAATTTATTAACCAATCTCCTATTTTGACATTTAGGTTTTTTGAAAATTTTCACTATAATGACTAATGTTTGAATGAAGATTTTATAGATAAATATTTGCACATCCTTGATTATTTCCTTTCAATAAATTTCTGGAAGTGGATTTTTTGGAAGAAAGTGTATGTGTACATCTAATGTATTACTTCAAAAATGTTTTACGGGAAGATCAAATCAACATACATTTCCTCAAATATCACATAAGAGTATTTGCTGCCTTACGCCTTTATTAATACTGGTAACTATAATTTTTAATTATCAATTTGTTAGGCAGTAAATGTTATTTTAATGTTTATGCTATTTTTATTTTCACTTTGATGAGACAGGTTTTATTTTCCTCATCTGATTATCATTTTTATTTCTTCCTTTGTATATTGCTAACCTGGGTCCTCTGATCATTTTCTAATTGTATTAATTTTATTATAATCTGCATGAGCTTTTAAATTTAGTAGCTGCTGTTTGTCTGATATCTTACAATAAAATACACATTTTATTTCCTTAAATTCTCATTACATTTTAATTTTCCATATGGTTGTTGTTAGCTATATAAAATTTTTAAATGTATTTTAAAATATGCTTCATTTCTGATTTTCTTCTCTTAGACTTTTGTTAACTTGATAGAAATAAGCATCACTTATATTTTATCTGTGATTTTATTAGATACATTTTTTTCTACTATGTCACTCTTAAATCCGTAATTATTTTACAACAGAGGATTGCCTTTTATTTTTTTACTAGTGGCCCAGTGCACGAATTCATGCACCAGTGGGGTCTGGCCAGCCCGCCCCAAATGGGACCCATTATGGGCGGTGCTGGCTGGGTGAAGGGGCCAGCTGGTGGGGAGGGGCCGTGGGAGGGCTCCAGGGCATGTCTGGCCCGTCTCACTCTGTCCTGATCGGCCCGGACTCCAGCAGCAAGCTAACCTACCAGTCAGAGTATCTGTCCCCTGGTGGTCAGTGCACATCACAGCAAGCAGCTGAGCAGCCTTAGCAAATCATTAGCATATTATGCTTTGATTGGTTGAACGGACGACCAGAGGACAGGGCACTTAGCATATTAGGCTTTTATTATATAGGACCGTGGTTGGCAAACTGCGGCTCGCAAGCCACATGCAGCTCACGAGCCTCGGTTTGCCGCTCTGTTGACTAATGAGTTTGCCAACCACTGGGATAGGGGCTTAATCACAAGGAACAACAACAGCCTGTAATTATTGGAATCGAGAGTCTAGGTCAGTGGTCGGCAAGCTCATTAGTCAACAGAGCTGCAAACCTCGGCTCACGAGCTACATGTGGCTCGTGAGCCGCAGTTTGCCGACCACTGATATAGGATAAGTAGGTTGAGTTTGAGTCTGCTCCACCTGCTGAAGATACTGAATCTTTTGTTTCCATGTGCTATCTGTTAATTCTGTAGGGATGTGGCAGTATTGCACTATTTTCCATATTCTTGAATTGTCACAATTTTTCCTTATTTTTCAAAGCCTTCACACCAATGCCACACTTCCCACCTGCTCCCTGTCAGTGTCTGAGTGACGCGGGGACACTCGGGCAGGTGCTCTTCTGGGAGAGGTGGTTCTCTGGAGACTGCCTTGAGCAGTGGCCTCACCAACATTCCTTAGATCTGCCCTGTGGTGAAAGACACTACCAATCAGCCTTCTTCCTTGGAGTCAGACCTGCACCGATGTCTGAAAGTTCTCCTGAACGCTTCTGATTTTTCCCGTTTTTCTCTCCTCAGCATTTCCCCTAATAATTTTCTTAAACATTAAGTCCTGTCTTGCTATTTTTGTATTAACCTAAAAGTAAAAGGCCTTTCAAAGTGAGAGGCAACAAGTGAGATTAAAAGAAAAAAAAAAGAATAGCTATTTGGGAATCACTGATTCAGGCAGAAAGCCCAAATAGTGTTCTGATTAGGAGACAAATGCAACAGTTACTTATGAGAAAGAGAAAGAGAGCAATTACATCTGTAGAAGGAAGACATTTCTGTTGGTGCAGATAAGCTAACACAGTGACGCTAATTCAGTCCAATAGCATCAGTCCAGTAGTCATATCTGCTTACTTGTTACTTTTATAAATAATTCTTTGGAACCTGATGTTGCATTGGGCCCAATCCAAAGACTATTTTTCCCTGTTTTAACATTCCAAAGGTTTGAGGCATAAGATGTGCAAGGCAGTTCTTATGGGATGGCAGCTCCAACTCCATTTGAAGGTGGCTCCATTTGTTTTATTTTTATTTTATTTTATTTATTTATTTATTTTATTATTTTTTTTATTTTGTTTTATTTTATTTATTTTATTTTATTTATTTTTTTATTTTATTTATTTTACATTTGATTCTTGGAGGACACAGATTAACATGCCAGGTATGAGTGGAGCAACTCCTTAGGAGTAAACTCACTGTGATCCATTAAGCACCAGACAGACACAGGGCAGCTTTTAGGTGTGGGTGGAGAGGCCCCAGCTAGGAGCCCCAAGCTTTAGAGGACAGTGAAGAGCACGAACGCTGAAATATAGTGACTTTTTGTACCCTTGTCCCAGACCCCACAAATGTCACGGGCAGGCCTGCACAGGGATGTGATGGGTCTGACCCACCTTTTCAAACCCAATTGTACGCTCTCATCATAAAGGAATGTCAAAAAGCGTTCTTTTTTCAACAAATTATCTGTGTTGTTGAAAGTATTACAGATGTCCCCTCTTTCCCCTCCCATTGACCCCCTCCTCCCTGCTCCATCCCCCTCCCCAGGCCTTTACTGCACTATTGTCTGTGTCCATGGGTTAGGCACATAAGGTCTTTGGTTAATCTCTTCCCGCCTCTTCCTCACAACCCCCCACTTCCCTCTGAAATTCCTTGGCCTGTTGCATGCTTCCATGTCTCTGGATCTATTTTGTTTGTCAGTTTATTTTGTTTGCTAGAGTCCACATATAAATGAGCAAAAAAACATTCTTTTGGTAGCTATGTGTGGTTGGGCCCCAGATATTTTATTTGTGAGTTTCTTTTTAAAAAAAAAATGTAACTTGGGGGGTAGCCTTTGATTTCTGGGTGTCTGGGAAACCAAACTAACTTAATGAGGATAAGCAGTGTTTGTCAGGCTCCCTTAACTAGGCAGGGGATTGGTGGTTAACCTGATCACGGAGTAATCATTATTTTCCAGAGGACATTATTGGATAGATTCTGGCATTAAACAATTTCAGCATCTGTGGTGCTCAGCCAGCTTTCATTCCGGGTAGGAGAGATCACAGTTACTGAACCACTGAGTTCCTTCAAATCAAGGACGTACCACAGCAGCACAGAATCTTTGCACTAAAAGAGAGATCACCTTTCATTTGGGGAAACTGAGGCTCAGAGAGGTTAATCAATGTGAAATAAGTCGCACAGCGGCTTACTGAGGCTGAAGGCCATTATCCAATAGATAATGATTCACAGAGTGTTCCCCCATACTCTTGACTGAAGGCATCTTCTGTTAGAGGCAATGCAAACCAATGAGCAGTAGGTCAGGGGTGATGCGGTCCGGAACGTTATTTACAGCCTGGTGTCACTTTCCACGGATTACTTCAGCTCTGTCACCGGGGTTGCCATAAAACCATTTGCTGATTTATTCTGGGTCTCCTGGCCCCGTCTCATAAAGGCATTTTTGTAATTCTCACCAGAGACCATCCTCTGGGATGACAAATAACATCGATCATTAAAAATGACATCCATAATTTCGCAGCCAAGGAAGACGATCTCTTAAAGCTGTCAGTGAAACAAAAGGGATTTTAGGAGATGCTGATGCAATCTCTTTAAAATCTCTGGAAATTCTAAAGAGTAAGATGAACTGTCCGTTTTGGAATTGCAGGATTAATTGTGCTAAAACATACCCCCGCCCTCTACACACACACACACACACACACTCTCGCTGTCAGTGGAAGTGAGGTTTGAGGCTTCCAGGGTTCCCTGCAGCCCAGGAGGCAAAGGAGTTAATGGGCTTCATCCAGATCTGGAGGAATGGAGGGCAGGCAGGGGGACAGGGGAAAAGCTCACTGCCTGTTGTAAGAGGAGGCGGTGGGAGGCAAAGCCACACGGAAGTGAGGGAGACAGAGACCTTCAACAGCACCAGCTCTGCTTTGAGGCTAGTGGTCATTCACACAATGAAATGCAACCTGCATCTCAGACCCTCAGTTTCACAAAAGCTTTGTCAGTCACCTTAATGCATAATAGTGTCTCCCTGTCCTCATTAAGTTTTCCAGGACATCAAAATTGCTGAATAGTCAGCCATGTCAATTCTCCAGAGCTCTGTGAAAAATAAAGGGAGATGAAGAAATTAGACATCCATTTACCAAAAAAAAAAAAAAAAAAAATTGGTGGGAGAGGGAAGAAGAGAGGAGTGATTCTGATCCTCAAGTCCTTTCTCACCAGAGGCAGGGAGCTAATTAGTCTCCATAAGCAGAAGCTCAGAGCACCAAGACTAATGAACAGACTTGCTCTCTCTAAACGGAAAGCAGGAATTTTGCAAAAAAACTGCAACTGTAGAAGAAGGGCTGCAGCTGAGAGGGTGGGGTCACCTGTCCCCAGAGGGGTGAGGGTGCGTCTGAGGGAAACATCTCCACTCGGAGTCTGCACATCAGTGAACATTGCAGGTGGCTGCAGCAGCAATGTGGTCTATGGACTCCACCCACATCGTCCACACCAGTTTTGCTTCTCCATGTCAATTTCAAATACGCTGCTTGATTTTTCCCATTGGATGTTTTCTAGAGGAAACTTGAACTGCAGCAATTCTTGCACACGAGTCTGAGCAGCTGATGACCTACATAGTTAGTTGCTCTTGGTTCCTTGAAAGCTTTCCCTGTTTTGTTACCGGATTTCATGTTTTGTTTCTCTATTCTTGGTCTGCAGTGAATTGCGGCTTGATCCCCTGCAGTCCCTGGGATTCCCAGACTGGGGAGCAGGAGGTGTGCAGTCAGCATGTCAGACTCCGGGGTGGAAGGCAATGCAAGGGGGTGGAATAATTCTATGCCATTGTTTGCTGACTTGGCTTTTAGTGTAAATACGTCCTGTGTCCAAGATATCTCTTCCATAATTACCAAGCATGGTTCTATTTTCAGTGCAATAGCTGAGAAGTGTAATTGGATACCACAGAGGCCGGTTATTCTCTCTTTCTTTAAGGGTTTCCCCCCCCCCCCACTATCGTCTTATAATCTTCTGTTCCCACTCACTCGTACCAGGTACTCCTCATGCTGAATCAGAACAGATACTGGTTCTGAGATTCTTTCTGCTTACCGGGTATATTGCTTAAAAACTGAAAAGGTGGTGAAGCATGGCTGGCAGGAGGGCCTTAACATTCCCCCCAGCTTGACTACACGTAACAGGATTCTTCCTAACTACAGGCTGCTGACCTCTCTTTCCTTAGAGCATTTACTTTAAAAGCTTGCAATTGTCAATTATTTCTCTTCCCCTTTGGGTGGAGATCGTCTATTATGCAAGAATGTCTTTCTCAAGAACCTGGGAGCCCACCCTTGAAATGGCATCAAGAAAGGTAGCGCCCCATTTCACAGTCTCTGTGGGAGAACGGGACCTTCATTTTGATTAGTGACAAATGAAAACACTGATGCCCAATCATATTGACCTATCTCACATCCATTTCTAAAGAGTCCTATCATTAGGTAGGTATCAAACTGGAAAGGCTGTGCTTGATGAATTCAGATGGAATTGTTGAGAATTATTGTTCTCTATACTTGTATGCAACAGATGGCGGGGGAAATGCCCTAGTTTCTAGTGTATAAACATTTTGGCATTGGGACAGGCTAGTAGAAGTAAGAGGGCCTTCTTGGTGAAGCAGATTAAATGTCTACTCTACCTGTTTGTGAAAATACTTTCTGTGAGAGAGTCAGAGGGAGATTGCTATGTATGCTCAAGCTCCTTCTTCCTCTTCAATAGTCCTTTCTATGACCTGTGTGCCATTATGCTTCTTCTCTTCCCAATGAAAATTGAGGTGACATAGATATAGGATAATGAAAATAGAGGTGATCATTTTTATGGGATGGAAATGAGGGTATGTAGTTTTCTTTGAGTACCATTTATCTGTTAATCTAATTAATCATTTTCAATGTATAATTTTAAAAAGAAATACATTCTTTGGATTGTTTGACAAGGCTTTTGTCATCCGCTGTCATTTTATTTCCTTGGGAGTAGTCTTGCTGCTTCTGAGATAAACTATGCATGACTCAACTCACTCAGCACAATTAGCTGCTCATGTTTGCCTATTATGGAGAGCAAAGGTCAAAGAAATAGTAACATTAAAATACACTGAGTGGCCAGATTATTATGATCTCTGAACACATAATAATCTGGCCACTCAGTGTTTATATATATATATATATATATATATATATATATATATATATCCTACCTAATAAATGAGTAATATGCAAATTGACCCTAACTCCGCTACACCCACAAGCCATGCCCACCAGCCACGCCCACCAGCCAATCAGGAGCAAATATGCAAATAAACCCAACCAAGATGGTTACAGCCACAGAGAGCAGGAGGGAGGCTTGGGTTTCCCTGGTAACAAAGGAAGCCAAGCTTTCTGCCTGCCGTTGCTGGCCTAAGCCTCCACTCAAGGCTACAAAGTTTCAATTATAGAAGGTAAACAAATCCAAACAGAAATGGTGGCAGCCACTGAGCTGGAAATAGCAGGAAGCAAGGGTTGCCCCCAGCAATGGAGGAAGCAAAGCTTCTGCAGCCCTGGCTGTCTAGGCCTCTGCTCCAGGCTACAAAGTTTCAATTATAGAAGATACATCAATCCCAAGAGAAATGGCTGCCGGCCACGGAGCGAGCAGGAGGCTTGGCTCCGCTCCAGGCTACAAAGTTTCAATTGTAGAAGATACATAAATCCCAGATACCAGGGCCTCTGCTTGGGTCGCCAGGGGGCATGGCCAGCCTGCAAACCACCACAGGCCCTTCACCTAGGCTGCCCCACACCCCAAGGGAAACCCCCACCCTGATCTGGGATACCCTTCAGGGCAAACCAGCTGGCCCCCACCCATGCACCAGGCCTCTATCCTATCTAATAAAAGAGTAATATGCAGATTGACCATCACTCCAACACACAAGATGGCTGCCCCCATGTGGTCAAAGATCCTGCCCCCATGTGGACACAAGATGGCCGGCACAAGATGGCCAGCAGGGGAGGGCAGTTGGGAGGGACCAGGCCTGCAAGGGAGGGAAGTTGGGGGCAATCAAGCCTGCAGGGGAGGGCAGTTAGGGGTGACCAGGCCAGCAGAGGAGGGAAGTTGGGGGTGACTGGGCCTGCAGGGAAGGGCAGTTAGGGGCAAACACGCTGGTAGGGGAGCAGTTAGGCATCAATCAGGCTGGCAGGGGACTGGTTAGGGGGTGATCAGGCTGGCAGGCAGAAGCGGTTAGGAGCAATCAGGAAGGCAGGCAGGGTGATCAGGAAGGCAGGCAGGCGAGCAGTTGGGAGCCAGCAGTCTTGGATTGTGAGAAAGATGTCCGACTGTCTCAGGATCGGGCCTAAACAGGCAGTCAGACATCCCTCGAGGGGTCCCAGATTGGAGAGGGTGCATATACACACACATACACATACATACACACACACACACACACTAGAGGCCCGGTGCATGAATTCATGCATGGGAGGGGTCTGGCCAGCCTGGCCAAGGGGAGGGGACATGGGTGGTTGACTGGTCTGCCTGTTGGTCGAACTCCTGGTAGAGGGGACAATTTGCATATTAGCCTTTTATTATATAGGATATTCACTGAGTGGCCAGATTATTATGCACTCAGAGATCATAATAATCTGGCCACTCAGTGTATATACTGAATAATATATCATATATAATAACTTTTACCTAAGATATTTTCAAGAAATTGAGAACAAATCAAGTTGGAAGTCAAAAGTGATTGCAGAATCAAGACATAATTAGTACAGTTACTTTATATGATAGGGTTTGTCTGGATTTAGGGATAAGAGGGGAGATAAAAAAGATGCCTGACAATTATTAATTCAATTAACTTTTGGACATGCAATAAAGCTACACTCCATATTCTATCTCTGTAATATCAAGAAACGAAAATAAAAACAAACAGCAACAAAAATTGAAAAGAAACACACTAAGCCTAAACCACAGGAGAATTAATGATGGAAAAATAGAATCCTACAGTGACTTATTATCAATTTGCTCTTCACCAATCAATGTCTTTGAAGAAAATTAAAAATAAAATAAGTTTAGGAGAAAAGGTTTATATGTAGGTAAACATGTATCATCTGTAGATAACTATGTATGTCTCTGGTGATTTTCTAAGGTATGTGGCCAGATGGAATAACTTTTTTAGCCTGTGTTTTACATAGCTCCCTCTGTTGATATATATATATAGAGAGAGAGGGACATAGTAAATGACTAAGAAAGGCTATATATTCTAGTTCCAAGTTCTGAATTGAACTTGAATAAGCACAGTGCTTCCTCCTCTCCTCTCATACACACGTTTAACCACATGCACAATCACCACTCCATTATCCTGCCTGGAAAATTAGGGCAATGCTAGCCTTTCTCCTGGAAATTTTATCAGGGTTAAATAAATAATTGTGTGATTGCAGAAGAAGGGCTATGAAAGTGTGAAATTAGACTGTGAAGCAATAATTGGCCAGGAAGGCAAGAGGCAGAGTTAAGTGCTGAATGAAATATGACAACACAAAACGAAGACTGTTAGTTCATAAAATGCCCTTGAGATTCCTGGAGAACTCAAGGGTCTCTGGGTCAGGACCTGAGATTCCCTTCCCAGTGAAACAATCTGTATTTCAAGAAGCAGCACTAATATTTATAAAGAAAAATTGCTTTGTTCTTGAGATCAAATTTCAAGGGGGTGAAGATTAAGTTCTTTTTATGGGTGCAGACCTACCAGGAAAAACCAGCAACACCTACAACTACTTGACATATGGCAGAGAGAAAAAAGAAATCTAATGTAACCAAGGGTATCTTATGCTTAGAAGATGTCAAAGCTGAGACCCTCAAGAGTTTTTCAATGAGTGAGCAGCTTGCACACATATTAGCAGTATGGGAAAGCCATGCTCTGTGATGCAACTCTCTGGAGATGATGCTGTCCTTACCACATAACCCTGTCAAAGGTTGGCATGGCATCTCTCTACTGGCTCTGGAAATAGAAAGCATGTTTGCCCAAATTGCTTTGACTGATGTTCCCATAATTTTGAGATGCCCCCTAGACTATGGCACTAGGAATGGCACCATGCTATACCTGGCACTTCTCTTTGCTGTTTTCTTAAGGGAGAAAGTGCAGGGTGATCCATTTTCTTCTTGTCACACATGTGCCCTCCCAAGCCTGGAAGGGGAAGAATACAAGTTCCAGTTACTTTGGGAGGGGCAGAAGGAATGTCAAGGTTTTACTGAACTCAAGTAAATCCACTTACCAAGCTGCTCTGGTTTTGTCAGTTTTGAAAATGGTGATGAAATTTTGCTGCATATTTCATGCTTGATCTTAATCAATACAATTTTATACATTATTTTGCTCTTATGCATCAGAAAATAAGACAGGAAATCATTGAAAATTTTTCCATGGCTACTTCGTGTTGAAAAATCTATTATTTTTGCTTCTGTGGGCAAGAAGAGAGGAACTTGCAGGAAGAGTGTAATCTATAATAATAAAAGCATAATATGCAAATCGATCAAACTGCCAAATAGCGGGATGACCACGCTATGACACCCACTGGCACCAGGCCAGCCAAGGCAGGTGTGATGTAATTGGTCGGGGTGCCCCGCTATCGCCCCATGATTACCCTGCAGAAGGAGGCTCAGGCCACCAACTAGCAGCTTCGGTGGGTGGGCGGGGCCTCCCTCTGCGGGGGGGCAAATCATCGCAGAGCCCCGGCCAGGTGGACAAGGCCTACCTCTTTTGGGAGACTGACCGAGGGGCTCTAGGACTTTGAGAGGGTACAGGCCGGACTGAGGGACCCCCACCCCGAGAGCACGAATTTCGTGCAATGGTCCTCTAGTACTTCTAGAATTACTTCCCATGGTAAGTAAGCAACCAAGATTGTGTGTTTCCATACATAATTTTTTTGAGAAACAAAATTCCCTTTACTTTGACAAAGTGATGTTATAGCAAATAATGTGAATAACATAGACTATTTCTTTGTTAGCCATCCATGCTGCCACTGTTGGTACATCACATTTGCGGGCATAATGGTCTACCTCTAAACTTAGTTCAAGTGTTGGTTAATAGTTTTAAACTCTTAATAGAGATCCATCTTTCCTCAGAAATTCTTTGAACTTAAAAACAAAACAAACAAACAAGAAGAGAAAACTTCTGAATAACACCAAGTTGTCAACCCACTTCTGCGGGGATTCTCACACAGCCTGGGGCGAGCAGCATCCCTTGAGGATTCCTACCAGTAATTACCTGTAGAATTATTCTGTGAAGTAATTCCTACATCGTGAGAGCACCCCAAATTCACAACAGGATAATTGCTCATTTCTCTTTGCTACTGTAAGATGACCTGAGAACTTGACCTTCCTCATATTTATCTATTAAAAAATGAAAAAAACCATAAAGCTTGTCTCAAAAGTCCAGTGGCCGTGTAGCCCAGCAGGTTCTGAAATCAGAGCACTTGCCACTGATGCCTGACAACTTGACCTGTTAGTTGTGTGACTTTGGAGAGGTCACCTCAGACGCCTTCCTTCCCTTGCTCCAGTTATCTTTTCACAAGACTATAACCCAGGCCAGGGCCCAAGGAGAGGGTTATAGTCTTGTGAAAGCGCCCACTGTTTCTGAGCCTGTTAATGCTTCACAATGCCTCTCAAACCAAGTCACTACATCTCCAAATGCCACCATTTTCATTCCAGAAGACACTGAGCAGTTCCCTCTAGTTGTTTTTGCTCAGAGAAATTACCAATAAGTTCTCTCCAGAGAGCTTGGTCCTTCTCCTGCAAAGCATAGCATCCACAGCAAACGCAGTCTGTTTACCAGCCTAAATTCTCAGCTGCGAGGGAAGCTGAATTATAAAAAACATGTACCAGGTATTTTGAGTTTATAACAATCAAATCATGATGGCCCCTCACATATCCTCTTCCTGAGCAGTTGCTTTTATTTCTTATGTATTAGACTTCACAGAGTATGTAGTTTCTTACAAATACAAATATAAATTCTGTCTTCTCACAGGAACCATAGTGATATGAATAACAATAGCTGAACTTTATTGGACACTTAAAATGTTTAAGGGTCTCTGTAACTAACATAAATCATTTTAATTAATTCTATCTACAATAGTATGAGGAAGGTACTGTCAGTTCAGTTGTACAGGCAAAGAGGCTGAAAATTGGAGAAATTAAGGCTCCTCACAGGGCTTTTTACCATTAGGCAATTCTGTCTCATGAAAGTCTTCCAGCTTCCAAACCTAGCAATCTCAGACTCCTTTCCTTAGGCTAATCTCACCTGAGGGCCAGGATTCTGTGATATTCCGATGCCTCCCCCCCCCCCTCAACCCCCCGGTAGTTCAGTGGGTTCCACGGTTCCCATTTTATAGAGGGAAAATAAAAATGTGTAAAAATGTGAGTTTCATGCCTGCACATTTTCCCCTCAGCCCTCAAAAGGTTTAGGATTTCATTTTTAGCATGGATAGAGTAAAAACTTGAATTGGGCTTTAAATTTGGAAACTCCACATAGGATTGTAATTACTTTTTCTAAAAATGAATGAAATCTGGCAACCACAAAATTAATTTGTCAAATCCTGGAAATAGCACCTTGGTTATGAGTATGTCTATCCATGAAGGCTAATAAATTAAATGAAATCATTCTGCACCCCCACCCAACTCTCTCTCCTCTCTCTCTCTCTCTCTCTCTCTCTCTCTCTCTCTCTCTCTCTCTCCTTTATCTCTACTAGATGAAATGGGTATGTGTGCATTCTAACAGCTATGACTGCTAACCTGGGTTAAGCTGAGGTAGCTCTATGACACTCGCTGTCACGGCTAAGTCCTCCAACCCCCTTTCTGATGCTAGTGAGGAAGAACAGGGTTTGAGACCATCATGGGGGTTAGGGTTTATTCACCCTTACCTGTGAGATGTTAAAAATCCTGGGAACAACTTCCTTCAAGGCTGAGTGAAGAAGCTGTGAGAAGGAAAAAAGTGAGCAATTGCGTTTTCTCTTCCTTCTGCTCTTCTAAGGCCGATGTTCCTTCCAATTTTCTAAAGGATGGCTGTGTCATGGAGGGGGATTGTCTGTCAGACCTCACACATCACTCCCATTCTCCCTCCCTAAAATGGTTCAATCACTTCAGTGTAATCTGTTTGAGTTCTGCTTCCTACCAGCCATGTGTCCTTCGATCTATCACCGAACCTCTTTGAGTGCCTCGGTTTCTCCTGTGTAATGCAAATGCAAAGTGCACCAGGCTTGACATCATCGGATCTGAGTTATTGTGCCAGCTTTACCCCTTACTGTCTTCCTGGCATTAGACAAATCATGTTACTTCTTTGAGCCCCGTCTTTCTTATCTGTACAGTAAGAAATGAGGATCACTACTTTACAGAGTTTTTATGAGGCTTAAGTGAGGGGTGGAATATATATATAATACTTATATATTTACTAGAGGCCCAGTGCATGGAATTCATGTGAGGGTAGGGTTGACAATCAGGGCTGACCTGCAGAGCGACCGGGGGGCAATCTGGATGGGAGGGGCCCTGCTGGCATCCACCTTGGCTGGCCTGGGACCTGTGGGCTAGGGGCAGCTCTGGCATTGAGTGTCTGCCCCCTGGTGGTCAGTGCACATCATAGCAACCGGTCATTCCACCAGTTGTTCCGCCATTTGGTTGATTAGCATATTAGACTTTTATTATATAGGATATGTGTGTGTAAAAGTATATGCATTTATACATATATATAATTTTTGTGAACTGTAAAGTTCCATGTAGACATGAGATTGAGGTCACATTTGTTGTTGCAGACTTCATGATATCTAGTCTGGGAAGGCACTCAAGCTCGCCCACTTCCTTGTTACAGCTTGTGCTAAAGCAGGCGACATGGTTGGAGAGCCAAATTCCCTGGCTGCCCATTAAATCAACATCCATAATGTTTTATTCCTTTCTCGGCTGTTCTCTTCTCATGAGATTCCTATAAGACATTAATATGACATAGATGGTTGTAAAAAATGGCCCTCCCAGACCTCATACAGTAACCAGGCTGGAACGCCCATATAATCTCGGTTCCCAAATCTTAGGTCAGGACTTCTGTGTTGAACTTGTACCCAGAAATACATTTGCATAAACAGAAATGAGAAGTTTTTCCTGAAAGTAACAACATACTGTTATAATGAAAAGAAACTAGAAGTAACATTAAATAAATAGAACAGAACGGTGTTTTCTTCCTTCATGATTTGTAGGTAAGCAACACTGGCTTTCAATAGCAGTTACTATGAAGAATCCTCACCCAACTCCTTCTCATCTCCTTCTTTTTCTCCTCAGCCTTTCCTTTTCCCTCTCTCCTTCCCTCTCTCTTGAATTTCTGTGCTTGCTTTTTAGGAAGGGCTACTGAGCACTGGGGGTAAACTATACAACGTTGCTCAGGCAAACTGATTCTATATTTTGATCCTGTCTGACATCTCCCACTTGACATGCTTTTACAGTTAAGGAATAAAGCATAAACAAAGCTGCCTCAGGCTCTTTACAGCAGGGATCCAAGCTGAAGGAATGAAAAATACATTAACCCTCCTCTATTGTGAATGCATGCATGCCAGGATACCTCTCTATCCACTCAGCTGCCCAGCTCGCTGTCTTATGTTTTGGAAGAAACTGGCTTTTATGTTTCCACTGTCTTTGGTACATTAGCAAAAAAAGTTTTTGCCTCTGAGTTTGATAAAGCTTTTGTGCTACTTGAGTTGCCAGTCTCCCAGGCACCTTTTCTCCATTTATTCATGAAAAGAACAGAGATAAATCCCCTGGAAGCATTTAAAGGGGGCCTGATTTTATAGGACCTCTCTGGAAACAGATTGGAGATAATTGCTAAAGTCTCTCTTGAGTCTCAAAAGAACCCATTAAATGGTTTCTAACCAGATCTCCCAATAGCCCTCTAACTTGTCCAGGAAATGCCAGTATTCCCTAAGTCTGGTCTCAGCAAAGCTGCGAGGTCACCAACTTCGTGCTTTATAGAGTGCTAGTCTTTATCTTCCTCAAAACAGTTTTCTCTCTTCCCTTATCAACATGGTTTGTAACACATAGCTTACACATAATAAAACTCAGAAAACAGTGTTTTATTTCAGAAAACAACATTCTGATTTGGTAACTTAAGAACATTGTCGATAGAGTAAGAGGTAGAAGGTTTTCACCCTAAGCCTCATTTCTAACATGAAATTAAAACATCATCAGGTTTGTCTGTGTGAACGTTATTTCAATACAGAGTAGATGGGAGAAGGTTTTGAAAGAGTAGAGACACTCAGTGCCTCAAGGAAAAGAGCAGATGGAGGTCAAGTCTATGGCAGTGTTCCTTATTGAAAAGTATTTTGGTGCTGAAGGATGGGGGATCTACTGTGGTTAGGTGCTATTGTCTCATTTTCTTCTTAGTCTACATGAGAGTTCCCCAAAGTATGTTCCTTAAAGCCTGAGGAGTTGAAATGAACCTATCCTAGAATAGCACATACTTTAAAAGAAGCTAATTTTAGCCCAGAGCCACAATGTGTCAAGTACCAGTATATTCTAGTTCTCCCAACTTTAGGTGGTTTAAAAATATTGAAGCCGATTAAAAATGGTAGTTTGAAGAGTCTTGTAAAGCCTGGTATAAGCTCAACAAAGAGGAACATGGGGTCAAGGTAAAATGTTAGGTTGTTGTGCTGAAATTGGCCACTCCCGTCTATCCCTAATTTGAAGAGTAACTAGTCAGGGAGCTGCAAATAGACTCCTGGTTATCACAGAGGTCTTCAGATCTCTCCAGGACACTTTTGACATTTTTTTCTGTCTAACATTATTTGGGCATTTCACTACCTCTTTCCTTCACCACTATCCAGAGCTCTGGGTTATTTCAGGGAAACTGGGAATGCATGCACACTTAAAAGAAAAGGGCTCATGTCTAAAAGTCCTACAGCTTAAAGGGAGAAGATGCAGTAGGAGGGGAGGAGGTTTGGGGATGAGGGAAAGTCAGAATGAGGGTATGAAGAGGCTGGGAGCCCAGGCGTGTGACATCTTCACAGCTTTGCTCGTTGGTGATGTAATACCATTGACAATTTCTCTCTCAGATAATGAATTTTATATTGATTTTTCAGTGAAGCTTTGTTTTAGTAGCCAGAGGAGGGAAGTCTCTGAAGGAAATAAATATTACCATGCCTATTGTAGGTGTCAGAGAAGCATACATCAGCAAGCTGGTTAGAGTAGAAATAAAGGCACTCTCATTTTTACCAGAGTGAATCCATAGAACCTTTGGCAGTCACTTGCCTGGGATTGATCTTGGCACCGCTCGGTGATCTAAGTGACTTGATTTCCCTCTTCATTCCTTCTTCTGTCACCTCTCCAAATAGCAGAGTGAGGTGAGAGTGATTAAACAGCACTATCCATGTGAGCCCTGGGAGAAACTCTCAACCTTCACAATTTGAGATATGATATTATGTTACTAAGGCCATGACAGTTAATCACTTTTAATATGTAGCTAAGCACATTGTAATGACTTATCAGTGCCAATGGCCTAACTCGTGACAGTGACTTAAAAATAGCACATGGGCAATTATGCAGCCTTCACTGGACTATGCATTATTACCCTCAGACTGCCCTGGCAGCGTGCTGTCGTGGCATGATTCCAGAGAATTTGTTTCTTTGTACTCTCTGCTATTGGAACATCCGAGGAAAGCATGATTTCAGCTTTTGGTAGCACAGTGCTACTACTATCATATAAAGCTCAGAGGTGGTGGGGCTTAGAGATAAGGTGATCACAACAAACTCACAAAATGTATTTGGTTCGTAAAAAGGTGAATCTCCCTAGAATATGTCAGGAGTTAACTTTCACATTACTCAACTTCAAGGAAAAATATACCGAGAACACTTATGTTCGTGTTATGGATGAATAATGGTGTCAAGTGATTCAAATATGTTTTCAGTTTCACAAATTCAGAGAAATGCTTAAGCCAGCCTCAAGTAGAATGAACTGATATTCACTCCAATTTTTCAGACCAGGGAGCTGGAGACCACGAATAGCTCAGGATCCTCTCTGGCCCAGTGAACTGATTGCATTTAATAAATGTTCAGTATTAAATGCCTCCCAATGTGTGCTGGTCTGAAACAAACCAAGAATGCCAGCTTCTAATCTTTGCCCTTTGCTTCCCACAGTGACTTAAGTGATTCTTTCTTGGCTTTCTCTGTCACATAAACACTGGCACTGACCAAAATCTTTTGGGAACTGGATGGCTCGCAAGGAACTTGACCAGAGTTGTCCTCAATTTCTCAATCTTGAAATGAGACGCACATTTGAATATAGGATTTTAACTATCAGAAGTATGAAGTGTTTAATCATCCCTCTTTTCTCCATGAGTAAAGACACTATACTTTGTCTTTAAAATCTAAAAAGAACATTTTTATATGTGAAGTTATCCAGTTGATTTTTAAACATCTTTATTGAGGAACAATTTACATACCAAAATATTCACCAACATTTTAAGTGTACAATTCAATGGTTTTTCGTGATGTTACAGAGTTGTCCAACCATCCCCACAATTTTAGAATGTTTGCATTAACTGTAAAAAGATTCCTCTTGCCTCTTTGAATTGTCTTGGCATCCTCATAGAAAATCAGTTGAACATAAATATAAGGATTGATTTCTGGACTCCCAATTCTAGTTCCTTGGTGTATATGTCTGTCCTCAGACCAGTGGCACATAGTCTTTTTTATTATACCTAGTAAAGCTTTGCTGCAAGTTTTAAATTCATAAAATATGATTTCTCCAACTTTGTTCTTCATTTTCAAAGTTGTTTTGGTTATGCTGGGTCTCTTGAAATTCCATATGAATATTAGGATCAGTTTCTCAATTTTTACAAAAAGGAAGTTGAGATTTTGACAGAGATTCATTGAATTCACAGATCAATTTGGGGACTATTTTCACTTAATATTGTCTTCCAATCTATGAACATTGAATGTCTTTCCATTTATTCAGGTCCTTTTGAATTTCTTTCTATTATATTTTATACTTTTCAGTGTATCTTTTATACTTCTTTTGTTAAATGTATTCCTAAATATTTTATTCTTTATGAAGCTGTTGCAAATAAAATAGTTTTCTTAGTATCACTGTCACATTGTTCATTGCTGGTGTATAGAAATGTAATTGTGTTTCTACATTGAATTTGTATCCTGCAATATGCTGGATTAATTCTTAGTTATAATATTTTTGTGGATTTCTTATAATTTTCTATATACAAGATCACGACACCAGCAAATAGAGATATTTTACTTCTTCCTTTCCAATCTGGATAACTTTTCTGTCTTATTCTTGCTTAGTTGCCCTCGGTAGAAATTCCAGTACTATTTTGACTTGATGTGGCAAGAGTGGACATCCTTGTCTTGTTCCTGATTTTAAGGGGAAAGCTTTCAGTCTTTCACCATTGGGGGGTGATATTTGTGGTTATTTAGTAGATGCCCCTTGTTAGGTTGAGTATGCTTCTTTCTATTTGTATTTTCTGAGTGTTTTTTTAAATGAAGGGGAGTAATATTTTGTCAAAATTTATATTTCTGCATTTATTGAGATAATCGTGTGGCTTTTGTCCTTAATTATATTAATACTAGAGGCCAGTGCACAACATTCATGCACTCGGGGTGGCGGGGGGTCCCTCAGCCCGGCCTGCACCCATTCGCAGTCTAGGAGCCCGCGGGGAGCAGGCTTAAGCCATCTGTTGGACATCCTTAGCGCTGCCGCAGAGGCAGGCCGCTGCACTCTTCAGCCTTCAGCCCCGTTTGTGGCTGAGCACACTGACCACCAGGGGCCAGCTCCTGTGTTGAGCGTCTGCCCCCTGGTGGTCAGTGCTCATCATAGCAACCGGTTGTTCACCCGTTCAGTTGATTTGCATATTACCCTTTTATTATATAGGATGTCTTTAAGAAGTTGCTTTAAATACTCATTGAAGTCTTATATACCCTCGTTGATCTTCTGAATAGTTGTTCCATTGGTTATTGAAAATGGGTTATTGAGGTCTTCAACTATTATTGTTGAATTATCTATTCCTCCCTTCAATTATGTTAATTTTTGCTTTAAGTATTTGAGGCTCTGTTCTTGGGTGTATATATGTTTATAATTGTATGTCTTCCTGATGAATTGATCCTTTTATTATTATAAATCATTCTTTATTTCTATTCACATTTTTTAAAACTCTAATTTGTTTGATATTGGTATAGCCACTCCTACCCTCTTATGGTTGCTATTCACATATGTCTTTTTCCATCATTTAACTTTTCATTTATTTGTATTTTTAAATCTAAAGAGTGCTTGCTATGGATAGTATATGGCTTTTTTAAAATCTAGTGTAACATTCTCGCTTTTGACCAGATTTCTTAATTCACTCACATTTAATGTCATTATTGATATGGTTGGCTTTTTCATCTGCCATTTTGGTTTTGGTTTTCTATATGCTTCATCTTTTTATTTCCTTTGTTCCTCCTTTACTGTCTCCTTTAGCATTAATTGAATTATCTTCTAAATGCCAAATTTCAATTCTTATAATGATTGTTATTTGTGGTAAGTAAAATATTGAACCCAAATGACGTCCACCTCCAAATCCCTGGAACCTGTGAATATGTTACCTTACACGGCAAGAGTTAAGGATCTTGAACTAGGGAAATTATCGTGCCCTAGCTGCGTGAATACAACATAATCACAAGGGTCCTTGCTCCACCCCTCTAATTCCTTCTTGAGGAGGATGAGAGGCGAGGATTCTTAAGATTGTGTGCCTTCTCTGGACCCTGGAAAGCCAGTCTGAGTGTTGAGAGCCTCCTTTTGCTTTTCCCGGGGCAGTGCCCTGAAATGCTCAAGTTTGTGTGTATTGTCCCAATCCTGCAGTCAGGTTGGCTTTCTGCACATGCTCACTAGCCATCTGCAGAGGCTCCCATTCTCAGTCTGTGGTGGTGCACTCAGGGAGTTGGCCATGGGAGCATTACAGAGGGGGAGGGATGTGAGGTGCCGAGCATTTGGAGCACCCATCGGCCAGTTGAGGGGTTCACAAATAAGGGATTGTTCTGTGGCTCACTGGGCAGGCTTCTTGATGGAGTCTGCAAAGCAGTAAAATACATGTCGGTCCTTTGTTGAGTTTCAAGGTCTGGTTGCTCTAAGTCCTTTCGGCTCCTCCCTGATCCCAGCCTCTCGCAGCCATTCTGAGCTCCTCAGTATCCTGGCTGGGCTGAGGAAGAAGTAGGGCACTTAGGCAGTGTCCCCCACAACGAGGAAAGCCAGGCCCTTACTCAGGCTCTCACATTCCCACTGGGAGGGATTGAGGGCTGAGGAGGTCTCTCTTGGCACGGAACTATGCCACCCTGAGGGAGGGGTGACACAGGTACAGTGAAACTGCTTTTTTACTCTCCCCAATGAGTCTATATTACTTTTTGATCCAATGATGTGCTGAAACTTACCTGGTGAACTTTTGACCCCACAAAAGTACTCCTATCCAGGAGTGGTAGTCAAAATCAATACCTTATGCGGAGATGTCAATATAAAACTCCCATGCTGCCATCTTGCTGGCATCACAAACACTCGTTTTTAAGTATTTTTATTATTAACCTTTAGGGCAGTGAAAATATGTCTTTTTGGAATTACGACTATATGACCTCACCGAGTTCAGCTTTCTTATCTCTTTTTAGGTAACTAACAAATAATTTTGCCCTCTTCCTACTACTTTATTCTTTTGTGTAGTGAGCTTAGCAGTTAGGTTTGATTTAACCCAAAACCATTGCCTGAAATTTAATAAAGTAATATGTGCCTTTTAAGCCAGGGGTTCTTTCCTACCAGCCAAAGAGTGCCAAAGTTATCACTTCCTCCTGCTGCTCCTGTGGTGAAGGGCAGTTTAACTTCACAGGAGGTGTTAACCATTCTAAACATAGTGCTAGAGACATTTATTTTACTTCTCTGCTGGGAGGTGCTGGTGAGGATAGGGAACCAATTAACAAGGAGAAAGGGGGTAATTATTAAGTGCATAAAAGTTTCCCAAATCAAATTAGCACTTAAACACAGAGGCGCATGAACTTCTCATATATCACATGTTCCCTTTAAAAATGAACTTCTTTACACATATCACACGTTCCCTTTAAAAATGCTGCATCGTCTCCATGTTGAGGAGATTTAATTTGTAATTTCAGAGGATTGCCATTCTTATTAGAAGAGTAAGGCCCTGTAGTAAATTTGATAAATCTATTAAGTTTAATCTTGGAAAATACCATTTTTATTGTGTTTGCTCCCCTGTTCTTCTATATATATTTAGGCTCTCCCCTTGGCTGGTTCACTGTCTCTGGTGTTGGAAAATTCCTTCATAGGTTATACTAACATGAAGCCTCTCTCACTATTTAAATTGCTCCTTTCTTATTAGCGTCTAAGTACTAATTTTATACTGAGCCATCACTATAGAGGTCTTTGAAAATTTTCCATCTTTCCTTAAATTTCTTTTCTTTGATGGATGTTTCTAAAGCTTAGATTTTAGAGGAACTTACCTACCTATCCAGGGCCACTTTGTTATAGTTGCAAAAATGCTTCCAAATAATTACTATAGAACTGTTCTTAGCGCTACAGATTTAATTAATCTGTGCTGCTGATATCCTTTCATTCATGCTGATAGTTGCTGGCTTCCTGTTGGGTTGTAAGAAGCCATGACTGAGTCTTTATTTCCTTTCTGGAGTTCTAGAAAGTAAGGGTTCTTCTCTGTGACGTTCAAATGCTTCCTGGGGACTTTTGGGCTATGTCAGTGACTCAAAATTTGGTTATCTAATTAGTCTATGAAAACCAACTCTTGAAATCTTACTGTCTTCTTTAGCTATTTAAGCCATTTGGATGAAAAGCTTTATTTCACCTTTTTAATAACAATAGGGTTACACATATGCCTCTTTTTTTTTTTCCTTTCAGTCCCTAAATTACAAATGATGAAATCCTATGGGCCCTTGTAATAAAGAAAAATCTCTGTAATAAAAATAGCTGCAAGGGAAACTTTTCTTACCAAGAACTTTTCTTTATCTGCTTTACTGCTACAGCTGCAAATTTGGAGTGTTTGTAGAATCCCTTCCTACAGCATACTGACCCCTGACCTGGACCTGTTCTCCCTTTCTCCCAATGCCTATTTATCTGGGGCGCGCCGGTGGTGAAAAGGGGGAAAGTGAGGGATGTATGACAAGGAGACTCTACCCACGTGCCACTGAGTGTAACTTTTCCTAGCTCTTCCTGTTGCTTCTCTTAACCAGCCTCTGAGTGCCATTTGAAGACTGGATTATCACTCAAGATACTGCTCTGCCTCCCCAAACTGTCCCGTTTTTCACTCGCAGCACCATCAGCTCCCACCCAGTTTCTTAACACCCTGAGAGCATCCTTTACTAATTGGGAGCCTTTAGTTTGCAAATATAATGACTCAAAACAAACTAATAAATAAAATCAGATGTTTAATTTACTATCACAGAACTAAGGTCCAGCGGCATGAAGTTTGGTCCAGGTGCTCAGCTTCTGTCATTTATAACCTGCCTCTCTCCAACTCTACATTCTTATTACAAAAGTCTTAAAACTTGACTGATCAACTTGGCTAAGCAGGTTGTTTTCTTCTTTTTAACACACAAAGACAAAAGAACTCACTTTCCCCTCAGTCATTGCCCTAGTATTTCATCTACCCTCACTTAGGATCATGATAATCTTTCATACTCACTATCCAAAAGACTGGAAAGAAATGTGTGTGGGGCATGACTGAGCTGGATTTCCAAATGCATCTTCCCACAGAAATCTTTTACTTATTTATACTTAAGTTCTTTCCTGTTCCAAACGTGACTTAAAGTGGAAAAGATTGTTGTACATAGCAGTGAGCTTCAAAGTGCTTCTGAAACTGTATTTCAGATACTTTATAAGTTAAATAGATTTCTGTAGATGGGCTGGCTCAATATCCAATCACCTTCCTTAACCTTTTCTCCAAGGGACACGCTTCCCAAGGAAAAATGACTTACAGATGGAATTTTTGAGCACAGTCTGGTCATACTTGCAAGGGACTGCCTTTAATTCCTTTTCATGTCAATGGCTAACTGAATTTCACTGGGCATTCTCTGTTAGATTTTCTCATTACTTTTGTACAAATGCTTTATTGAATAAGCACTTGCTCCCATTCCTTTCATGGCAGATCCTTAGTGTAGATGAATCATATTGCTCTGTTTTCTCTCGAGTTCACTGCTTCAGTACTGAAATGTTGTACATATACAGCAGTGTTGACTAATTACTGCTAATGTCTGCATGCTTTCCCCAAAAAATATAAAATGCATGAACTATGAATTGCCCAAATACCCACAGGTCTCGTCAATCTTTGGAAATAATGAGTTCACATTAGAATGTATACCTAAATCCTGCTGAGACATTGTCTCACCAGCTCAAGCAGGAACTCAGCATCCTGGAAAATCCCCTTATCATTGCCACTCCACTACCCCTAAAGTATTCTTGGGGATCCCTGGGGATTATTTTTGTGGGGGTCCATAAAAGCCCTGTCCATTCTTCCACCTGAGTTTTCTTTTTAGGAGAGAGGGCTGTGGTACTGCACTCCCTGTGTTCGAATCCTAGTGCCACCATTTAGCTGTGTGACCTTGGGCAAGTTGCTTAACTTCTCTAAACATCTCTTGTTATCTGGGAAGTGGAGGCTGTTTTAAGAGTAAGTAAGAAACTGCATTTGGAGTAGTTGGAGAGTGCCTGACTTGTGTCATGTGCTCCAGAAACGTTAGTCACTACTGTTATCCATAGCATCTTCTGCTACTGCTTTTCTGATTTCAGGCTCCTGCCCTGAGTCCTAGTACATGATCCTCAAAATCTGGAGTTGTCAGAACAGCCCTCAGTACCAATTCTGTGTCATCACAGAACTGGAGAGAAAGCTCTTGCTCTAATTTGGCTCAGGGGCTATTCTTGGGGCTTGTTGGGGTCAGGTGGCTCAAGGTATTTGTGTTTCTCATCTCTCTTCCAGGTTCTATTGCATCAAAAACTACCTTCTTGCAGGCACCCTTCAACTCATGAAAATCAATCAACCTGTGTGGAGACAAGCGTGGGAACTAAAATCTAGTGACATAACTTAAGTGACCTCACTTTACTGTCTGCTATGGCCTCTGCAGACATACCAGATATATATAGATAGATATTAGTGGACTGAATCTTTGAAACATCTTATGTTGCTTTGCATTTATATATTTTAGTACATTTTATTCCCTCAGTCTTACAATGCATTCTATTTTTATTTGCCTTCAGAAAATGATATTTTAAAAAAATCTGGTTAAGCAAAATGACTTACTTTTAGAACAAAATGAAAGTGACATTGAATTTAGTAAATATATTTTACAACTATTTAAACTTTAGAATAACTGTTTTTGACTGATTTTATATTTTATTTATTTAAAACCAGCTCCAGAATATACAATATCTAATTTTAAAATTATTTTAAGATCACAAGAGCAAACTAGACCTACTTGAAATCTTTGTAATGGGTAACTAGACACTATTGAAAATATTTAGAATCTGCTTCAATTTTTGATATCTTATAAATTTGGAAAGCTAGGATAGTGCAGTATCATGGTTGTGTGAGAGGGCTGAGGCCAGTTGCCCAGTTTGAATCCTGGCTCTACTATATAGTAGCTGTGTATCTTGGGCAAATTATCTTACCTCAGGGGCTTTCAATTTCCCTATCTGTAATATCCTATACTAGAGGCCCGGTGCACGAAATTCGTGCACAGAGGGGGGTTGTCCCTCAGCCCAGCCTGTACCCTCTCCAATCTGGGACCCCTCGAGGGATGTCTGACTGCCCGTTTAGGCCCGATCCCAGTGGGATTGGGCCTAAACAGGCAGTCGGACATCACTCTCACAATCCAGGACTGCTGGCTCCCAACTGCTTGCCTGCCTGCCTTCCTGATTGCCCCTAACTGCTTCTGCCTGCCAGCCTGATCACCCCCTAACCAGTCCGCTGCCAGCCTGTTTGCCCCCAACTTCCTTCCTCTGCCGGCCTGGCCACTCCTAACTGCCCTCTCCTGCAGGGCTGATCACCTCCAACTGCCCTCCCTTGCAGGCCTGGTCCCTCTCAACTGCCCTCCCTTGCAGGCCAGGTGCCTCCCAACTGCCCTCTCCTGCTGGCCATCTGTGGTGGCCATCTTGTGTCCACATGGGGGCAGGATCTTTGACCACATGGGGGCAGCTATATTGTGTGTTGCAGTGATGATCAATCTGCATATTACTCTTTTATTAGATAGGATAGAGGCCTGGTACAGGAGTGGGGGCCAGCTGGTTTGCCCTGAAGGGCGTCCCGGATCAGGTGGGGGTTCCCTTGGGGCATGGGGCGGCCTGAGCGAGGGGCCTGTGGTGATTTGCAGGCTGGCCACACCCCCTGGCAACCCAAGCAGAGGCCCTGGTATCTGGAATTTATTTTCCTTCTACAATTGAAACTTTGTAGCCTGGAGAGGAGCCAAGCCTGGGGCTCCCTCCGAGGCCGGCAGCCATTTCTGTTGGGGTTATAATTGAAACTTTGTTGCCTTAAGCGGGTGAGCCTGGCCAGGGTGTGCAGAAAGCTTTGCTTCCCCTGTTGCCGGAGGCAACCCTGGCTTGCTCTCTCAAGCTCCATTCTGCCGACATTTGTTTGAATTTGTTTACCTTCTATAATTGAAACTTTGTAGTTTGAGTGGAGGCTTAGGCCTGCAATGGCTATGGAAAGCTTGGCTTCCTCTGTTACTTAGGAAACCTTGCTCTCTGTGGCTGTAGCCATCTTGGTTTGGGTTAATTTGCATACTCACTCTGATTGGATGGTGGGTGTGGCTTGTGGCCGTGGCTTGTGGGTGTGTCGGAGGTATGGTCAATTTGCATATTTGTCTATTATTAGATAGGATAATAAAGGCTAATATGCAAATTGACTGAACAGTGGAAGCACCAGTCACTATGATACGCACTGACCACCAGAGGGCAGATGCTCAATGCAGAAGCTGCCCCCTGGTGGTCAGTGTGCTCCCACAAGGGGAGCGCCGCTCAGCCAGAAGCCAGGCTCACTGCTGGCGAGTGCAGTGGCAGTGGCAGGAGCCTCTCCCGCCTCTGCAGCAGTGCTAAGGATGTCTGACTGATGGCTTAGGCCCACTCCCCATGGGGAAGCAGCCTAAGCCATCAGTTGGACATCCCCTGAGGGCTCCCGGACTGCAAGAGGGTGCAGGCTGGGCTGAGGCCACCCCCCCCCCCCGCTACTGAATGCACGAATTTCATGCACCAGGCCTCTAGTAGGAATAATAATAGTCCAAATGTCATACGATCATTGGGAGAATTAAAATAGTTAACATATGTTAAGTTATCATAGTCCCTGGCACATAAGCACTCAGGAACTGTTGGCTAACAGTATTAACTCTGTCAAAAATGATGAACAAAAAGAACATTTCTTTGACTCTCTTACTTGACAAATATTTCTAGAGCATCCAACTATGTGCCAGGAACTGTGCTAGGTTATAAAATAAAAGAGAAAACAAAATCACTGCACTCAAGGAACTAATAGTCTTATGGTCTAAAATTTTCAGATACGTAACTGTCTTCATTAAACATTTCATTTTGGGGAGGACAGATACATTCATGAACCTCGCTTTTCAGAGAGGTGGTTATTTTAAAAAGAAAAGAGGTATCTCTTGAATAAATGAAGAATTTATATGCAGTAGCCTTTAATTCCTTGTTGTTTAAAATATCTAGATTTTAGACAAATACGGCTACAGAGGTGAATAGCTTTCATTGGATCCAAGTGTCTAGGAAGAATTAATACAGCTGCAGGGAAAGCTCTGTCTTCTATCCACCTAGAATTTATTAAAATAATTTTAAAATTAGTCTTTTGAAGATAAACCAAAATAATTTCCATTTTTAATGCAACATTGTATAATTAGCATTTTCCCATTTATTTAGCACTTCTATCCTTCAAATAATATAAGGGTTATTTTAAGTTAAGTAATATAGCTAAGTTTAAATAACTAGGAACACTACTTTTTTATTTTGCAAAAAAAAAAAATACATAACATTCTCTTGAGATTTAGCATCATCAGAATTCTTAAAATCACACAAACTGGGAAATAATTTAGCTTCCCAATTATTACTGAGAATTTATGAGAAAGACTGCTAGTCAATTGCCTGGGGCAAATGTTAAGTGAATTGACAGCAGAGGGTGAATATGTAAGTTTTAAAGAGAAACTGACCTTGTGCCAGTCTCTCAGCCTTTACTCCTTAACAGATGAATGTCATTTGCTGAGTCAGTGGTTTGAAGTCAATAACCATTGATACTCTCCTTTGGGACCTCTTGTGCTTACAAAGGCAATACTTTAGAATGAGGACACAGTCTACTGATGAGTAAGTAAGTATATCTAATGATGGTAGGAAGAAATGTTACATTGAAGCTCTGAAATTCAAGAGAATTATTGCTGCTCTGTTCTTTTTAGTAGTTATTGAACAATAATGGTGCATAGTTCCCAACTATTTCAAGAAGGGGAAAAGGTTAAATCCAATAAGAATGTTGTGACTTTGATGAGACACTTGGTAGAACAACACCTTTTCAAATTAAACTGTTCATTTATGTCTAGTTCAGAAAGATAGGCAGAAGTTTAGTTTTTAGCCCAAATATATTCTCAGATATTAAATGTGTTTTATCATTTCATTGCACCTTGCCTTTGGAGTCCTTACCCTAGCACTTGGTTGCTAGCTTTGTCTCAGCCAATTATGAACATTGGCCATGTGCCACATGTGGCTTACAAGTGTCAACCTTTCACTGATCACTTATTTTTTCTCTTGTCCTCTAGATGCCATATAGTTTTGAAGAAAACATTATGAACAATTTGTGTAGCTCCTCAATCTTTGGCATTGAGATCTTAGAGTGTCACCAGAACTCGGTCAAAGACGGCTGGACTGGACAATTCATGGGTCTAATTCCACAAGGTAATTTTGCTCTCATCATGAAGGTATGAATCTTGGTTCCTAGTAGGAGCTATCAGAATTGATGATGACCTTCAGCTAGGTTAGACTGATCTGGAGAAACGACTCATTGAATATGAGCATGTCTGCTTTAAAGTCCACTATTTCCATTGGGAAGAAGGATGGCTGTAGTTTAATATAAAGTGTGTGGGTAATAGTTCCCCTTGCCTCAAACACTGCGTTTTTATAATGAAAGGTAGAATTAGTGTTTACTTTTTCCATTGTTTCTCATTTCTCCTCCCAAATGCCTCTTCAACTGAAACATGTGGAATGGACAGAAACCCAATTAGATGAGACAAGTACAATATGCTTCTGAAGCATCCTGTCAGAGCATTTGCCACACCATATTTTAACTTATCTTTTTATGTCTGTCTTCCCCTCCAGACTGTGACCTTCTTAAAGTAAGGATTATTTTTGTTGCTATGTCATCAGGATCTGGCACAAGTTCTGTCATATAGTAGATATTTAATGTTCAATAAATGAATGAAAGAGTAAATTTGGAGTGGATCACTTTAAAAACTATTTTGTTAATGTGTACTATAGAGATGTATTTTAAATCCAAATAGAAAGCATGATGTTTCTCCAACTAATCAGCAGTCAATGTAAAACATGTATATGGATGGTGAAAGAGCCAGTTGTTTGAACCTAGAAGCAACGTGATATCATGAAGAGCATGAATGTTTTTGGTTTGGAGCTGTTTTATTTGGGGGATAGTTAAGTTCTATCCAAACTGAATAAATTTGCCTCAATAATCAGAATCAGTTTCTGAGTTTGGTTAGTATGAGTCAACTCCACAGAATCTGACCATCTTCTGAAAAACTGATGGAACTGAGAGTATGGATCAAGAAACCTCTGTTTAAATACCTGTCTGATGTACCAATCAACATCATTCACATCTCTGTATATTCAATATAGAGTGTTTATAAACACATTAATTTTACAAGCACCTGCTATTATTCACTTAAGTCAAATTATTCCAGTAAATTTCCCTTCAATAGATAAAGAAATTGAGTTCAGATAAACAATGACATAAGTAACAAATGGAAGCAAATTTCCAATAAATATTTATGGATACCTTTATTTCATTCATTAAAAGACTTAATCATCTCATTGACTTTCCATTTCTTTAAGTGAAATAACCAGGTAATGGAACTTGATCTGATATATTTGATTGGTTCAGTGATTAATTTATGCATGTATCTGTGAGAATCTATAGCAGACTTGCTCAAGATCAAAATAAAGTTTGACTAGTCCGATAAACAGTATTTTTGAAAAATATTCTATCTATTCCCTCTTGAGTCCTATAATGAGTATCCTATATAATAAAAGCCTAATATGCTAAGTATCCGATCATCTAGTCATCTGTTCAAGCAATCAAAGCATAATATGCTAATGATACGCTAAGGCTGCTCAACTGCTTGCTATGCCGTGCACTGACCATCAGGAGCCAGACACTCAATGCAGGAGCTGCCCCCCTGGTGGTCAGTGTGCTCGCACAAGGGAAGCACCGCTCAGCCAGAAGCCAGGCTCATGGCTGGCAAGCTCAGTGGTGGTGGCAGGAGCCTCTCCTGCCTCCGCAGCAGCGCTAAGGATGTCCGACCGACGACTTAGGCCTGCTCCCTGGGGATTGGGCCTAAGCCATCAGTTGGACATTCCCCTAGGGTTTCTGAAGTGCGAGAGGGTGCAGGCCAGGATGAGGGAACCCCCCCTCCGAATGCATGAATTTTGTGCACTGGGCCTCTAGTATAAACATAAAACTCTCTATTTAAGAGATAGGAGTTTCTTGAAGGCAATATGTTTCTTAGACTGATAGAAAGGAAACCAGAATATATTGAGTAACTGCTCTTCACCAAATGCTATATGAGATAAACAGATGTAGAACAGATGTATGTACTAATAGAGTTTCTGTAGTTGAGTCTGTGAACAGCATGCTATGCTTTCTCATATATTCCAAGTTTAGTCATTATACACACACACAACAAACATATATATATGTAAATATATACTAGAATATATGTAATGTGTATATGTACATATTATACACATATATACATATACAGGGGCAAAGTAGGTTTATAGTTGTTTGTATGGAAAATAATAAAATAATAATAAATAATACTAGAAGAATAAACTGTTTCATATACTCATAACTATATACTTACTTTTGCCTCATCCTATAAATACACACAGATATATGTTGAGTTTCTGCTATGTGTAATCCAAATTTCAAAGATTCCAAATCTTTTTTATTTCTTTTATTATTTTTTACCTGAGGCCTGGTGCACAAAATTTGTGAACAGGGGTGGGGGTGTCCCTCAGCCCAGCCTGCACCCTCTCCAATCTTAGGACCCCTCGGAGGATGTCCAACTGCCGGTTTAGGGACATTAACTCCAGCCATTAGGAAAATCACACAGAATGTCCTTGACATACAAACAGTGTGGTTTTATGAGTTGTTTTAATAATAATGGCCATTCTTTTAAATAATATCTGCTTACATACAATACAGCTGGTACTATGTGAATTCAGAATGTTAATATCACAAAATCATAGAAGGTTGTAGAGGAAATAACCTTGAATTGTCTAGTCCAAACTTTTATAAATATTGAAATTCCCTTTTCAAAGATTTTGAATGCCTTTTGTCCTAAGAAGCTTAACCAACTTTTGAGGCAACCCATTTTCTGTGAAAGGACTGGGGAACTCTCATGGGGCTGAGGGGACTGGGCGCCGCCATCTTGTGGTTATGGGCGCTGCCATCTTTGTGATGGTCAATTTGCATATCCCCTCTTTATTAGATAGGATTGTTTAAAATATTACATATGTCTTCTTTTTCCCCGATTGACCCCCCTACTCCCACCTGCCAAGACAAGCCCTCACCACCCCAGTGTCTGTGTCCATTGTTATGCTAATATGCATGCATACAAGTCCATTGGTTGATCTCTTACACCCTCTTCCCCTGACTTTTCTCTGAAGTTAGATGGTCTGTTCAGTGTTTCCTTGTCTCTGGATCTATTTTTGTTCATCAGTTTATGTTGTTCATTATATCCCACATATGAGTGAGAACTTGTGATATTTATCTTTCTCCAACTGGCTTACTTGGTATTTCCCTTAGCATAATGCTCTCCAGGTCCATCCATGGTAAAAGTTCCTTCTATTTTATAGCAGCATAGTATTCCATTGTGTAGATGTACCACAACTTTTTAATCCACTCATCTGCTGATGGGCACTTATGCTATTTCCAAATCTTAGCTATTATAAATTGTGCTGCTATGAACATATGGGTGCATATTTCCTTTCTGATTAGTGTTTCTGATTTCTTGAGATATATTCCCAGAAATGGGATTACTAGGTTGAATGGGAGTTCCAGTTTTAATTTTTTTGAGGAATCTCCTTACTGTTCTCCACAGTAGCTGCACCAGTCTGCATTCCCACCAGCAGTGCACGAGGGTTCCTTTTTCTCCACATCCTCTCCAGAACTTGTCATTTGTTGATTTGTTGATGATAGCCATTCTGACAGGTGTGAAATGATACCTCATTGTCATTTTGATTTGCATCTCTCAGATGATTAGTGACTTTGAGCATGTTTTCATATGTCTCTCGACCTTCTGTATGTCCTCTTTCAAAAAGTGTCTATTTAGATCCTTTGCCCATTTTTTGATTGGATTGTTTATCTTCCTTTTGTTAAGTTGTATGAGTTCCCTGTAACTTTTGGAGATTAAACCCTTATCAGAGATAACATTGGCAATTATGTTCTTCCAGGCAGTGGGCTTTCTTGTTGTTTTGTTGATGGTTTCTATGTCAAACAGGAGTGGTGAAAGTGGGCATCCCTGTCTTGTTCCTGTTCTTAGGGGAAAGGGCTTTAGTTTTTGCCCATTGAGTATGATGTTTGCTGTAGGTTGGTCATATAAGGCTTTTATTATGTGGAGGTATGATCCCTCTATTTCTACTTTGCTGAGCATTTTTATCAGAAACGGGTGTTGGACTTCATCAAATGCCTTTCTGCATCAATTATATGATTATGTGATTTTTGTCTCTCAGTTTGTTTATGTGACGTATCATGTTTATTGATTTGTGGATATTGTACCAGCCTTGCATCCCTGGAATAAATCCCACTTGGTCATGGTATATGATCTTTCTACACCAGTGATGGGCAACCTTTTGAGCTTGGTGTGTCAAACTTCACCAAAAAACTGAGCATAACTCGGGTAGTGTGTCACTTTGAGGAAAAAACATTATTTCGCAAATGTTTCATCCTCAGGAGCAGCAAATGTTTCATCCTCGGCATGCAGCCGCCTCAGCGGCCACGTGTCATCAGAAATAGCTACGCATGTCAGTGCTGACACGCGTGTCATAGGTTCGCCATCACTGTTCTACACCATGCTGAATCTGGTTTGCTAGAATTTTGTTGAGGATTTTAGCATCTATGTTCATCAGGGATATTGGCCTGTAATTCTCTTTCTTTGTAGTGTCTTTATCTGGTTTTGGGATTAGGGTAATGCTGGCTTTATAGAAAGAACTTGAAAGTGTGCCTTTCTCTTCAATTTTTTGGAATAGTCTGAAGAGGATAGGTTTAAGTTCTTCTTTGAATATTTGGTAGAACTCCCCCCAAAAGCCGTTCGGAACAGGGCTTTTGTTTGCTGGAAGCTTTTTGATTACTGCTTCAATTTCATGGTTAGTTATTGGCCTATTCAGGTATTTTATTCTTCCTGATTGAGTTTTAGAAGGTTGTATTTTTCTAAGAATATGTCCATTTCATCTAGGTTGTCCAGATTGTTGGAGTAGAGTTGTCTGTAGTATTTTTTTTTTTATGATACTTTATATTTCTGTGGGGTCTGTTGTTACTTCACCTCTTTCATTTCTGATTTTGTTTATTTGGGTCCTCTCTCTTTTTGTCAAGATCCAAATCTTATATTAAGCTATACAATTGATGGAATCCTTATAAAATACATTTTGGGATATCTGACAAAATGATATTAAATTTAAGTAGGAAGCATAAATATGTGAGTCTGTTTCTAAATCCAGTAGAGTTTATATTATAGTTGGGAAAGATATGAACAAAAGCACATAATAAGTAAAATAGCCCTGGCTGGTTTGGCTCAGTGAATAGAGCATTGGTTTGTGGACTGAAGGGTCCTGGGTTCGATTCTGATCAAGGGCACATACCGGGGTTTTGAGCTTGATCCCTAGTGGGGGCATGCAGGAGGCAGCCGATCAATGATTCTCTTTCATCATTGATGTTTCTATCTCTCTCTACCTCTTCCTTCCTCTCTGAAATCAATAAAAATATTTTTATAAATAAATAAAAAAATAAGTAAAATATGTGTATAATTTTTAGATGATGAGAAGTATTCTGGGGAAAAGTTAAGCACATAATGAAGATGAATATCTGTGGGGCTTCAGTTTTAAATAAGGTCAACAGAGAATATCAATGAGGTAATTATTATTTTTATTTTCTTCCTTTATGGGAATAAAACTAGTCTTCAAGTGTTGAGCACATAATAGGATATAAAGATGCCAAATTATAATGTTGTACATCATAATAATGAGACTCATATAATGTCATTAACCAATGTTAATCTAATAAATTGGAAGAAAGAAAAAAGGAAGGAAGGAAGGAGGTAGGAAGGAAGGAAGGAAGGAAGGAAGGAAGGAAGGAAAAAAGGAAGGGCCCGAGCCAGTTTGGCTCAGTGGCTAGAGTGTAGACCTACAGACCAAAGGGTCCCAGGTTCAATTCCAGTCAAGGCATGTACCTTGGTTGCAGGCTTCTTTCCGGCCTGGACTCTGGTTGGGGCATATGCAGGAGGCAACCAATGGATATGTTTACCTCAAATTGATGTTTCTCTCTGTCTTTCCCTCTCTCTTCCACTCTCCCTGAAAATCAATGGGAAAATATTATCTGGTGAGAAGAAAGAAAGAGAGAGAGAGAGAGAGAGAGAGAGAGAGAGAGAGAGAGAGAAAAGTAGTATTACAAAGGTATATATTTAAATATCCATGAAGTCAAGAACTAAATCTGCACAGTGAAGGAATGTGAAAACTAGGGAAAGAACTTTTTACATTGATATATGTTCCTATTAAGTTAATTAATTATAATAATTAAGAAATAATTATGCAGATCAGAAAAACTAATCAGTTCAAAATGAACTTTATAAAATGTATAAAATACATTTTGAATTATAAATACTTACTATGAAAAATAATTTAAATCTCATTATCAATATTTTATGTTTATTACATGTTGAAATGACATTTAGACACATTGGGTTAAATAAAACATTAAAATTTTAAAAATGGAATAAAATATTTAATATACACTGGGAATAATAATCAATGGTAGAATTTAAGTGAAAAAACAATCTTTTCTAAGGATATTAAGGAAATATTAAATAATAAGAAAGATACACTTTGGACAAGAATAATCTATGTCATAAAAATATTTTTTTCCAATTTGTACATTTAATACAGTTCTTTCAAAATACCAGCAAGATTGCTTTTAAGAAAATTTATAAAATGATACTAAATTTCACTTGGAAAAATATATGGTAAGATTAAAATGAAAGATTATAAATAAGAAGAGTAATGTGCAAAAACAAGCCCAACCGAATATTTACATGAATTATTAATCTAAAGGTCTTGCAAGAGTTTATTATTGATCTAAGAATAGACTGAAAAGTGTGGAAATAGAACTCAAAATATATGAAGATTTAATATATGATAAAGGTAGAATTCAAATAAATAGGGGAGGGAATAGATTATTTGATAAATGATGTTCAATAAATGGGCTTAACATTTGGAGAACTAGAATGAGGTCTCTATTTTACTTCTTATACTAAAATGAATTTCAGATAGATCAAACATCATAATATTTTAAAAAATCAAATTATAAAAGTAATAAAATAAGACTTTAGGATATTGCCTTAGTGAAGGTCTTCTAAGCATGACACAAAATTGGAAAGTCATAAAGGGAGACTGATAAACTTAAGGACATAAAGATTAAATCCTTCAGTCAAAACAAAAAATTGAAGTCAAAACACAAATGACAAACTGGAAAAAAGTAATTGAAAAAGCATCCAAGAAAGGGATAGTTTTATTTTATTAAAGAATTCACAAATTAATATGAAAAAGTAGCTCAACCCTATAGAAATAAGAACAAAACATGGACCATCCATCACAACACATTTGTAAAAACCACACACACATGCAAAACACCTGGAAGCAATCTAAGTATCTGTCAATTATTATTCCTACAAATAACACAATATACTGCACAAATTTTATTTTTAAATGAGGTAGATTTTTTAACAGATATAGAAAAATATTCTAACTACATTACCATGTGAATAAGTGACCTAAAAGTACACACATTTATTTTACTTGTGAAAAAGCAGGGGATTTCTTATAGGGCATCTCTATTATCATTTAATGTGAAGCATAATGGATCTATTCTATGATAATACTTGATTAATTTTAAAGTCATCAAATTAAATAGAATTTAAAGGGAAAATGGGAATATAAAGACTGCATTATATATAATTAAATGCATTACATTGATTTCCTATAAAACTAATTTTGATTTAGTTTTTCAAAGTATTGGGTATATTTAACTTTTTTTGAGATAGTTGTATTTAAATATAAAATGCATTGTGTAATTTTATAGTAAATCCAAATGAAATCTGTAAAAGCTAAATTATTCCAGTGGAATAGTAAATGACCTCAGAGAATCTCAGAGAGAGGCCTCTAAAAGTCATTTAGACCCTAAAGCCCCCCTAATGCCAGAAGAGTCTCTTTCACTTAGCATAGTATTCTCCTGGTCCATCCGTGATATAGCAAAAGGTAAGATTTTCTTCTTTTTTGTGAATAAGTAATATTTCATTGTGTAAATGTACCACAGATTTTTTTTCCCCCACTCATCTATTGATGGGCACTTGGGCTGCTTCCAAATCTTGGCTAGCCTATATAATAAAGAGGTAATATGCAAATTAACCCTCACACCCTCACAAGATGGCTGCCTACAACCAGGCCTGCAGGAGGGTTAGTGAGGGATGACCAAACAACTGAACAGCAGGCTGCGTGGGGCGACCAGGCTGGCAGGGGAGGCAGTTGGGGGCGACCAGGCCAGGAGGGGGGGGGGCAGTTAGGGGCAACCAGTCAGGCAGGCAGGTAAGCGATTAGGAGCCAGCAGTCCAGGATTGTTAGAGGGATGTCCTAGGGACCATACCCGTTCATGAATTTCGTGCACCAGGCCTCCCTCTAGTCTATAATAATAAAAGCATAATATGCTAATTAGACCAGACGTCCTTCCGGACGTCCTTTCGGATGACCTTCCAGACGAAGCCATGGCAGCGGGAGGCCAAATCCCTTGCACGAATTTCATGCATCGGGCCTCTAGTTGTAAATAACACAGCAGTGAACATAGGGATGCATATCTTCTTTCAAATCAGTATTTTGGGTTTCTTCAGCTACTAGTATATTCCCAGAAGTGGAATCTCTGGGTCATAAGGCAGTTCTATTTTTTTTTTTTTTTTTTTGAGGTAACTTCATACTGCTTTCCACAGTGGCTGCACCAATATGTACTCCCTCCAACAGTGAATGAGGGTTCCCTTTTCTCCACATTCTTACCAACACTTGTTTGTTATTTATTGATGATAGCCATTCTGATAAGTGTGAGGTGATACCTCATTGTGGTTTTAATTTGTTTTTCTCTGAAGATTAGTGATATCAAGCATCTTTTCATATGTCTATTGGCCATCTGTATGTCCTCTTTGGAAAAGTGTCCATTCAGGTCCTTTGCCCATTTTTAAATTGGATTGTTTGTTTTTTTATGTTGAGTTTTATAAGTTCTTTATAAAATTTGGATATTAACCCCTTATCATATGTATCATTTAACTAATATGTCCTCCCATTCAGTGAGCTGTCTTTTCATTTTGTTGATGGTTTCCTTTGCTGTGCAAAAACTTTTTGTTTCATGTGTCAAAAAATTATTGTAAACTTTTAGGAGAGCAGTGTTTTGAATGATTTAAGTTGCCAAAATTTAACCTCTTCATGACAGGGTACTTGATGCATATGTTTTCTTCCTTATACTCGGTTGTATATTCTAAATTTTCTATAAGTATGTAATACTTTTTTAATCAGAAAAATATATTTTAAGTGATACCATTAATTTAAGTCAAAATTATTTTTGGCAGGGATTCTTGGCTTAATTGATTTGTTTAAAAAACATCAAATTCATTTCCCCAATCCCTATGGACATAAAGCCTTGACACTCTGCATTAACAAAATTCATGGTCAATGAAGAAAATAGTGGAAGAGTTGGTGGTGTTGTTGTTGGTGGTGGTAAGTAAAAAGGTTTGGAATATAGTAGGAACTGAAACTTTTTTATAGCAAGAGTTATTTCAGTTGCTGTTACAAATTGTGGTATCCTCTGGTACAATTTGGCAAATCAGTTAGTTATAAAAAAGATCTGCATGTCTGCATGGGGCTTTCTGAATATATGCAGTAAGATTCTTTACCCCACTTTTAAGTAATGCTGAATGTTTCAAGTTGAATCTTAAATGCTATTTTGTTTGGTTTTCTTGCAAATCATATGGATGCCTCTTGCAGGAAGAAATGTGATACATTTTAAAATTTGGGGGTAGGGTATGAGAAAGGAAAACATCTTCATTGACACAGTGTTAAGGGGAAAGGGGAGTATATTCATTCTCACGTGCTCATCCCAAGCATTTGAAGCATAGCTGGTGCCTGAAGTTGTTTGGCCCTTATAATACCACCTGGGTCTTTCTGAGAGGAGGTCAATAGAAGCCAAGGGATTTTGGCCTTATTTTTACTTGAAGCTTGACTGAAAATCTGAACCACAATCTTCCTGAGTTGTCTGAAAGGCTTGGGTTCTTTGACTTCAAAATCTCTTTACTCATCTGGAGGATTGTCCCTTTCCTTCTTCTTTAATGTCTACCCGCCACCCCTTGTCATTGAACTTCAGGGCTATGTGTCCACTGGAAAGCTAGGCTGAAGGAAGGAGGCTGGAAATAGTGTCAACCCACAGACTCTGAATCTGCAAAGCTTATTTTTTTTGTGTGGAGAGGAAAAGCGAGTGTGTTCTGGTGCTCTCACCCCAAGCATTTGAAGCATAGCTGGTGCCTGCAGCTGTTCGGCCTTTATAAGGCATTGCAACATGCCACCTGGGTCTTTCTGAGAGGAGGTCAATAGCAACCCGTGGTGTACTTCACCAGGCTTGTGCCTTTTAAGTACCTGTTGATTGTAACAAAATGTTATCCCCCTTATCTTTAGCTTAAATGTTCCATATCCCATGTGTTATGTTAATTCATTTTCTTTACAAATGATCACTTCTGCTCAAAAGAAAATCCTTAAGGACTGGTTTTATACAAAGTTAGTAAGCTTTTCTAGGAGGACGGTTTAGTTACCTTATAACATCATACTCATAGCATCTTGGAGGAAGGAAACAGTCATCATCCATTCCTATGGCTCATTGATGAAGGTCAGGTCTAGAGAGGTGAAGTGCCTTAACCTAGACTTCAGAGCTGGACGTAACATACATCTTAGCGTTCCAGCCCAGGCTTTCCCTCACTACCTTGCACTGCCTTCGGTGCATCTCTGTGCTGACTTACCCCACCTCAAATAAAAAGAGAAAATGTTGCCCTTAAAATATTTTACGACATCAAGTTTTTGTCATAAATTTTTAGTACCACAAATCTAAGAAAACTATGGGAAACAATCATAGTTCAGTAAAGGAAGTCAGCATTAGCTTGTTAGCACATGAAACCATTATCATTTATTTGGAACCTGAAAAAAAATATTTAACATTTACTAAAGATAGAAATAAAATTTGCTAATCTATAAAATGCACGTATTCCTGAAGAAGAAGAAGAAGGTAGGAATTCAAAAAAAAGACATCTGCTGATGTTAGTGCCTGCTTACTCAGCTACCTGCCTACCCCCCTGTCCCACTAAGGAGCTTGTTCTTGCCTTATCCTTTCTCTGCTCCTTCTTAGCTTCCCAGAGCCTTATGAAGTCAAGAGGTTATTGTCCAATCAAGTTCTGCTCAGCATGAACAAAATAGTTCTTTAATTAAATGCCACTGTCATGCATATGTCACAAATTATCTTCATTTTTTTCGGCCATGACTATGATCTTCACTGCTTTCAAATCTTAAAGTGATTTTCTTGGCATTTTGTTTCTGACTCAGGAGACATCCATTCACCTTAAACCAGTTCTCCTTCCTCAACCTCCTTCCTCAATATTTACTCTGCCATAGCCTTGGGGCTGGAAGTATTCAGGGTGAGGATGTTTTGTATAAAGAAGAGGGGATCCATATAGCAACATGCTTCCTTAAAAAATTTAAATGTATATTTTTGTAAAATAATACTCTGTGCTGCAAGTTGCATTCCCTGAGGAAAATATTCGGATCGATATTTTTTTTATTTTTTTTTTTTGCAAAGGAAGTTTATTGAAGGAACAGTGCTCTTAGGAACCACACTTGTGGGATTGAAGAAAGCAGGATGGTCAGAGGGAGAAATGGAACTGTAATGCACTCAGAGTGAAGGCCTCTGCTTTTCCAATGGGGAGATCTGGAGTTTAATGGCCCTGTGGGGAAGAGAAATTACAGTTGGGTCTCTCTGCTTTTCTTGTGCATCTATTTTAATTTTGCCACTTACAGCTCCGTGATTTTAAGCGAGTCGCTTAACTTCTCTAACCTGAAGATTTTATATCACTAAGTGTATCTCTGCCCTTTATCGTGGAAAAGTCTACACTCGACTAATATGGAAGGGATACTTTTGTAATGATGTCATGTCTAGGGATAGGAGAACAGTACGATGGGGAAAACTAGAGAAAAAACAAAACCCTTTCTCTTTTCTTTAAAAATGTATTCCAATTTGCCTTGTGTCAGGGTCTTATACATTTTACAGAGAAATGAGGAAAATACAACTCATTAGTTTTGTTTCTAAACACACGGGGACTGTGTCTACATAGCAACCAGCAAAAGATGGAGAAGGGCAAGCTTCAGCCGAGGTCCAGATGCTTGCTGATAGTCACAGTGTAAACGAAGCAGCTGGTGGGGTCACTGAGTCTCCTGTTCATCACTAAGATGCTTGGCCTTGTGTGGACATAATTGCAAGTTGCTGATGGGGAAGAAAAGATCCATATAGACAGAAAAATAGCATTATACATGATTCCAGTCCATGTTTGAATATAAATGTCTCTCTTTGTACTCTCATAATAAGTGGGAGTCTTAGGCAGCCAATTATAACAGCAGGGGCAGCCATAAAGACAGTAGGGATGTGAATGATGACAGGATAAATAGTCTTCCATTCTGTTGCAGATTATCAGAGAGGAAACCTTTAAAACATAGCATTCTGTGAGCCTTCACAAGCTGGTGTGTCTTAATTTATTTCATCTTATGCTTTTTACAACCATGGCCTCCCTAGAAGGCATAAATCATTGTAATGACTAGAAGGAACCCAAAGACCCTTGTTTCTTTTTTTTAAAAAAAAAATTTTTATTGATTTCAGAGTGAAAGGGAGAGGGAAAGAGAGAGAGAAACGTCAATGATGAGAGAGAATCATTGATCGGCCGCCTCCTGCATGCCCCCCACTGGGGATCAAGCTCACAACCCAGGCATATGCCATGGTAGGAATTGAACCGTGACCTCCAGGTTTATAGGTCGATATTTAACCACTGAGCCACGCAGACTGGGGAACCCTTGATTCCTTTTATGGTATCTGAGAACAAGACTGGAGACCCCTCAGGATGTGATGCCATTGAGTTAAAACTCCCAGACCCTGCCTTAGACTTCAATCAATGCATCTAGATTCCAGACTGGAATGGGACTCTTAGGGCATTTAGTCTCATTTATCCCCTACTTCAACTCGGCAGAGAGGGGAGGAGAGCCAAATATTTGTCTGAAGTGAGGAGGAAGTAAGCCTTTTCAGTTCCTCCTTCTTCTTCCTTCCCCCGCCCCCCGCTACTTCTATAGCCTGTGTGAACATTAGAAATGCGATTGCTTATTTTAAAACTGAATTTATCCAGTGTTATGATCAACAAATCTATCTTTTCTTTTGAGGTTTTTCATCTGCTTTATGTGTTACAAATACAAACAATATAACACACATGTAATAACTTGAATTGAAACACAACATAACGTTTCATAAGTATTAGTTAATCATTCAGTGTGTGCTTGTATATACTAAGTACCCCAAACCCCACAAACACCTGGAAAAATAGTTCCTGGTACTTGCTGCCTTCTTATCTCTCATTCACTCTTCAACCTCCTACAGTATGACTTCTACTCCTCCAAGCTTGTTGAAATTTCTCAATGATCGCTTTTTTGATAAATTCAATAGACAGTCAGTCCTTTTCTGACTAGTGAGAATGTCACAATTCTCACTAGACTTTCCTTCTTGAGAAAAGTCTTCCCTGGATTTTGGGATGCCATGCTACCTGGCTTTCCTATTACTTCTCTCTGGCACTTCTTCAGCCTCTAGCATGTTTCTTACAATTCTGCCAATCCCTAAAATGTTGGTGTTCCTCAGGATTCTTCCGTAGGCTTCCTCCCCTCGCCTTTCTTCCCCTCTTTTTTTCTCCCCTCCCCAATCCTCCCCTCTCTTCTCATTCTACTCAACTTCCCTGAGTAAGCCGAGCCATTCCATTGGCTCTGTCATCCCTAATTTTATATATATCATATGGCTTCTGACATATGTGATTGTTTTTATGATTTGTACTTTCATCTGATTCTTCACCCTTGGACACCATCCCATACATCAGATTGCCCCTTTGATATCTTGACTCTGTTGCCTCACGGGTATTTCTATTTTAGTATAGTCAAGGGAAAAATTTATCACGCTCTTCCACAAATTTGACTCCTCAAATTTAGTGTTTTGCCTTCTTAACTGAAGAATCCACAGCGTACATCAGAGATATAGATGGCATGGTTACCACTTATTTCTCTCAATCTCCACACATTCAGTTAATCACCAAGTTCTCTGGAATTTAACTAAAAAATGTTCTAAAATAGATTCACATTCTTTCTTTTTCTTACTAATACCCTAATCTGAATCTCAACATTTCTTTCAAGATTACTATGTATCTCCTTACTTAAGCATGCAAAATTTGGAAGAGAGAACAGATTATTAGGAAGAAAGTCTTAATGGTAGCCAAACTGGGATGACCAAGCATACATAAGATATGTGACAGCATTTCTTTATGTTTCTACTAGTGGCCCAGTGCATGGATTCATGCACATTGAAAGGGAAATAATTAGAAGAAATATTTTAATATTGCTATTTGCCCTTACTCCCTCAGCACCTGGGAGCAGGTTGGTGGCCCCGCCCCCCGCCACCCACAGCTTGTTGCACTCGCCTTGGCCTGCTGCCGCCCGCTCACCTGCTCCACCATCCTGCCATGGTCCCGCTCTCATCGGGGCCCATCGGGGCCAGCAGCGCCTCCACTGCTGCCTGCTGCCAGTGCTGCATGGCCAACACCCACCATGTTCCACACCGCTCCCTGGTGGTCAGCATACATCATAGTGAGAGGTCAAACTCCCAGTCGAACCACTACCAGAGGAGGCAATTTGCATATTAGGCTTTTATTATATAGGATTATGATCACCTTTCAGTTCACAGAGAATTGGCGTCAGAGGGAAAATTGATAATCACTTCCACATCTGATCTTGTCATCTCTTTCCTCTTCCAACCATCCCTTTGGCTCTTCTCCTGCACCCTCACCTCAAGTGCCTCAAATCCTGTGAAGTTCTGATATGCCTTCCATTTCCATCCTGAGTGTCTGTAGATCCTTACCATGTCAGAGATGGAGAACTTCTTTTAGGTATTTCAGGTGTTTCAGTCCATAAACAAGACACATTATTTTTTTTTTTTTGGGGGGGGGGCGGAGGGAATTAGCATTGAGTGGCTCCTTGGCATAACTTTTCTGTATTATTATATTATCAAAATCTTTCTCTCTCGGAACTAGAGGATGGAAAAAGAAGGTACAATTTCATATTCGGTTAATGGTTCTGCCCACCTGCTGATTTGCTCCTGTTCAATATGCTGTCCCTTCTGCAGAGTAAACCTTCCAGAAGGCAGGTCCAATCATATCACTTCCCTGCTGAACACTTCCATGGCTTCCCATTGCCATCAGGGAAACTTCAACTTCTTCACATAGAGGACTTGTTCATTTTCTTTCATATTTTATCTCTTGCCATGTCCTCTTCTTCCCAGCCCCAACTAAGCTGGATTTCTTTCAAGCTCTGTGTCATCTAGTTCTCTGTTATCTCCATTCTGTTGTGCGTGCCGTTCCCTTTGTCCCGACACAGACCTTGGAATCACGACAATCTCATTCTTTTGCTTAAAGTGGTCTTTCTTTACCATCTCTAGTTCTCCTTTCTACAAGCAGATCGGTGAAAATGTGAATTTGAGTCTCGTGAGGGTATTTGTTTATATTCTTTTATTTTGTTTTTGTTTGTTTATTGAATCCTCCCAATAGCAGCAAAACTGAAGTTGAATTCCCAGTCTCCTGGAAGTAAGAAATGTGCCTCCTGCCTAGGGAGCACTGTTCTTTCTGTGTTTCTGTTGGCTGATATTTGTCTTCAGGTGGAGAATGGAGGGCTGTGACTTTTAGTTCCAGGCTCCCAGCTGTGGGAGTAAAGTCAGGGGCCCCTCCTCTGCAGGTGCATGTGAGGACAGCCTCAGTGAGGTGGGACCTGGTATTTGATTTCCAGAGTGGGTGTTACAGAGACATGGATGAGGGATTGTTTTAGCATAAGGAATTAAATACCTGTCAAGATACTCTGGGACATGAGCATGGAAAAAACTTCACTCCTAGCAGTTTTCTGGGCTTAGATTCAATGAGTAGTTATTGGCATCATTATTTAGTAAGAAATTTTCTATCAACAGAGTTGATATATTTCTGGTTCCTAATTTAATTTTTTTTTTCTGTTAGCAAGAAAGATGTCATTATCTGTTAGATGTGGTGCTGGAAGCAAAGCAGAAGGATGCAGAAAATACAAAATTGTGAGTTTAAGCAATAATAATATTTAGGAAAGAAAGCAATCCCAGGAGAAAGAATTGGGTAAACCTGGTAGGTTTTCTGATTTATCTTTTTTTACATTTTAACCAATTTAATTTTCTCTCTACCACCTTCTTCATGGTATGCATTAAAAATAACTTTAACCCTTAAAGAAACAGAGTTGGCACATCGGCCACTAGTACACCAATATTTTTACCAGCTTTAGAAATGACCCTCATATTTTTTTCTAAAGTTATGGTGGGTCTGAAGGAAGTTAGCAGCAGAAGACAAAATAAGAGGCACCATTTTACTTTTAGGAATTCTTATTTAAATTCTTACTTTATTTTTTTAATCCAGCTAAACTCTTTCTGAGGAGGTGTTGGAGGATGAAAAAAATATGAAGAGGTTTTATCTATTTATTTATTTGTTTGTTTGTTTTGCTTAGAAGGTTGTAATGAATCCCTAACTCCTCAGCAGTGGGTATTTTTGAGCCCTATTTGGTACATGGCATTGCAAGCACAGACTATACAAACTTGAGGGTATCTGTTTACCAAGAAGATTCAAGTGATCCTTGAAGCTCCCATCCACCTCCTGAGAATCTGCAGAGGTGATGTGTATATCCATTTTATGATTATATTCCTCAGAGATAGTAAGCTAATTTGGGCAATGAAATCCAGAGGCATTAAGCATGTTCATTTAGGCAGTGATTTCTGTCTTATCTATTAGCAACCTTTATTAGAGTGGTTAGCAAGTAATTAAAATGAGACTGATCTGGCTTAATTTTATCTCATTTCCTCCTCTTCACTTAAATAAAGGGTATTGACTAGCAATGAATTGACAAGTCTTCCGAGAGAAGGATCTATGGAGAAAGAAGAAAAGCAACAGTTCAGTTTTGCCCTGAGATTAGACAAGCCATCTCTAGGTCATGGGCATTGAGTATCTTTCTGATAGAAGCTGCAGTTTTATCTGGGGAGTACAGGAAAATACATAAAAAGGAATACTATATAATAGATTCCATATATGTTTTCATTGCAGTTGAGACAGTCTTAATCGTTGTTCCTACATTCCATAGACTCCGGGATGACAGGTGGGGGGAAGGGGACACATGCAGCTTGAGAGTAGGCTGGAGCATCTGGGAAGTATGTACACAACACTATGCAAAGTCTCATATGCCCACACTTCAGACAGTTCTGACAGCCACTGGGACAAACTGTTTTGCCAGTGTAATTGTACAAAGCCAAAAGCAGTTAGCAATTGTTTTCACCATTGTAATTTGTTTTCCAAATCTTATTCTCTCCGTGGTTCTCATTTTAATGAGCCAAAGTTGCTCAGTTTAAAAATGCAAGGTTTTCTCTGGCTGGTGTGGCTCAGTTGAGGTCACGAGTTCAATTTCTGGTCAGGGTACATGCTTAGGTTGCGGGTTCAATTCCCGGTCAGGGTGCTTGCGGGAGGCAACCAATCAATGTTTCCCTCTCACCTCTCTCTCTCTCTCTCTCTCTCCTCTCTCTCTCTCTCTGTCTTCACCTTCCCCTCTCTCTAAAAATCAATGAAAAATGTCCTCAGGTGAGGATAAAAAATAACATAAAGATTTTGCATGTAAGCATCTTCAAAAAATGTTTTTACTGTTTGGTAGCATTACCACATTTCTTCCTGAATATATTTTGATTCCTATGTAAAATCTTAACTATAGCCAAAATTCAGTTCTCCAATATGTCAGAGTACTCTGTTATAGTTAGTTCTTGAGACCTTGTTGCCTTGATCTGATAGACTGAATTTTGGGAATCATGGCAAATAGAATCACTTATATTTGTTTTCAATTTAACTGAAGAATATAGGTTACCAGATGAAAGAAATTACATGACAATAAACTAGATTTTTTTTCTGCTTAACTTTCTGAAACCAAGGATTATATAAGGCAGAGAAAGTTCAGAAATGAAACTCTCATCAAATTTATATATTATTAATTTTAGATTTATTTTAATACCATTAAATTTCTTGTTCTTTCTGCCACCTTGTAGGAAGAGCTAACCAATGTCATGAATAACTAATGACAGAGCTAAATAAGGTACCCTTCTGTTATGTGCTCATTGAGACTTGTGCATCCTTGCATTGTGGCCATAAATTTGTTGTCTTATAATTGTGTCTTCCCTCCAGATCAGGGGTTGACATACTATGACCTGCAGGCCAAATCCTGCCCATTTCTTGTTTTGTTTTTAATAAAGTTTTATTGAAACACAGCTCTATGTTCTGTTTATATATTGTCTATTGCCAGTTTGTGCTGCAGTGGCAGAGTTGAATAGTTGCCATAGAGACTGTAAGGCCAGCAAAGCCCAAAGGGGAAGCCTCAAGGGGAAGGAAACCAGGAGGACTGCTTGACTGTCCTGGGTAAGGTCTCAGGGCTTTTTGAATTCTATATTGTTCAGCCTAGAGGGATAGGGAACAGGTGAGTGTTTAGTACAGAAGTCCCAAAGGATTGCACATTTGGCTAGTTCGGATCCTGTGTCATATCTCTTGGGAATCACATTGAGCCAGTGAGGAGTGGGATTGGGGATGATACTGACTGAACCAATGGAGCCCGAATATCTGCTTGAGCCAGCAATAGGTAATAACTGACCTACAAATACTGCCTGCCTCAGATTGCAATAACGACAGCTTTGTCACATAGTGGGTAGTTAATATATGAAATTTACTGACTGTGTTAGCCACCGAGGACTTTTATGAGAATAATAAAATAATGACAGATCCAAGAAATATGTCAATGCCAAAAGCAGTTATTAAAGGGGAATAATGTGCTCAGAATACATGTACAAAATGAGTAGATAGTAGGGTCACTGAGTTTACTGACTGGCAAATACTCAGCTCCCTAACAAAATATTATTTATGTAGCTAAGCATATATACTAGTTAGCATATATATAGCAGGATTGCTCATTGACTTGGTTCAGCATAGAATTTAATTTCCTATTGTACATTTTTTAATTTTAAAAGATGAGCTTGAGTTCTAATACTATGCGTCTTGACCAGGTGTTTGAAGTATTACAATCAATGACTTGATTATAATCAAATATCCTAAAGCTATTCCCAGATTGTTTACTGATTCCTTCTGGTTTATTTTTGGTTCTGTTATTCTTCTCATATCCCACTGTTTTTTTCAACAAAAGAGCACTGTGTCCAGTGTATATCCACAAGTAAGCACTGAGAGTAGATGAGAAATCTGGAAAGCTTCATTAAATTTTCAGGACACCAGAGTAAGAATCGCTGTGCCAGATTAGTCATTTACTGGCAAAACCATTTGCTTTGGATGCTCTTGTTACCACCTCAGGGGTCTATAGAAATCTTCTGAGTCCTTTGTTTTTCTCACTTGTTCCGTTTTTGTTGAAGGATGAGTGCACTAGGTTTGTTTTTATACACAATTTTGCTCAATAAACTCTGAAATTACAATTTGGAAAACATGTAATTATGAAAGCAAGCAAAGCAATAATCATTTTGTATAAAACACTAAAAGCCTGCAACTGTGGCAATTAGTGTGGCACACCGAGCTAAGCTCAAATGTGAACAGTGTTGATGCCAGAGTGATGCTTCCAGGTGGCTCAAAAGAACCAAAGGTCTTTAATCTCAAATGAGTTGCAAATGTTAAAGGACAGAGAGCCAGCAGGGTCTCTTCAGGGACCTGGCCAACTTAAGTTTCTTTCCTTCTGAAAGCCCTTGCTTAGCTTTTTCTTTTATTTGTCTAATCATCAAGGAATGAATGGCTTTTATACTATTGCTACCATGAGCTTGTAAAGCATTGTTCATTTTGATAAATGGCATATACTTTATTTTGTTATCATAACAACTCTTCAAGGCGAATCTAAAGATAGTTTTGTTTTCAAATGGCTTCAGTGTTCTGGATAATTTGAGTGATTTGCCTAAAATAGTCTGAAAAAATTGTTATTGCTGAGTGACATAAACTCAGCTTCTGAATTTTATTTCCTTTTCCTTAGTGCTGGGAAAATCTCTTTTTACCTGCCCCTAAAGTCCTCAATTTTCTTGTTTTTGTTTTGTTGCTGTTGTTTAGTTTTTTCATCTTCACTCTAAATAGCTACACTGGGAAAAAAAAAAAGATGACATATAGGCTACTTTCACAATGTGAGTGGTGCAGGTTTTATCTGAACCCTCTCAGCTTTGATTTAATTACTTTAAAAAATCTTTGGAAAATAATTTCTGCACACTGTGAGAACCTTTCATCAATGATAGCAGTGGTTAACAATTAGAAATTTAGCCAAAACCGGTTTGGCTCAGTGGATAGAGCGTCGGTCTGCGGACTGAAAGGTCCCAGGTTCGATTCTGGTCAAGGGCATGTACATTGGTTGCGGGCACATCCACGGTTGAGGGTGTGCAGGAGGCAGCTGGTCGATGTTTCTCTCTCATCGATGTTTCTAGCTCTCTATCCCTCTCCCTTCCTCTCTGTAAAAAATCAATAAAATATATTAAAAAAACAAAACAATTAGAAATTTACTGCTTGATAATACTTTACTGAACAGGGGGCCAGTTCACTGTCCCTCAGGTTGTATAGATGAGGAAACTGAAGGTTAAGTTTGAATTATGTATTCAAAACTACATGGCCAGTAGATGCAGAGCTGGGATCCAAACCCAAGCCACCTGCCCTTAGGGCCTAGACATTGAACATTGCTTTGCTATAGCTTGGCTCCATTTTGTACATCTAGCTGAGTTTGAATTTCTGTATAGCTAAGTGGAGATAGACAAGCAGACCGGTGTATGGTGGGGAGTATACGTAGTTCCAGGATGCTTAGCAGCCAATGGGTGCAGGAGGAAGGGAGTGTCAGAGAGTTTCTACATGTTCTTACAAAGCTCTTGTAAACCTCATGGTCAACCTGGAGAAATCGAAAGAGATAACAAAGAGCAGCTCCTTAGCTCTGGCTTTCTTATTTTTATAGTGCTAACTAGAGAATATTGTGCTTTTGAGGGACTGATGTTGGTCTTCCAAGTTCTCTTTTCCCATTTCCTCTGAACTGTGACCAATAGATAATGGCCAGTTAGCACCACTGTTAGTGCCTGAAGTTTGCCTTCTGTTTTGACAAGTCTTGGTGGTAGTTGAGTTCTATATACTAGTAAACATATAACCTTTTTTATTATTATATTCCCCTTCTATTCTTGTATTTTCTTGTTACATTGTCATGCAGATATTATGCTAAACAGTAGCAATGGAATGAAAAGAATCCACAGGGCTTGTGTGGCCATCAGGATAACTCAAGCAGGCCATCATGCTAAGGGCACTGAACACGATGCAGCCACAGAGCAGACATTGACATAAGATTATTCATGCCTAGCAAGGCAATGCCCAATGATGACAGCTCAATGATCCCATACATGGAGAGCAGTGCACAAGTACTTCATGCCTCCTAATTTATTTAGACAGACCTACGTTAATGCCATTGGGAAAAGTAAACAACAAGTCTTTTAGGGCTGTGATAAAGGAATTCCATTCTTAAATAATGTTGCTCCAGATGCCTCCTGGTGAAACCAGGATTCTAGTAAAAAGTATTGTTTCTAGGCTTCTGCACCTCTTTGTACTGTCCTTGCGGTAATATTTTTTAATGTGTAGTGGACTTCTCTCATGTAAAGATTAAGCTCGCTGACTTCATCATGGGGTTCTGTCCTAGCCCTGTAGCAATTCTATAATTACCAGTTAGCAAATGCCTGCCCTGCTATGCACTTGTGTTTACCTGACCACAGGTTTTAAGAGGCCAAAAAAATATGAAGAGGCCAGGAAAATATAAAGCATCGTCAAAATGATCCAGGTTTGATATTTACAAAGAAAAATATCATGATATGATTGTTCCAAAGAAACACACACTTTTATCCCTGCAAACCACACTAGAATTCTTGCCATTCCAATGAAGCCAAGACAAGAAAATGCCTATAATTTCTTACGGCAGTAGACCTTCATCCCTGTGGAGTTTCATCTAAATGATCTTTGATAAGCTCAACCAGAAATTGTACTTATTTCAAAGAAGTTGTAGCCTGGCTGGCTACGCTCAGTGGTTGAGCATCGACCTATGAACCAAGAGGTCAGGGTTTGATTCCCGGTTGGGGCACATGCCTGGGTTGCAGGCTTGATCCACAATGTGGGGCATGCTCTCTAATCATTGGTGCAGGGATCCTCAAACTTTTTAAACAGGGGGCCAGTTCACTGTCCCTCAGACCGTTGGAGGGCCGGACTGTAGTTTAAAAACAACTATGAACAAATTCCTATGCACACTGCACATATCTTATTTTGAAGTAAAAAAACAAAACGGCAAAAACACCCGCATGTGGCCCGCGGGCCGTAGTTTGAGGACGCCTGCATTGGTGTTTCCATTTCTCTCTGAAATCAATAAAAATATATATATTAATAAAAGAATTCGTAAACCTTGCCTCCTGTTTAAAAGCTACAAATAGGTCTCTTTTTATTATGGCAACTGAAAAGTTTGTTTGATCTATACTCAATTAAAGTTGGATCTTTTTTATACCAAAACATTGCTCTGAGATGATTTCTTACACCTGTCTGTATTGGTGATGGTGTTTTGTAATGTATTATTTTGAGGAGACAATTTGGTGTCTTATCTTTCAAACCTCTAAATATCTAGATTTATTTAGGTATCTGGCCATCTAAAATGGGGCCCTACTCTAGCAGTATGCATTTGTCACTATAAATTGTATAGATAGGATAATTAGATTATTTTTGTACAAGTCTATTTATTTGGAAGATTTGTGTCTCTAGTTCTAGAGCAGGCATCCTCAAACTACGGCCCGCGGATGTGCCGTTTTGTTTTTTTACTTCAAAATAAGATATGTGCACTATGCATAGGAATTTGTTCATATTTTTTTTAAAACTATAGTCCGGCCCTCCAACGGTCTGAGGGACAGTGAACTGGCCCCCTGTTTAAAAAGTTTGGCCCCCTGTTCTAGAGGATGAAAAGTACTAGTAGGAAGAAGATCTACCCTTCACAAAACTGGTAAGTTACATTTAAAATCTTAGCTTTACATTACTTTTCCTAGTTATTCAATAGGGCTCCTTTTATGTCATTGAGGAACATCAGCGAATGTATATATCTGTTATGTCATAAGCTTTTTTCACTTTTTCCCATTACCTCCTTGTCTCTGTCTCTCTTTTGGGTTTATCACACAAAGAACAAATATGGATTTGAGTATCTGTAATATACCAAGTGCTAGCCCAGTTCTCCAGTGGCATTGCAGCTTTCTCAAACAGCTTTTAGAGAAGGTGCGATAAGTCATATATTCCCAAATGTGTATTGAAGCCAACTTTACCTCTTTCTCTTCCAGAGGTAATAACTTTGAAGTCTTATTTGAGCATAGAGATAATGGATTTTACTAAGAGAATTTGGTATTATTTAGGAGATGGCTCAATTATTGGTCTTAGAGGATGCTGTCTATGGGTAGGTACATAGCCTCCCAGGTATTCACAGCTAAGAAGCTTGAGTTAAAAGAATCTCAGGAGTTTTGCTCTGTTCCACTTTTACTTAGCAGAAAGCTGAGGCCACAGAGGTTTTGAATTGCCAAATGCCTCACATTAAATTTGTATCAAAACTTGCATCGTTTTTCTGACTCAATCTTCTGAGTTTTACTCTACCATATTGAGTATAGAGAGAGCCTAAAGCAAAATGAGCCCAAAGAAGACTGAAAAGCTGAAAATAGGACCCATTCTGGAATTTGCAAGTACTTGACCTGGACAAAAAGAGACCAATGGAAGACTTCATAGCTAATTGCATTTAAGGGTGTAAACAGCTTTTACAATAAGAATTGTGATGACCAACATGTAGTATTGACTGAAGGCATAAAAAGAACTAATATATTAAGTTGTACTATGAAGATTTAGATAAGGTATAAAAAAATCTCTAATGTTAAATGTAAAAGATATATGTGGGGGGGGGGGGCGGGTAGAGAGCTAGACCTATGTTGTTTTTTAATTAAGTTTATTAGAGTGTCATTGGTGAATAACATTATATAGGTTTCAAGTGTACATTTCTGTGATACATTATCTGTATATTGCATTGTGTGCCTGCCACCCAAAGTCAAATCTTCTTCTGTCACCTTATATTTGACCCCCTTTACCCTTTGCATCCCCCAATCCTCTTCCCTCTGGTAAACACCATATTGTGGTCTGTATCTATGTGTTTTTGTTTGTTTGTTTTTCTTGCTTGTTCTTTTGTTGCTTCCTGTTTCCATGTCTTGGTCACCATGAATAATGCGGCAATGGGCCTATATTTTTTAAAAGATAGTGATTCCTAAAGATAGTTTTAAGAGATTACCTAGATCCAGGTGTATGTGTGCCTATGAATTGTGTGTTGAGTTGCAAACTTCCTGTCCAAATGGAAGGAGTCCATTATATACATCAAGTGAAAGTAGAGCTGGGCTTAGAGAGAGTTTCACCTGCTCCTGGGAACCCCAAGTTCCTCAGAGCACAGGCTGAGTGAAAAGAACTGAGCCAGATCATCATTTGCCCAGAATGGGTTTACCTTAGGGCAGAGAATAGCTTTATGAGAGTGTTTCAGCTCTGACATTCCTGGAAGAGCTCTCTGCCTGCATATGAAGAAGTAGCTTGGCAATGTACACGATAGTCAGCAGTCATTGACTCATGCCCTTTCATTTCAACTAAATTGAATAATCAATGCTCAACATAAGGCCTTGCACACAGTGGGCTCTTGACAAATATTTGTTGAATAAATGTCATTCTTTGGTCCAGTAGAGTGCTTTAGTTCTCTAAATGAGTTGGTGAAAAGCAATGACAAGTCAGAGTTAATTTTGGCTTCCCTCTCTAGACAGTGTATTGGATTTCACCCCATGGGATGGCTGCCAAAGGTACAATTTTCCAGCTCTGCTTGTGCTGGTAGCCTGGGCAGAAGCTGGGTTGGCTGTGGCAGCAGAAACATGAGACACAGACCTGGGGCCAACCTGAGTCAGTCAATATCTCCCTGCTCAGCATCTCAGAAATGTTTCCTGAGTTAATCTCTTTGGACAGTAATGAAGGAAGGAAGGACATTTTTAAAAGAGTACCATCAATATGAAAGAGATGCCCAAGTGTGCTCTGGATTGAACACAGTTTATACCAGAACCTTCCAAACAGAGTTTTTTGTTTTGTTTTGTTTTCCTGGCCTTAATTGTGGGGAGGTGACTCCACAACATTATAGATTTTTGGATATTGACAAGTCAATCTGCCATTAAATGTGTGGCTTTGAAGAGGAGGAAGTAATTTTCCTGGGTTTACTGACTTTTAGGGACCTGACAAATGTTTTTGAGAACTGCCATATAAGGAAGAATGGGTCTTTACAGACCAAACAATTTATAATTCCCCCACCCCACCCCTAGGAAGTAGGTTTTTATGTTGCTTTCTTCAGCATTTTTTCTTTTTTATTTTATCTTGCAAATAGTATACAGTGACCCAGACATAAATAAAAAAGGATGTTGTCTGAAATTTCACCACCCAATTATAGAAAATATTTTAATTTCTTAGTTTTTCCATATAGTCACTGTTTATAAAAATAAAGTGCTGTACAAGGTGTAGATAGAATTATGTCTTCCATTTTATGCCAGAACTAGTGTGATATATATTTTCCATGTTAAATAATTTTTATCAGTCATCATATCAGTGTCTATGGTGGATGTATTACATCTTAAGTCTTTCTTTATTGTTTGATATAAGTTATAGTGTCCAGGTTTTTCTACTTTAAATCAACTGAAATGAGTAATTTATTATATGTAATTTTTTTCCTCTTTTAAAAGCAGCACAGCATAGAGATGATTTCTTGCCTAAAGATAGTTATATTTTAGTGGAAATAGACAAAGATGAAATAAAATAAGTGGGTAACAGTTGCTATAGCATCTGAGTACCATGAAAGAATGATAATGGTGAACTCCTGATGGATTATGCTATTCCAAATCTTGAGAATGTGTCCATTTTAACCAAGCATGTGAGTGCAGAAGGAATTACAGACATCGGGAAGAGCTTGTACAAGGACATTGAGGTCTGGTAAATTCTGGGAATGGCCAGTCATTAGGAACAACTGGAGGTCAGTGGGAAGGAAGCTCAGTTCCAGGGCTAATACAGGACTCAGATGATGAAGGGCCTTGTTTGCCCAATTTAGCAACTCAATATTGTCCTGTATGCAACCATAATATTGTTGAAGGATTTTAAGTAGATGACAGATGCAATATAAATTCTTTTTGTCGCCCTTATGGAGGAGGGATTGGAGAATGACAAATTGCTATAGGTAGAGAAACCTACACTTATGATGACAGTTCAGGTAGGAGGTAAAAAGAGCTTCAGGTACATTGAGTTTTATGTACTTGCAGACTCAGGAGAGAAACAAGATTTTAAAGCCAATTGTATACATGACATTTGAAAATATTGAGTGGATGACATCACCAAGGGAAATTGTGTAGAATGAGAGAAGGAAAAAACCAGAGGCTTAGAAAATAAGGTAAGAGGAGGAAGAAAAGGCAGAAGGGAAGAGAGAGCAAAGGCAAAGGGCAATACGTGCAGTAGAAGGTAAATCAAGTTAGTTGCAGAATTTAAAGTATTTATTGGTTATGTGCGTTTAGATTTTTTAAAATTATCTACTTGAATATTATTCATCATGTTCTCTCTGGCTTAAAATATACTTATCAATTCATGTGAGTTTTTCACATCATGTAAATATTAGCTCTTTGTAAAAGTTAAATTTGATATTCATTCTTTCTAGTGCATTTTTGTGGTTTTTAAGTTTTCAATTATATCTATTAGGAAGTTCAAAAATTTTAAAACAGTTGAACTGCTTTTCCTTTGTGATTTTTTTCTCTTTTGCTTGCAGTCTAGACAGTTTAATTAAGATGGATTGAAGGGATGAGGGCTAAAGGTAGAGAGTCCAGTTAGGAAGATATTATGACAAAGGGATGATGTTCTGAGAGCCTGAACATGAAGGAGCAGTAGGATTAGAAAAGAGAAGATGGATGCAAGTTATTACAGAATTAAAGACCCCACTAGGCAATGGTATTTGGAGGCTGAGGTTTTAGACAATGTAGAAAGGGAAGAAAACCAGAATTTTAAGCTTTTAGCATATTTTAGGGAATTTCTAGATGATTCTCTCTGTTTAGTCATTCAAAAATATTTATTGAACACCAGTGATGAGCCCAATACTGTTCTATGTGCTTACAGTGTTTTACTCTCTCTAATCTCAAATTAGACAAATCACTTTGGAATCAGAGAAATTGGGTTACAGTCTTAGTTTGTTGCTGATTTGTTGTTTGACTTTGGAGAAGCTAATTACTATTAATGCATATCAACACTGTAATCTATAGATTGGAGATAAACATATTTACCTCATGGGATTATTACAAGAATTACAAAACATACACACATCAGGAATGTATTAGGTACTTAATAATTATTTGTTTTTCTTCCTTTTGAAAAAAAATCTGTTTAGTTAATTCATTTTCATTCCTTAACCTGTGTCTTCTTTTTTAAATGCAAAATAGAGACATATATGCTGGTTGGTATCAACAGTGAAAACATAAAATAAAAACACTGTAAAATTTCATTAGATAAAGTATATTGAACTTTATGAAGAATTTTGGCATTTAAATTATGGCAAAATAAATATATGAACAAAGAAAACTATCATTTTATCCAAATTTCTTACTAAAAAATTATAAACAGCATAATTTTTCTCTTTATGAGATCTGAAAAGATGCAAGGTGAAGTCAGTCTATTTCTATTTCTGCTTACTGTAATGGGCATATTGTTAATTATATTGAATAAAAGCTTTGAATTTTCCATTAAATATCTTCTTATCTGCCTTGCTTTGTTGCACAATCATGTCTCACTTTTTTGTTGTTGTTTATGGCATTTATCTAGAGATGAAGGGAGAGAAGAAATGCCAAGAAGTCTAAAGGTCAGAGTGTTTACACACACACACACACACACACACACACACACGCACCAAATTTCACTTCTCAGAATGCATTAACCATTTCAAGTCTGGTATCTCTTTCACCTTTCAGATATCAAATTCATGTTGTACCATTTTCTCTTCTGAAGGCAATTTTTGAGGACATAAAAGTGAGCAAGGGAAGTGAAAATGGAGCCTGGATGAATCAGAATTAAAAGCATTTTCAGCTCATGGTTAGTGTGAAAGCACCAAAGATGCTGGTTTTATGGGCTGTTTGTTTTTGTAACACTTCAGGTAATAAAAGCATCAACATAAATTCTGGGTAGGTGTTACTCCCCATTGAAGTTCTGCTCTAGGGACAGATGACTCTCTTTGCACAGCTGTGTAAATAATATGCTGCCATTTGGCACAAATGGGATGTTGGTCTAGAAATCTTCACTTGTGAAGAAGGGAATAAACCCAGGGACTAGAAGAGGAGTGTGTGGGTTAGCAAGAGAGAAGCGCGTGCTCAACAGTCTCAGAGTGTTCCTAACAGGTATTTGCTGCTGTTGTCTGCCCAGCATATTTTTACTTGGGTACTGCTCTCCGTCTGCCACATAGTTTTGGTCAAGCTGTCAAGTAAAGTACTCTTACTTCTGCCCAACAGGGTAGATTCTAGTGGTCCAACAGTTGTAAAATCAGAGGCCATGAGAAAAGGTACTTGATAAATTTGACTATATGAAACATTTTTATTTTATTTTATTTTATTTTATTTTATTTTATTTATATGTATTGTTGATTTTAGAGAGGCAAAGAGAGATAGAAACATTAATAATGAGAAAGAATCATTGATCGGCTGCCTCCTGCACACCTCACACTGGGGATTGAGCCCACAACTCAGGCATGTACCCTTGACCAGATTTGAACCTGGGATCCTTCAGTCTGCAGGCTGATGCTCTATCCACTGAGCAAAATCAGCTAGGGCTAAAAAAATTTTTAATGCATCAAAAAATCATGAGTAAAATCAAAGGCATTTGATAAATTTGGAGGAAATATATTCATGATATACCACTTATAAAGATTTAATATCCATAATACATTATAAACTCTTAAAATTATAGGGGAAATAATTTTTAAAATCTAGTAGAAATTAGGAAAAGATATAACAGATAATCCAGAGGAGAAACCAAGATGGTGGCATAGGTAAACACCTGAACTTGCTGCCTTGGACAACCACTTCAAAACTACAACTAAAAGACAAAACGGACATCATCCAGAACTACAGGAAGGCGGGCTGAGTTGAAATTCTACAACTAGAAGGAAAGAGAAAAGCACACTGAGACTCAGAGGAGCTGTGAAAGTAAAGTGCAGTGGTATGGAGGTGCGCGCGCAGAGAGGGCTGGCAACTGATACGCAGCTGGCTTTCTCAATCAGGAGGGAGACACAAGCTCCCAACTGCTCTGAACTCCAGTTCCGGGTGAGACTCTGGGAACCCAGACTCATACAGGGAGAAACTGGACTGTCCGGCTTTGGACGGAACTCAAGGGCAGCTTCCTCTCAGAGGTGCTTGCAGCGATTACCAAGGGACACTGAGACCCGGGGCCTCTTAGGGCAGGGCTAACGGGAAGCCATTGCTGTTTGCTCCACCCTGAGACTCTACCCCATCCAAGCTGTGCACAGAGGCTTTTGCATATGAATGGCCTGGTCCTTTGAAATCTAAACTTACCTAACAAACTGTAGCTGAGTCAGAGAGACCCAGAACATCCAAAAGAAGGCCCAAGGCCCCACAGCAGCTAGCATTGCTGGGCCTCATCTGGGCACCTCCAAAACCCAAACAAAGAAGAGGAATCTGCAGATCTCTCCATAGCTCCTACTGGGTGGCCTCAGGCAGAGGCTAAATTAGCACCTCCTTTGAGATCCAAGAGCCAGTGTACCCAGGAGTAGAGTAGGACCATGCAGATTACAACTCCTCAGACCCATAAGGGACACACTCAGGGGGCAGACTCAGTGAGCACCAAAGCCCCACTGAAGCAAGTCTTGCCTCATATGGGTGTCTCCAGAACAGAAGTTCTCCCAGCGTAAACACAGCTGATCCTCACAGCCAATTGGCCTGGAAGTCAATTCCTCCCAGTGATACCAACAACAATCAAGGCTTAACTACAACGAGACTGTGCACACAGCCCACAAAGGGGTACACCAAGAGTGTCCACCTCAGGTAACTGGGGAGGCTGAGCCACTGGGCCCTATAGGACACCTAGCACACAAAGCCACTCTATCAACTCAGGGAAGCAGCCAAAATGTAGAGACAAAGAAACAGGTCACAAATGAAAGAAATGGAGGAAAGCAAATGACTGGCTATAGAGTTCAAAACCAGTTATAAGGTTTTTCAAGAATTTTCTAGAAAAGGCCAATAAACTTAGTGAGACCCTCGAGAATATGTAAAAGGACCAACTAGAAATTAAGCATACACTGACTGAAATAAAAAATAATATACAGAGATCCAACAGCAGACTAGAGGATCGTAAGAATCAAGTCAAAGATTTGAAAACAAAGAAGCAAAAAACACCCAACCTGAAAAACAAAAAGAAAAAAGAATCCAAAAATATGAAGAAAGTGTACGGAGCCTCTGGGACAACTTTAAGTGTACCAACATCAGAATTATGGGGGTGCCAGAAGAAGAGAGAGAGCAAGATATTGACAACCTATTTGAAGAAATAATGACAGAAAACTTCCCCCACCTGGTGAAAGAAATAGACTTACAAGTCCAGGAAGCGCAGAGAACCCCAAACAAAAGGAATCCAAAGAGGACCACACCAAGACACATCAAAATTAAAATGCCAAGAGCAAAAGACAAAGAGAGAATATTAAAAGCAGCAAGAGAAAAACAGTTAGTTACCTACAAGGGAGCACCCATACAACTGTCAGCTGATTTCTCAACAGAAACTATGCAGGCCAGAGAGGAGTGGCAAGAAATATTCAAAGTGATGAATAGCAAGAACCTACAACCAAGACTACTCTACCCAGCAAAGCTATCATTCAGAATTGAAGGTCAGACAAAAAGCTTCACAGATAAGAAAAAGCTAAAGGAATTCATCATCACCAAACCAGCATTATATGAAATGCTGGAAGGTATTCTTTAAGAAGAGGAAGAAGAAAAAGGTAAAGATAAAAATTATGAACAACAAATACATATCTATGAACAAGTGAATCTAAAAATCAAGTGAATAAAAAATCTGATGAACAGAATAAACTGGTTAATATAATAGAATCAGGGGCATAGAAAGTGAGTGGACTGACAATCCTCGGGGGGAAAGGGGTGTGGGAAGAGACTGGACAAAAATCATACACCTATGGATGAGGACAGTGAGGGGGAGTAAGGACAGGGGGTGGGGTGGGAACCGGGTGGAGGGGAGCTATGGGAAGAAAAAAAGAGGAACAACTGTAATAATCTGAACAATAAAAGTTTAATAAAAAAAAGATAATCCACAATGAAAATAACCATTAAACATAAAAAGGATTTCAATTTCTCCATGTCCTTGCCAAAACATTTTATCTTTTGTTGTTTTCATAATAGCCATCCTGTGGTTTTGATTTGTATTTTCCTGTAGATTAGTAATGCTGAGCATTTTTTCACATACTTGCTGGCCATTTTTATATTTCTTTTTACAAAGAAATATGTATTCAAGTCACTTCTTTAGTTGGGGGGAGCGGGCTTGATATTGAGTTGTCGCAATGAACCTGGAGGAGATTTTGCCAAATCTGGCAAAATAAACTGGTCACAGTGGGACAAATACTGCATATTCCTACTGAGATGAGTTACCTAAGAGAATGAAATACATAGAAGCAGAGGGTAAACAGTGGTTACCAGGGGCCAGGGATAGGGAGAAATGGGCAGTTATTCAATTGATAAAAAGTTTCAGATGTGCTTTTAATCTTTCCCTATACTGTTGTGAACACCTATAATACCTTCTCTTTCTTTTCTAACTGGAGAATGCTTGCTCATCTTTCATAATCCATCTTTAAAAAACTCTCAGATTTCCCCCCCCCCCATCCTCCCTATTTCTAACCTGGGTAGGTTAAAACATTCTCTCATATTTTCAGGACATCGCACGCATTTTGTTATTATCAAATTCATTAAATTATATTGTTGTTATTATTATGTCACTTTTCATTCAGTAGATATATAGCATAATTACCAACCTCAACCAATGTTGAGAGATTATAAATGAATGAGTGCCTAAAACATAAGGGGAGTATTTTTCCTAGAGAAAAACCTTCTGCTATCACTCACATGTGCATCATTACAAAACAGTCTCCTCTGGTAATGAGGATGACACTTCTCCAGTAGTTTATATGACATCTATGTTGTAAATAAATTTACTTTTAAAACTGAGTTTATTTTTGGTCAATATTTTGCCAAGGATGCTCTGGGTTAAAAAAATAAATTCTAAGTTGTAAACTACATTCTCTTCATTGAGTCTATAGCAATAATATAAAATGGTTATAGGAAACTGTATATTTAAATATTAACTAAGTCAGATGATAAGAACAAGAAACTTTATTTTACAGGTCTAATAAATTTAATAAGATTTTTCGTTTCCATAATATATTAGACAAAATGTTATAATACATACAGTTTTTAATAACATATCTTAATAGCATTTCACTTTAACCATCAGTTACTAGTATGCTTTTGAATGTGAGTTACTATAAAACTAACTGAAAAAAAATCAACACTCCATCAGATTCTAATTGTTGAAAACCTTTATATGGAAACTATATTAGAAGTTTAATATAACACCATTTTCCAGTCTGAAATTATAAGCCAGTCCACCTCCACACATTTCTCAAAGAAACTGAAAGGCAATCACATTGTACAGCTCAGTGTTCTAGAAGCTTGCCAGATTTGAGAGGACTGTATTGTTTTCTAAGAAATGATCATATTTTTATCTTTAAGATAGAGGGCTTCTTACTCTAAACTGGTTTGTAAAGGATTTACACTGGAATTGCAACTGCATCTGTAAAATGTGTAGGGACAAAAGCCAGGTTTGGTTAATGTCTCATATGATCTCCGGATACTTAGAAAGGCAGAGAATGCATTCCCCCATGTCTTTTGTTCATGAAAGTTTCACAATGGTGACTTTATCTAGGACTGTTTATAAACTTTTTTTAAAAACCTGTGGATGTGGATGTTCAAGACAACACAGATTTTTGCATGTTGCTATAGCAACGCCAGTAAGTGCTGTCTTACCTTACTAGCCCTCAGCCTCTGGATTTGTATTCTTATTTTAAGAATTGAACTTGTGTTAGAGAATTATTGCATAGGGCTGGAGGGGCATGATGGACCCTCATGCAAAATGAAAAACTGGTAAAATTGCAGTGGCTGAAACTGATGTTCACATTTCATTCTTTTGGCTCTAAACCACATTTGGTCATAAATTTCTTATACTTGAAGAGTAGGAAAACATTCAATATGTCTTTATTTTTTCTTTGCAGATATAGTTTAATCTTGACATAGGCAAAAAAAAAAAAAAAATAGCCAAAATAAGCTAAGGGAAAACAAATCTGTTTTCTTCTTTGTCAAAGTCTCTTTTGCATCCTCTCTCTAAGAGGGTATAGAACCTTAATTCTTTTCTGTGAAACAATAATCACCACAATGAAAAATGAAGCATCCAGTTGGTCTATGATCCATAATAGGCCGGTAATATGCCGCTAAGGAATTTTATATACTCAAAGTTTTCTTCACATGAAGACTCTATTTAAGAAAGGAGTCTTGAGTGTTGTCTCAGAGATAAAATCTAAAATGCCTCCGTGTCTCCTGAAAGTTTTAATGACTGAGAAGGTTCCTTAACTTTTCCTGCTGGTGTTAGTGTTTCAGCAAAGCACTGATGCTCGGTGCCCGGGAGCGTCACTGACCCAGAGAAACAGGAGGCCAGAACCAGGGATTACACTTTCCATTTTTAGTAAAAGTGCTCTGTTCTTTCAGAGTCTGCCGGAATCTTTGTGTAGAGCGATCTCAGCAGGTTGGAGATTTCTGGAAAGGTTTCACCGAGGAAGAGGGTTGAGATTTATATTTTCACTGAAAACATTGTTTGAAATGATGTTGCTTCTACTTAATGTGAAGAAAGTATCACCAACTCATCTCTGGTGCAGAAACTAGTATCATATAGAAAAACTGTTTCTTTTATATGAGAAAAGAGAGTTAGGTGTAAATGTCTCTGAGACAGGGAACCTTTTGATTCAGATTCATACTATGGTATAACAGATCTTTCCCCAAGAGCAGTGTTTGATGGATGAAAGAAGAGTAAAGAGAACAACAGGACATGGGTGAGACAGGGGAAAAGTATAACACTGGGAGAAATAGAGATGAATGGGCTGAGCGGCCAGAGTACTCACAAGACAGCCTTGATGACAGTTTTATATATGGGTAGCCTGGCCTTTCCACACTGTTTACACTAACAGCTGGCTATCAACTCTGTGGCTATTAGTTAAATATTAGACTCATAGATGGCTTGGAGTGGTTGCTAAACTGGTGCTAGAGTGGGCTGACTTTGGTAGTCCCCCCACCCCCTCCACATACACACACACACACACACATAGACTTGGATACATTTTTAAATAATCATACTTGAGGACATCTTTTTAAGGACTACTTTCTGCTTGAATTTACCCTTCATGCAACTGTTAACACATACAGTGCTTAGAAAATTCATATTATAGCTGACATGGCAATTGACTAATTGTACATAAAGATGGGGATCCTGATTCTTTTAGACCTCTGAAAGCTATTTGGACAGAATACAAATTTCAAGAATCAGTTAATATGTATGAGAAACATAAGAATTTAAAAATGTTTTAATTGTAACATAAAATTAAGAAGACTTGGTCCTATTGATGAGGATGTCTTTATACACAACATTGTCATTTAAATGTGAGGGTTAACCTTAAACTATTTGTAATTCTGTTCTCATTAGAGAGTTGTTTTGTTTTGTTTTGTTTTGTTTCTGCAATTAAGCAGTCGACTTTTCCTTTCACAGAATTAGAAAACATGGAACCTGGAGCCTATGCTATAATTTTTCACCAGCTTTCTTTGCAGCCTTTGATTGGTCCCCGTACTTTTTTCTTCTTCGGTCTCTTCAACAGAGGAACTCCTACTGCCTCTCTCAAAGAATTTGTATACATTCTAAACTACACAAGGCCCCACTCACTGATCAGCATTTCCCATGTTTCCTTGTCTTTTTAGCCTGCTGCTTAAAGATGCTGATAATAAGGGCAGATCTTCATTCCACTTTTTTTTTTTTTAGTGTTTGCTATTTCCAATGCACTGTGATAGATGTCCAAAAATAGAATATTCTTCTTTTCTGATAGCTAAGAGCTGGGAGAGGAAGCTAATTAAAATAGTCATAAATAACTTGCTTACATAAGCTGAACATGATACAGAGCAACCAGCTATTTACTGAGCATCTACTGTGTACTCTACACTATGGTAGGTGCTGTGGACAACTGGGCAGATGTTGCATGCACACATGAAACACAGGCTGGGATGAACCAAAACAAGGGAGCAGAATCTGATAAGGGTTTATCAGACAGCTGAATGTATAGTAATTAATAAATGTTTAGAGATGGATTAAACCAGAGGTCATCAAAAACTATGGAGTAGCTCTAGCTGGTGCTTTAAGAGTGATGGTCTGGTAGAGTAGGAAAGGGGTAAGCACTGGGTAGGGAGGGAATTGACAACAGCAAACGTAAGGAACATACAATTCTATGCTATGATTGGGTTTCCACTGAAGAAGCTAGGTTTATAAAAGGAATACTTTCAAGCTGAGATAGAACTTGTTTGGGGTGCATATTATATAGGAAACTTATTTCTAGTATTCTACATAAAACAAATAGTGAGTGTTATGGATTGATTTGTTTCCTCCAAAGTTCATATGTTGAACTGTGGCCTCCAAGGTGATGGTATTTGGAGATAGGATCTTTAAGGAGGGAATTAAGGTAAAATTAGGTCATAAGGGTGGGGCCCTATCTGATCCTACCTAATAATAGACAAATATGCAAATTGACCGTACCTTCGCTATGCCCATGATTGGCCAGGAGGCGCGGGGGGGCGGGACTCGGGGTGGCCGGGGTAGCTGATTGGGCCAGCGGGACGCTGAGCTGTGTCGCCAGCAGCGGCCCGAGCTCAGCGTCTGCGCCATGGCTGTGCTGCAGCACAGAAGGGGCCTCTGGGGCAGCAAGCTGACGTCCCGCCGCGTGGACCATCAGAAGAGGGAGAGCTGAGTGCCTGTCTGCTCAGGCTGCAGGCCTTTCAGAAGCCTCCACCACGCCTGAGGCTTCTGAAAGGCCTGCTGCCTGAGCGGACAGGCACTCAGCTCCCCCGCAATCGAAAGCAAAAGTGTGGGAGCTGGGTGCCTGTCCACTCAGGCAGCAGGCCTTTCAGAAGCCTCCACCACGCCTGAGGCTTCTGAAAGGCCTGGTGCACCAGCGATCGAAAGCAAAAGCGTGGGAGCTGGATGCCTTTCCGCTCAGGCACCAGGCCTTTCAGAAGCCTCCGGCGCCTGGTGCACCAGCGGACAGGCACCCAGCTCCCCGTGATCAAAAGTGAAAGCGTGTAGGGGACCCTACACGTGCATGATTCAATCATGCACTGGGCCTCTAGTAGGATTATAAAGAGAAGAAGGGACAGGAGAGCTCACTCTCTCACTTTTCACACAAAGGAGAAAGGCTGTGTGAGGACACAGTGAAAAGGCGGCTGTCTGCAAGCCGGGAAGAGAGCTCTCACTAGAAGCCAACCCTGACGGTGCCGTGATCTTGGATTTGTGGACTCCAGTTCTGGGTGAAGATACCTGTCTATTGTTTTAGCCACTCAGTCTGTGATATTTTGTTATTATAGCCCTATCGGACTAAGACCATGAGTAAGGAAAAAACAAACAAACAAAAAAAGAGCCAGAAAACAGAATCCTACCTCTGAAATGACAAAAGGGAAACTGAGGGGAAATACAGTATACTGAGAAATACGGTATCATCTAAGGAGGCAGGAGGTCCTACCATGGAAAGCTCGTCTTCACGGGCTGTCTGGATTGACATGCTGTGAAATATCAGGAAGTAACTTAATGGGTCTTTTCTGGAACAAGAACCCAACCTGAAAATTATATGCAGGGTCACTTGGGGTTACGTATGTTTAAAAATAAATGTAATTGCTGCCAATGAGAAATGCTAAAAACTATTGACCATTTTTTGTTTCGCTCTGCTGCCATTTATTAACACAAGTTTTAATTAACTCAGTTGACAGTATTATTTTTCTCTTGCAGCAGCTGACTAAAAATCTAGGACAAATTCTAGCAATAATTGTGTTGAATCTCTTCAGGGAAAAAGTAGGAGCAATAATACTTATTAAACTTTCCAATGGTTTGCGTTAGCAGAATTTTTTTTTTTCTAATATTGAATATTTTCACTTTTTGCTCAGTTGAAAGCAAGCAAATCTTCATTGTCTGAACTGGAAGAAAAGTTTCACTTTTCAGAGGGATAACTTCTTAAAAGATAGAAATTATTTTGAACAAGATGCAAATTCTTTAGTATCCATGTGTCTAAGCTCAGTAGCTCAATGTTGGATGATGTGCCATCTTTTCTACCATATTCAAAAATACTGAATTGTGCCTCAGCACTGCCATGGACACATGACACTGTATTCTTTACCTAATTTTCATAGACTCTAAAAAATTTAGGTCGTGCCAGTATTAAATAAAAGACTTGAAAAATTTTGCTCCAAATCTATATAAATTAATCTAAACCACTTGAATTGTCATATAAAATATTGACAATTGAATTTCTGGCTTTATAGTATAGATGATACATAAATTTATATAGAGGGTGGAGCAAAAGTAGGTTTACAGTTATGAATTCATGAAACACAGTGTATTCTTGTATTATTATTCATTAATTATTGTATTATATTCCACATAAACAACTGTAAACCTACCTTTGCCCCTCCCTGTATATAGTACTGACAATACAAGGGTTATAAGAGCACTTATTTTTTCCAGATAGACCTTATGAAGAAAAGGGCATTTGATCTGGCTTTCTAAGGATGAATAGGATTTCAATAGGTACCTATGGGGTCTGGAAAACATTCAAGGGATAACTTCTGAAATAAGCAAAGAAGCAGAGTCAAGTGTGTGTGGTGGGATGTCTTCAGGGGAAATCATAGAGTTGGTTGTGTAGGGATTCAGCAAAGGCTATGTCCCGAGTGAAGAAAATGAAGATGGGGTTTGGGACTAAGATTATAAAGAGACTTCCTTTTGAAGGGTTTTCTTTTGAAATGTATTCTCTAAGGCAGCAATTTCAAAGATTCCCCAAGGAAGTTTATTTTCCAGTCCTCAGTTTCAGAGATTCTGATTTTTCTGTTTAAGATAGAGCCTAGAATCTTGCTCTTAACAATAACAAATTCAGGTGATGTAGCTGGTCCCCATATGACTTTTTGAGAAATACTGATTATGTCTCATAATACACTAGAAGCCCAGTGCACAAAAGTCGTGCGGGGGGGGGGGGGGGGGGGAGTGTCCCTCAGCCCAGCCTGTACCCTCTCCAATCCAGGACTGCTGGCTCCCAACCACTCGCCTGCCTGCCAGCCTGATCACCCCCTAACCACTCCCCTGCCAGCCTGATCAACGCCTAACTGCTGCCCTGCCAGCACAGTTGCCCCTAACTGCCCTCCCCTACAGGCCTTGTCCCTCCCAACTGCCCACCCCTGCAGGCCTGGCCCCCCCCAACTGTCCCCCCCCCTGCCCCCCTGCAGGCCTTGTCCCTCCCAACTGCCCTCCCCTGCAGGCCTGGTCCCTCCCAAATGCCCTCCCCTGCTGGCCTGGTTGCCCCTAACTACCCTCCCCTGCTGGCCCAGTCACCCCTAACTACCCTCACCTGCAGGCCTAGTCCCCCTAAACTGCCCTCCCCTGCAGGCCTGGTGCCCCCCCGCAACTGCCCTCCCCTACAGGCCTGGTCCCCCCCAACTGCCCTCCTCTGCCAGCCCAGTCACCCCTAACTGCCCTCCCCTGAAGGCCTGATCACCCCCAACTGCCCTCCCTTTCAGGCCTGGTCCCTCCCAACTGCCCTCCCCTGCTGGCCTGATTGCCCACAACTGCCCTCCCCTGCCGGCCATCTTGTGGTGGCCATCTTGTGTCCTCATGGGAGCGGCCATCTTGTGTGTTGAAGTGATGGTCAATTTGCATATTACCTCTTTATTATATAGGATTGTCACTGTGTTATAAGTCCAAATATATGACATAGGGACAATAAAACAGCCTATCTCCACTATTGTCTAATATTATTGCCAAATAATATGCACTCATTCTTGTGTTTAACAGGTTCTGTCCAGGAGCTGGAGATATAGCAGGGGACAAAACAAAGTGCCTGTGAGCACAGAGCTGCGTCCTAGATTGAGACAGGGTAGAGACTATCTTTGACCTTGAGTTTTCATTTTAAAGAAAATAGAAACAAGGAGACATGTTGGCAAAAGGTGGTTGTTTTCCATCGCAGTGATCAGGAAGGGCTTGATGATGCTGTGATATCTGAGCAGAGTCCTGAAGGACATGGGGAGGGAGTGAATCTGAGGACGCACATTCTATGCTGAAGAAAGAGAAGGTCTGAAGGCCCTGAGGGAGGATTTGTGCATTATGGCTAAAGAGGAGGGGAGAAGAGAGGAGCTAAAGAAACACAGTTTAAATAGGTAGAGAATGTCTGATAGACTCATCCTTAGAAAGCCAGGTCTTCTTATGCCATGGTAAAGTAAAGCGTTTGCATTCTTAGCACATGGGAAGGGTATTTTGAGCAGGTGATTTATGCTTTTAAATGATCACTCTTACTGCTCTGGGCAAAAGAGATTGTTGAGAGGTGGGAGATGACCGTGGCCTAGACAGGTTGGACAACAATAACTATAGGATAGCTGTAGTGATACTTCAGCACTTTTACATGATATCGAACTTCGTTTTAAAGGGTTCTGTGGTGTATCCTAACACCAACAGCAAATTCTCTGATTCTTTGGACACTATGTAAATCATTACATATTAAGCGGGGGGGGGGGGGGGGGGGGGGGAGTTTTTAACATCCTATAAGAGGATACTTTATAACTTCTATAATTTAAATAATGCCTATCAGGAAATATATTTACCCCAAATTCTTCTTGATGAAGTTCAATCTATTGCTTTCGCTATTACCATATGCTTTTTTTTTTTTACAAGATATAATAAAAGGACCTCAAAATCATGTTTGGATTTCAGCTTCTTAGTCGATGGCAATTATATTAAATATGTCTCAAGATTATGAAGGTCTAAACCACCAAAGGAAATGAAGATAGCCAATCACATTTATAGAGCATGAAGAGTGATTTGATTTAACCTTACAGTAATGGTCACTGAATGTGTTGGTTTTTCAATAATGGTACAGGGAACTAAACTTATTTGTGTATTGTTCAGTGTTTTCCACAAATTAGAGAATTGGCATATAAGTAAGCTTTTATTTTAAGATTGAGTAAATGTACAGAAATAAAGGCAATTTTATATTTGTAATAAAGAAATGAAGTTGCTAATGATAATGATTGCAGTCAATTTGAGAAACTGTGATGCAATGTTCACGATGTTGAAAAATGAAACATCCAGTTGGGGCATTATCTATGGCCCATATCCAGTGACATGCTGCAAAGGAGATTTAACGTGACTCCTGTAGAGTATTTATGAATTTCTGAAAGAGTAAAAGTGGGACAGTGGGAAGTTAGGCAAAACTGTAGTACAATAGTCTCTTCCTCAGGAAAATCTAGAAAGAGTGTTAAGAATGTAAATCTAAAAAGAAGAAGGATGTGATTGATTGCACTGATAGTTTTTTCCTTTTTCTTTTTCCATTTTTATTTTTTTTAAATTTGATTACAATCTAGAATCCAAGATTTTTAAAAATATTTTTATTGATTTTTAGAGGGAGAGGAAGAGGGACAGAGAGAGAGAGAACCATCAGGATCTGCACGCCCCTTATTGGAGACCAAGCGCAAGCTGGGCATGTTCCCGAACGGGAGTCGAACTGGAAACCTCCTGGTGCCTGGGTGGACGCGCACCCACTGGGCCAAATCGGTGGGCTGCACCGGTGGTGCTCACGTGGCGCTGGGCTGAGGAGCCGCCGCTGTAACCTGGGCCTCCACCTGCAGCTCGTGCACTGATGGAGGCGGAAGCCCAGCCCAGCTGATCAGCATGATCACAGAAAAGCCAGCCCAGCGCCATGTTTGCTGGCCCCCGGGTGGGTGTTCTGGCTGGGGGTTCGCCATCACCTCGTGGCCGTCGCTGCTCCCAACAGGAGGGACTGAACGTGGCGCTTCTCTGCCGGGGGCTCCTGGTCACCGTCTGAGGCTGACAGCGGGTAAGAGTCCGACTGAAGGTGTGGGGGCACTTCACGCTCTTTGTCCTTTCCACCCACCACCTCACACAAAGCAGCTGCACCCGGGGTTTCCCAAACAACTTCTGTTTTCTGGAAGCTTTTCTTAACCTGGTGGACCAAGAAGCCGTCCCTGAGCAGAACGTAGTACAGGGGCTGCTTTTTTTCCCTAATCTCTTCCCCCCAATATAAAAACGTGTGTGTGTGTGTGTGTGTGTGTGTGTGTGTGTGTGTGTGTGTGTGTGTGTTGGGGAGGGGGAGATACCTATGATGAAAGCTCAATGTATGTAACATGCAGTGATTGGCAGTACGGAGCTCAATACAAGTCTGGTGGACATGGGGCAGAGCCCAGGCTCTGGAGTCGCTGCTGGGGTTCCAGTCGTGGGTTTACAACTTACTAACTGTATAACGTTAGGGAATGTGATGGACAGAATGCGTGTGTCTCCTTAGAATTCCTTTGTCGAGGCCCTGACCCCCAGTGTGGCCGCGTGTGAAGGCGGGGCCTCGAGGGAAGGAGGCTTAGAGCAGGTCTAGGGGTTGAGGCCCTGGTCCCCTAGGATTGGTGTCCCCAGGAGAAGCCACCAGAGCAGCGTTTTCCAATCAGGAAGAGAGCCCTCCCTGAAACCCCATCAGCTGGAATCTTGACCCTGGACGTCTAGGGTCCAGAATTGTGAGAAAATACATTTCTGGCGTGTAAGCCACCCAATCTATAGTCTTTGTGACGGCATCCTGAGACGACTAATCCGGGGAACTACCTGGTTCTCTGTACCTTAGTTCCCTTAATGCAAAATGCAGGTAACAAATGTGCCCACCTCCTAGTGTTGCTTGGATGTGCTAAATCTAATGAGCTCAACTAATGTTAATCATTCATATTATAATTATTGAGAATGTGATTTATTGTTCTTTTAGGTATCTAGAAGAGAATCAGCAAATTTTATTGGTTGAATGGGTCTTTTTTTAAAAAAATGAATTAAACAGATTAGGTATAAATATACTTAGATTGTATGTAGAAAAAATGTGTATGAGCTCGAGGCATTTAAAGATATGACCAAGAATGCTAAAAACAGGTTTGTGGGATGTAAGAAGAGCTCATTAACAAAATTTTCTAAGTGAATTTTGGCTTTTTTGGAAGATGTGACTCAAATGTGACCAAACAGGCTTCAATGAGTATTGTTTTTTAAATTTCAGGGCCCCTCAGATTGTATTCCAAATAACTAAATGCAAATTATTAGTCTGAGCTATTTTTTCAACAATAACAGGAAGAAGAAAAAAAATGAAAAGAGTACAGAGTATATGGTCTTTTTTTAGCCCCAAATTTCAACATGAAGTTTTGACTGTAACCAATTTGATTTTTTTTTTTCGATGAGTTGAAATTTCACTGTCCTAGAGACACAGATTCAGTCGATTTAGTAAAGCAAAGGGCAATTACTGTGGGTGAGGAGGAGAGGGGAGGTAAAGCCAAGTGTCTTCAATCATTTGGTTGATTTAATGAAGTTCCTACTCTTCCTAAAAAAATCCCTAGGTTGTTGCTGATGCCTTTGAGGTCAGGATGCAATTTCTGTAAGAAAATAAGAAACCCAAGGATCTGGAAAGAGAATTGAGCAAAACTCAGTGAAAAGGTAGGAAAAACAGATTTCTCTGAAAAAAAAAACGTGAGTTTTTAATTATTCCTCTCCATTTTAACTACAATGTCTGGTTAGTTAGAGGTAGAATAAGAAAGTAGGAGAAAATACAGAGTTTCAATGTCCTCAAAAAAGTTGTGTGTTTATTTGCATATTTTACTATAAACCCATAAATTTGGGGCTTAATAGGAGGAAATTCTATATTGGATCATAAATATAGCATTTTAATTGTATAAATTGTATTCTCATGATGATTATAGTAGAATAATAAAGTCTTTTAATAAGCACTAAATAAATCCTACATGTAAAGCCAAGTAATGAAACACTAGAGTTTAAAATAGTATAGTAATTTGTTTGGCATCTTAATTAAATAATTATCTGAACTTAGTATTATAAGTTCAGTGTGTAATTAGATAATTTCTCTGCCTAAGAAAAGGGGAATTCTTAAGTTCTTTCTCACTTAAGTTGTTATGAATAAGAAAATGTTAATGTATATCATATGCACTCTATTAAGTAGGGCATAGGAAGGGACAGAGAGGAAAATAGAAAATTTTGTTTAAAAAAATGCATGCTGCCCTAGCTGGTTTGGCTCAGTAGATAGAATGTTTTGGTCCTGAGTTTTAGTCCCTAGTTATATACTCTATTTTTTATATAAGGCCAAAATACTGAGTTATCAAAAACAAATATAACATGTGCACACATAAACACACACACAGCAGTCAACCAAGCAGAGAACAAAACCTAGTGTTCCAGTTCACATCATTCTCTTGTTTCACCCTCCTACCTATCCATCCATCAATCTACTGATCGATTTATCCTTATATGCATACATATTATATAGTTTATTGACCTTTAAACTGGTATTATTAACCTGTTTCAGCCAAGGAAACACACAGAGTTAGCACAAAGAGTAGGAAAAATAGAAGAGTATTGCCATGAAAGCCTAGGAAAAAAAGCGTTTGAAGGAGTTGGGAGGCGTTAATGGAGGTGAGACAGAGATATTTTGTCTGGGTAGCTTTCTATTGGATTCATTGCTTAGGATGCTACTGAGGAATATCAAGAAAGCATTTTCAGTAGGTTTGTGAAGTACAAGCCAAATTCACGTGGACTGCAGGTAAGTGGGGTGAGGTGGAAGTAAGGAGATAAAGACGTGGCATCCTTATCAGTGCTGCTCATAACTGAGAAAGAGTGGCCCCTGCCCTAAAGCCTTTGTTATAAAAGGACAAGCACATCATAAGAACACAGACTCACAAATCTATTCAAGGACAGGTGGGCAGTGCTGTTATCAGGGCTCTCGTAGCCTAGGCAGTGAACCTGACATCCTCTTTTGGGACACACCAGTCGGTCTCCAAGGAAATGCTTCTCTCCATCTCTTACACCATGTCTCTGAGACAGAAAGTGACAGTGTCAGCATGCCTTGAAGATGTGTGTGTCAGATAACTGTCAAAATCAGAGGTGAATGTACCTTCAAAGTGAAGGAATGATCTGAGTACCAAAAGTTCTTAAGTAAAAGAAAAAATTAATTTTCCATCTTCCTCTCACATGGAGAAATGTCATAGATTCTTACATGACAAAGTACCATTCCCTGCAGTTCTGAGTATCCATTCTCTCTTCCTCTGTGTTCCAGTTCCTGGCTCTAGGGGCACTTAAAAATAGTACAAAATTGGTAGCATTGGCATGGCAGCTGAGAAAATACATAATGTTAAGCCACATCACTATGATGATGTTTTAATTATTTATTTTCACTTAATTTATATTTTTGATGAAAATAATACTCAAAATTTGGATGCTTTGAATACACTAACATTTAATATTTTATTTCATAGATCATTCCAGTCAGTAGAACAAAAATAACACTATAATATTACTTATTAAAAAAATTTGTGATTTTGATGAAACAAAAGCAAAAATATTTTGGAATATAATGTGTAAATTAGGTATCTTTTGTCTGTTACATCTCTAAACATTGCCAGCTCAAGAAGAGAATGCCCAGAAATATATAATATTGATTAAATATAATATTTGATATTTTTTCCTAATTTCAATCACATAAAAACATAGTTTTATAAATATTTTTCAATTTTTAAAATTAGGAAGGTGGATTTGTCAAAGTAAGAAAAAAAGCATCTTTATTTAACAGTTTGCTTGGTTTATAACATTTAGACATTTAGACCTGGTATGTGGGCTTCATCTGTCCTCTTTCTTTGTGTCTTGCAAATTTTAGGGGTGGGTCTAATGTGAATACACCCTTGAGCATTTGTTCACTTACATAGTTTCTTAAGGTGAGAAGAGAAAGCACTTTTTTTGTGAGCATTATTTAGATCTGTGATACTTTCCTAGCAAATACACCTTTAACAAATGAAAATATTGTTTACTGAGTACCGTTTACAATCCTTGTATCAAAATCTGGCTCCCTAATTCATATTTTTACATCTTCCAATGTTTAAATATTAGTTTAGTATAAATGTAATGAATATAGTTTTAAAATTCAAATAGTTCTAAGCAGCTTATACCAACAAACTGCGTTCTGTATCCCACTGTACAGAAGCAGCCAACTTCATCATTTTTAGTTATTGGGACAGATATTTGCCTGCATATTTCTAAACAATGTATTTAAACATCTCTTTCTGATCTTCAAATTGTAGATGTTATAACTTGATTTTTGGTAAGACAGATAGGCTTTAACTCTCTTAAAGTAACTCTCTTTTATGCACATACACACACACCAAACAACTACACTTCTATATCTTCTCAAAATTATAATTTTTGTTTAAATCGTTATTATAACCATACCCAACATTTCTCAGTATCGGCACTGTCAGCATTTGGGGCTGGATAATTCTCTATTGTCCTGGGCCCTGGAGGATGTTTAGCAGCACCCCTGGCTTCTACCCACCAGATGCCAGTGACGCATTCTAGTGGAGATAACCAAAAATATCTCCAGAAATTGCCAAATGTCTTCTGCAGGAGAACAAAGTTGCCTCCAGTTGAGAACTACTAATTTTATCTTATAAATGATGACTCTTGAAATATTGTTCACTACTGAAATTCCATGTTATACAATTATTTTACTATCCACACAAATTTTGCTTTTGATTGGAGTTAATAGTTGCCTCGTGTGAGCATGTGTTTTTATTTTATGTGTAAATTCACTCACAGAGTTACAACCCACTTCTTCGTATGTCAAAGATAATCAGTTCATCTATCAGTTTGATTTTCTCTGGGAGGTGCCTCTGTCCTGCTCCAGTGTGGATTGGTTGCTCTCTGTCAGTGAGATATACTGTTGTCATCTTGTGCTTCTCCTCACACTAAGAATTTTCTTGGCCTCAGTGATCTGATAAAGCCCATTTCCTGTATTCATGTGTATTGGTATAAATTGCACTTGGCCTCTTATAAAAGACACCAAAACAAAAATGGCTTAAGCAATCGGTTAACATTTTTCTCATGTACACATAGTGGAAAGCTAGTTCTGTGCAGTTTGGTAGCTACAGAAGTCCTCAGGGATTGTGGCTCCTTCTCTCCGTGACATCATGGTCGCGCAGGACTTGCCTTCTGATGGTCAAAAACTGTGTGCTGGATCTCTGACATCACATGTGTACTCAAAGCAGGCAATGCAGGAGGAAGGTGGGAGAGGACAAAAAGGCCTCATATAAAATTTGGTTTGGTGTGTATAAAATTCTATGTTGGAAATTGTGTTCCCAAAATGTTGAAACCATTCCTTCATTGTTTTTTTGGTTTTCAGTGTTGCTACTATAAAGTTTCATATTAGTCTGATTACTGATTCTTTGTGACCCATTTTCGTTTCCCCTAATGCTTTTAGGATCTTTGTTTGCCTTTTCTGTCATGACCATCATCTTGGTTGGGATCTTTTTCATTCATTGTGCTAGACACTTGAAGGAGCTTTTCTGTCTAGAAATTCAATTTTGGGACAATTTTCTTATGATATTTCTTTGATAATTTATTCCCTCTACTTTTTCTATGCTTGATTCTGGATATTAAAACTCTAATTAGTTGAATGCTGGAACACCTGGAATGATCGTATGATTTCCTTTTTCTTTTTCTTTTTTTTTTTTGCCTCTGGTTTTCAGTTACTTTCATTTTGGTTCTGTGTTTCTGCTAACTTTTTCCCCTTTTAACTTCAAGCTCATCTTTTGAATTTTTAATTTCTGATGTCCAATTATATTTTCTTCTCTGTTTCTGTTTCATAGCAATCTGTTTTTACAGCATGATTTCAATAACTTCTCATCTCTGAGACCATTAATGATAAAGTCTTAATATTTTCTCTGGTTCTCCAAAGATGACCTTTTTATGTTTATTTTCTTTTCTATTTTTCATTAAAGGACATTTCTCAAATATTTTATAATGCACCTCCTTAAGAGGGAAGTGCTTGAAAAGTAATTATTCTCTTTGTACAGGTTTGTAATCTCACTATAACACTGTTTGGTAAGGACTTGATCATTTCATTGGGAGATGGGATTTTTCCTAGTTTTATTAAAATATAATTGACATATAACATTGTATAATTTTAAGGTGTGATTAGATATATGTATATTATGTTTTCTAGTTCTAATCAGACTCCTTGGACGACTCTTCTAACCCACTGCCCAAAATATGTGTGCAAACTTGATTGTTAGCATTCTGGTGGTGAAGTATGAGAACTGGAGTGCAAGCCTCCTTTCATGATATGTAATTCAGTTACTTTTTCTGTTTTCAAAATGTCACAATTTCCCTGCCCCTATCCATGCAGCCTCAAATCCACAGGTTCTTAATTTCAAAATTTTCAGAAACTTAATTCAAATTTTCTATGCTAAAGGAACAGATATAATAATCAAAGACTTCCAACAAATTCTCCCTTTTTCTGACCCATCCTCTACTTCTGCCTTTATATCAGCGGACACAAGGACCTGTGCCTTCAGTTACGGAATCTCGGGGGTTCTCTGCTTGGAATTGGTTTCAAGTGTCTCCCTCAACTGGGACAGTTACCACTTGTGAATTTATTTTCATCTTCCACATCTTTAATGATATATTTTATGTGCTCCAGTTGACTTTCACTTACTTTTCCCTTGTGTTTTGTCCATTTTTATGATTTGTTTTCATTTTGGTGTTATTCTCAGAGGCAGAAATAAATATGTTCAATCTGCCAAGCTTATCAGAGTTTCCACTAATTTGTTATCTTCCGTAGTTAATACTTAAAAGGCCTCAAGTCTATAAAGAAAAATGGCATGTTAATATAGCTAAGTTAAGACAACAGAACTAGTTAGCCCAAGTTGACTCTAGGGTCTGGTCTAGGTGATTGAGCTTTGACCGTTGGTGCCATGAATTAATTCCTGCTTTGGGTATTCCTTCTCTTGATAACTCTATACCTGCTACATTTATCAGAATGAATAAGTCAAATGTACCAACATTTAAAAGATGCTTACATGGTTATCTGATAAAATGTGAGTTGGAGCTAATATTCTTTTGTATTATTTTCACCTTCTGCTTTCAAACAGATTTTCAGATTAGCTATCATGAATAAATAATACTTGAGTTATCTTATCTCACTCCTAATCTTGAATTGAAATTCAATGAAAACCATTGGGGAATCATCCACATAGCTCCTTTAAGTGGAGAAGTTCCAAATGAACAGGTTAAATGAACAGGTTACCCCTCACTAACATAGCATGGCATTGCTAGGAAGAACTAAGGTTAGGAGAAATAAAGAAGAATAGATCTGCATGGGTCAGAATGTATTTTTAATTTTCTAACACATAACTAATGGAGGATCCCCTCTCCCGGTTATTTTTAGGAATTGCATTGCCTGACTTGTGAGGCACTATGCAACATGCCTTAAGTCATAAGTTTAGTGAAATGGACTTATTATCTAGATTGTACTGAATCTGTAGTGCATTTTGCACTTTGCCTCCACTTAGCTCAATATCTGCCAGTTAACTGCAAATCACTTCTCAGATGATGCAGCATTTGAAATGCTGTTATGGAAATAAATAGTTGCATTTGACTTCTGGTTACTTCCAAATTCATCAGTGAAAAGCTATGATAACATAAAATAAGGTTTAATTCCTGAGAAAAGGAAATTACTTTATTTCAGTAAATGTATTGTGTGTCTTGAAGAAATTCTAACTCATATTATTAAGAGTTACACTGAGTTATATGTCTCAAGAGTAGAGGATTTTTTGCACCCTATTTAAATAAATTGCATATCTTGGATTAAGCAAAAACAAGATAAGAGCAATGAGATTTGGCTTTAAGTTTTTAGATGTTAAGGAAAAAAAAGAAATGCAGTTTAACAACTTTTATTTGTATTATTTTTATAATAGGAAGATGTGAGGACAATTATTTTCTTTAAAACTTAAAGGACATTTGTTTACTGGGTCTTTACACAGAGAACATCTGTGAATAAAATCTTCAAACATAAAGAAACATTGCCCAAATTAATGGTTCTTGTATCGACCTTCAATAGAGGCAAAGAACATTACATTAAGTTGTGCCTCGGTGAAAGCAGTTCTTTGAAGGGCTGAGATAATGTGGTAAATGTGTTTGTACTGTCTGCTGGTTTAATACAAGGATGGATCTTGAGGAATCAGACAAATGGATGTCAGCGCATCCACCAGGCTCTTTCCAGCATCATGACTAGAAGAAAGGTAAAGAGTCTATAGAATTTCTGTAGGAAATTCAGTTCTTCCTTAGACATTCAGGATTATAGAAGGGTTACTTATTTCTGAAGGAATTTTGGTAAATGAAATTCTTTTGTACCTATGTTTCTATTTATTTTAGAGAGAGGCAAGGAGAGGGAGAGAGAGAAACATCTATGAAAGAGAAACATCAATCACTTGCCTCCTGCATGCTCCCTACTGGGTATTGAGCACGCACACTGGGCATGTGCCCTGACCAGGAATCAAACCAGTGACCTCTTGGTTCATAGGTCGCCTCTCAACCGGTAAGCCACACCAACAGGGCAGTAACTGAAATTCTTTATGATGTTTAAACCTTTATGATGTATATGTGATATAGTCTCAGATTCATTTCTCTTTTTCTTTGGTATGGGTAAATATATTCATTTTTATTTGTACATATAGAAAATTTTGTTTTTTTATATATCCACAGGAAGCTGAATAATCAGAAAGTTGGTGAATACATTTTAAACATACTTATATTCTCTTTAATATCCCAATTCAAAAACATAAAGATTTATGGCTCAGCAATTTATGGCATAATTATTTTCTTTCAAATTAATAATTTAAAAAACTGTATTTGTCTACTTGGGCTGCCATAATAAAATACCATAGGCTGTAAAAATTAATTTCTCACAGTTTGGCATCCAAAATCAAGGTGCTAGCATGATCAAATTTTGGTGAAGACTTTCTATCTGACTTATAGATGATCATCCTCTCTCTGTATCTTCACATAGGACAAGCTCTTAGGTGTACCTTATTATAAGGGCACTAATTCCATTATGTGGGACCCACCCTCATGACCTAACTTAAACCTGATACATCCCAAAGGTCCCAGCTCCAAATATCCTCACATTGAAGGTTAGGGCTTCAGCATATGAATTGGGGGAAGCACAATTCAGTCCACAGCAACAATATTACCTGGGTTTTCATGTTGAGTATTCTAGATTCTTCTAGAGATGTTCATGCAGTCAGTGTTTGCAAACCATGATGTATAGCCATCTGTCTGCCTCACTAAAAGTACCTGGGCTTATTCAAGAGGACCTGGGCTCATTCAAGAGGACTAAGTCTCTTATTTTGGCTGCCCCACCTTATTTTTTCCAGAAAGAACATGGCTAGAAGTCTCAGTTTTAAAACAAGCTAGGAATTCTTGATTAAATGACTGGTAGATGCAATGGAAAAGGAGGAGAAAGGGACCATTCAGAAGCAATGCAAAATTTTTAAACATATTTTATATCAAACGTATTTTCATACTTTCTTTTTATCAAACATAAAACACACAAACCCATAATTCTAACTGCTTATGAAAACTTTTTATCTACTTTATCTAAATATATACATACATGTAACGCAACATATATAAAATAATGTCCTCCTTTCATTTTGTGTATTTCATGTGAATCCACACATACAGTAGAAAATTATATCTTCATGTATTTAAACAACATTTCAATGTATTTTACTTCTTTGCCATTAACTACAACTGGACACTATAATTAAATATGCTATTTGTGAATGGCCTTTTGTCCCCAGAAAAGGGGCTTGCATCATGTTGTCAACAGGATTGGCTGCATGTAAATATAATGTTAATCTTTGGGGTATGTCCCTTTACATTTTAAAAAATAGATTACTTAAGTTTTTGAGACCAAAGCAAGTACATATGAAAGTGTGTGAATGGTTTCATTTCTGTGTGTGTTACCCCCAGATTAAAGAACAGTGTTCTGTGGATGGTAATAAATGTAAGTTTTAGAATTCATGTACTTTATTTTATTACTTTTGCTTATAAGATACAGCTAGTTAGGTTGGAAGAGACTGGACCATATTCATATATGTGTGTCTCACTGGGCTGTGCGCTCTTTGAGGGTCAGCTCTTTAACATGTTTCACTCTGTATCCTCAGAACAGTATTTGCATAAAATAAGGACTCTATAAGTGCTTACTGATGGACTGAACATATATCTCCAAAATATCTGGAACACAGCATAATCAATTCAATAATTTAATTTTACTTAATAATTAGTAGTGATAGCTCATGGTCAAATAAATTGATGTACATCAAATTTGCAACAAAAATGGTGAAGTAACTTACATTGTTTCAGTGGCAATTATTTCATGGACTTTCTATTCATTTGACTTAATATTTCAACCAAAATATTAATTATGGAGCTTTTCATTCTTATTGCTAGTTTATTTCATTTCTTTCCTATTACTTCATTTTTGAAGATTGCCCTGAGCTCAAAAAATATTTTCCATCTCATTGAAGATTCTACATGATAAGTCCTTGATTGAAAAATGCCAACAGCGGTTAGTTTGGGTTATTTCTAATGCACTGGCAGAGCATTAGAAACCTCAGGGGGGTTTTATTTGTTTTTTAAATCAAGTACATTTTCCCAGAAACTTTAAAGATAGACCAAGATGATTACAAAGTCAAGGTCATTTTGCAAGGGTAAACTTCCTTATTGAATTCTGGTTAACCTAAGGATTCTGGTCAAATGCCAAGTTAGATAATTGCTTTATGCTCTAGTAAATTTCCTTCTTGTGTTAGAATGCATTTGCTTGATTTTATTATTTCTTCTAGGAGTAGGTAATTGGCAAATATTGGTGATGTTCATCACAGACATGGTTATAATTTGGTTATGTAGGAAGTGATATGTATACAAGAGTAGAATAATATTGTGGCTTTTATGTTTAATTTCTGGAAGTTAATGAATTCCTGGCTTTTAGTGTGGTGAAGTAGAATCCAGAGCAAAATATCTTGATGATTTATCTTAAAAAGAAGAATTGGGATACCTTCAGATGAAATGACATAATATATCATAGCAATATCATCATAGAATTACTTATAAATGAAAACAACCAACCGTCTATGCAGATGTTAGTTGTGGCATTGTCAAGAGTGAATGAGAAGCGTTTCCTGTCAGTTCATTAGATGACTAAGTAGTGCAGGTGACCTTGCCTCCTGGGAGAGTATCAGTTTTGGAGTCATACAGCATTACAGCATCAGTTTCATCTTAGTAGTTGGGTGCATTTACAGTGTCTGGCATGTAATAGATCCACAATCAATGGTAGTTGTTGTCATTAGCTAATAAACAACAAAGGTGTCTTTCTGGAATTTTCAGCTTTTAAATAAGCATTTGTGTTGAGTATTTCTGGTTATTGCCAGGCTGAATGTTTTGTTGGGGTGAAGTCTTTATATTGTGATCTGCTCTGCTCAATTAGCCCGATATCCTTCACTTTTAGTTTAAAAAGCAGAAGCCATGAGGGTTAGAGACATAAGCATTTACATACTCTATCTCATTTTTGTTAGGAATTTTAATAGAAATATTTTATATATGCACTATTAGTAGGATCATGGTCCTTCCAAATTTTGGTCATATATTCAGAAAGATATTGATGGTAGTTAATAGAGAAATTGGGACTTAATGGTCCCTGAAGTGCTGGTCTATGCAATTTGGGACATGTTCAGATTTACCTTGTAGTCTATACTGCCTGGTTAACTTTTTTTATTTTATTAAATTTATTGAGGTAACATTGGTTAGTAACATTACATAAATTCCAGGTGTATAACTTCATAATACGACATCTGAGTACTCTGATGTGTGCTCACCACCTGAAGCCTAGTCTATTTCTGTCACCATGTATTTGACTTCATTTACCCTATTTGTCCTCCCCCCCACCCCCTTCCCCTCTGGTAACCACCATTCTATTGTCTGGATCTGTGAGTTTGTTTTTTTGTTCATTCATATGTTCATTTTGTTTGTTCATTTGTTGCTTTTTGTTTTATACCCCACAGATGAGTGACATCCTGTGGTTCTTGTCCTTTTCCATCTGACTTACTTCATTTAGAATAATACTCTCAAAATTTATCCATGTTGTCACAATCGGCAATATTTCATCTTTTTATGGCTGAATAGTATTCCATTGTATATATGTACCACATCTTCTTTATTCATCCATCAAAAGACATTGTTTCCATGTCTTGGCTATGGGATATATATATATATGTTTAAATTTATATGTTTAAATTTTCTGGGTAGATAGCCAGAAGATGGATTGCTGGATCATATGGTAGCTCAATTCATAATTTTTGAGGAATTTTACATACTCAAGGCACAGATGGGATTGAGTGTGCTAAAGAGCAAGACCCTGAGGTTTCTTACTCACTGTTTCTTAAGGACAAGGGTTGCCATATAGAAATCAATAAAGTCCAAAATACATGTTTGATCTATTGCTGAGATTATATTGAACTTCACTCTTTGTTTTTGAGGTCAAGAATCTTAGTTTTGCTATTAGGTGTGTGACCTCTTATGAATTACTGAACTTCTCTGAACTTAGTGTCATCATCTGTAAAATGTAAATAACATGTCCCACATTATTATAAGTTTTATATAGAACCATTTTACCCAGATTATGCAAGGGAGTTCTTGGTTCAATTTGTAGTGCAAAATATCTGTTCAGTAAATACGTCATGGCCTCTGAACCAAGTTTTCAAAGTGTGAGAATGCAAAAAGGTAACCAACAGTTGTTGAGTAAGCAAATGTATGGAGTGTGAGGTAAATGTAAGACAACTATTACATAAATTTATCTCATTCAGTTCACATAGCCGTCACATTGAGTAGGTCTCATTATCTTCTTATACCAGGTGAGGGAACTGAATTTTAGGCTGGTTTAGTAACTTAAGTCACATAGCTAGAGGCTGCTAATGCCAAAAGTTAGCTCAGTTTTTCTGGTATCGGACACCAAATTCCATTCTTATGTAATGTGCTACGTTCCTGGGTCTGATTTTTTTGCTGCCACCAAAATACCTTTGTTTCGTATTGATTAGCTTATTCCTACTTATTCTGAGCCTGTGTGCTTTATTTTAACCTACATACCTGCTTGATTTAGGGCTGGTAAATATGTACACATCCATTTTAAATGTCAGGAAGTCAATGCTATTGATTTTCAGATTAGCAGGTGTAGTAAAGAGGGATGAGATTTACACAGGTTATTTTGCAACATGATTGTTTAACTTCAAAAGCAAATACATCCATTTTATATGCATTTAATAAGCAAATGACCACAGATCTCTGATTTCTTGACATCTTCTTGAAATGACATCAAAAAATATAAAAGATTTTACTAATATTTTTCTCATTAAGTCACATATGGGTTTACTCTATACAAAGGGAAGGTCTGCATATCTGTAGCAGAATCAGGCATGGCTGAAAGATGAAGTCATTCATTCATAGTTGCCAGGGAATATTAACACTGTGACTCCCAAGAGTGGAAATGCCATTATCTCTGTGTCCACCTGCCAAAGGCTTGCAGAGAGGGCACGGAAAAGCAGAAATTCTGCAGCTGCACCAACGTGACAACTCCAACATGATCTGAAAGTAGAGAAAAGCAGAATTATTGATTTTGAGATAGCCTTATATGGCAGTCCCAGTCTTGACTAAATCCAGTCTTGAATGAAAAATGGAGAATTCAGACATGGAGTAAGTTAATTTGTCATCCTCCCTCCCATTCATAGCTAAATTTATATTTTTTGTTTGAAGATGGTTTATAAGTAATGTAAAGCAAATATTTCATAAACTTAGACAACCCTTTGTATATAAAATGCAAGTAACTTTGGTGTTTACGACAGTGTTTGTCCTGGCTGGGTTGCTCAGTTGTTTGGAGCATTGTCCCATACACCAAAAAGGTTGCAGGTTCTATTCCTGGTCAGGGCACATACTTGGCCTGCAGGTTCAATCCCCAGTCAGAATGCATATGAAAGGCAACTGATTAATGTTTCTAACATCAAAGTTTCTGTCTCTCTCTTCCTCTCTCTAAAATCAACTAATCTATAATAATAAAAGCATAATATGCTAATTAGACCAGAGGTCCTTCTGGACATCCTTCCAGACGACCTTCTAAGGAAGCCTGGTTCCCAGGTGCCTGCTGACGGCCATGGAGCCTGTGCCAGCAGCTTGGGAAGGAAGGCCTACTCTTGCATGAATTTTGTGCATCAGGCCTCGTGTGTGTGTGTGTGTGTGTGTGTGTGTGTGTGTGTATTCCTTGGGTGATTAAAAAAAGTGTTTAAGCTTGAAAACTTTGAGAATCTTTAACTTTACTTAAAGACAAGATAGACAACACAAAAATAAACTGCTTTTAATTTTCAGATTATAGACAGAATGAAAATAAAATTACCAGTCATTCCAGAGTTTTACTTTTAATGCTTCATGGATAGTGTATAGGAATATAATTCTTTAAACTTGTGCTTACCACTCATTAAGCGGAATTTATGTAACTCAGAACACAAGGGTGATCTTGGCCCTTTGGATAGCGTCCTTTTGATACCCTGCCCTTTACCATTCACATATCCTGCCCAAATCACAGCAAATGACCTGATCTCAGAAGAAAAATAGGAGCTACCCACCATAAATGCTCTCAACTTTCTTCCCCACTATCTTTAAATTTATTCCTCTATACTCCAGTTACAGAGGGAGAGGGTCAGGGGTAATCCATTTTCTGGTGCTCTGTACCCCATCCCTTTCTACTACCTCTAGTTTCTGATTACATCCTTATCATTGGCTCCCTTCTTATTGTTAATCTGTTCCTCTTCACTGGTTCCTTTTTTCAATTTTAAATATTAATTAGTTCCACAACTACTTATGCAGAATCTTCCTGAATTACTGACACATGCCTAACCACAGACCAGGAAGCTCTGAAGACACCGAACAGGATAAATTTTAAAAAGAGTCAAACACACATATGTGTTTAATATGGTATATACTATTGAAACTAATGAATACCAAAGGCAAAGCAAACAACTTCAAGGCCTTAAGAGAAAAGAGACATATTACATGCAGAAGAATAACAATAATCAAAACAGACTGTGTGAGAAGCTATGCAACCAGAGGACATTGAAATAATATTGTCAAACTACTGACAGGAAAAAAAACACCCTATGAGCTCACAATTCTATACTCAGTGAAAAGAACTTTCATAAGAGAATAATTAATAATATTTTCCCAGGCCAAAAAAGTACTGAAAATACTAGAACTCATTGTTTGAAAATCTTGTATAAAGAAATGTTAAGGGAAGTGTTTCTGGCAGAAGGAATATGATATTAAACAGAAGTTTGGATTTTCAAAAAGAAATGAATATTCTTCAAAATGAATGGAAGTAAAAATAAAACAGTTTTTTTTAAAAAAAATTCAGTTGCTCTAAATGATAACTGACTACTTAAAGCAAAAATTATAGCAGTGTATTGAGTATTAAGAGCACATGAAAGGAAAATATATGAAAAATGTTGTTGGAAGGTCAAAATTGGAGAAACACTTGTAATGTGTTTTTATTTACCATTGATAATATGATCACCTCTGAAGTTACTCATTATCAAACTAGCCTTGTCTTCAAATTCTAGAGTATGTTTCCTTCAGTCATTAACTACTATAGAGCTTACCTCAAACATCTATCATTTTTCTCATCCTGAGCTAATGCAATGGTTTCCTAACTAGATTTTTTTTCAAAGTCATCCCTTACCATGATTCCAGAGGCGTATTTCACAGATGCAGATATAATCCCACGTTTAAAATACATTGCTCATTCTCATCGGAAAGCATGGGAAGCCCTTCACTGTGTCCTCCCTGTGAGCAGCCAGTCTCATTGCTGATTACTTCATCAAAGTGCACTCATCAGTGTCATGCTACATGCAGTTCTTCCAAATTATTTACATCATTTTGTTTTTTCACATAATTTTTTCATATGAAATTGCTCAGACCCCCAGTTGGTTGGTGTGAACATAATTTAAATGCCACCTCATATTTTAAAATACATTTTTATTGATTTTAGAGAGGAAGGAGAGGGAGAGAGAGAGACAGAAACATCAAAGTTGAGAGAGAATCATTGATCAGCTGCCTCCTGCACGCCCCTACTGGTGATTGAACCAGCAACCTGGGCATGTGCCCTGACAGGGAATCAAACAGTGACCTGCTGGTTCATAGGTCAATGCCCAACCACTGAGCCATGCTGGCTGGGCAATGCCACCTTGATTTTAAAGCTTTCACTGATAGCTCACTGCCATTTTGTCCTCTCTAGTGACAGAAGTCCACATATCCCATCCTATATGACACTGCTTTTGGTACTTAACAAGTGTGTTACTACTTTATATTCAAACATCTATTTTCTTTACAAATTGTGAATTCCTTGAACTCAGGCATGGCTGGCATCTTATTAATCTGTGTGTGTGTTTTTAGAACCCCTTTCTGAACCCTAGACACATGGAAGTTTAGTGCAAGAATGAGTAAATAGAATGAAATAGAATTAGTTGAAGGCTCAATGAAATTTGAGGGTGGATTGATTAGAAAGAAATCCCTGTTTCCAATATGCTTATAGCTTGAGGTAAAGACAATACTATTATTACTGCTCATAATTTTGAGACCATCAGCACAATTATATATGACTATTAGCCCATTTGCAGGAAGAATCCTGCAAGCAGCCGCTGCTTCTGCACCCGAACGCCACTGCCGCCCGCCCCGCTCCGCCCCTCTCTGCCCCGCCAGGTCTTTCCCTCTGGCAGCCACCTTGCTTTCCGCTTTTCCGCCCTCTTCCTTCTAAGTTGTCTTCAGTCTTCACTCCTCCCTCCCTCAGCGTATGCAAATTAACTGCCATATTTGTTGGGTAATTTGCATATTCACCCTGATTGGTCAGTGGGCGTGGCTTTGGCTGGTGGGTGTGGCTTGGACGTAGTGAAGGTGCGGTCAATTTGCATATTACTATTTTATTAGGTAGGATGTTTGGTGTCTGACACTGTGCCAAGGAATGAATATATATATATAATATATATATGTATATATGTATATATGTATATATATATGTATGTATATATATATATGTGTGTATAAATATATATATATAATAAAATTCAATCATAATCACAAAAACCCTATTTAGTAGATGTAGCTATTATCCCTATTCAACCTCAAAGCAAACTAAAACCTGAAGATTTTAATGAACTTATCCGAGATCACACAGTTATTAAGTAATAGAATTGGCATTTCTGCCCAGTCTTACAATAGAGCTTGTTCTTTTTATTTTAACAGCCTATTGCCTCCCTAATTTTTACAAGCAAAAAATAGGAACAATTCAAAAACACGTGAACTAAATCAAAGGTCAATAAAAGAGCCTAGAAATATTATGGGCAGTACATGATTAATTGCCAAAAGAGCAGTAAAGTGTTTGGGTTTATCTAGATACTCTAGACTCCAAGACCACTCCCTGTCTCATCTCTTATAAGTATCTCCTCTTTTAAGCGCTCCCCTTGTAACTCCAATTTGATAGCAAAGTCCAGAATTATGCAAATTTACTCAATGTATTTTCCTATACATATTTTTAAATATATTTATTAAATGTGTGCTCTTTTGAAACACACAATCCGATTCACTGCTTGCATATATAAGCCAATTAGCCTACCTACTTAGAAATCCAGTTTAAAATGATAGCTATTGATGAATTTTTGCAGAATTAATTGGACTAAAATATTCTCAATATCTATCAAATGCATGTCAATCAAAACCCATATAATAATAACAAATGTCTGGCTCTGACCTGTAAAGGACAGCTTTTTTATATACATTCTTACACTGCACCTTAAATAATTTTTTCCTTATTTTAAAGCTTTTTCCCATGGTACCTTAGAGGGTCACAAAATTCTGAAGTAACTGCATTCACTCTGAATGAATAGGATTCTGGAGATTTATGATGAGCCCATATGACTGTAAAAGTGAAGTCACATGATAATGATTTTCTTTGATTGTAAGAAAATGCTCTTTAGAAAATCAGTTGAACATTTTTTCTTCCCCATTTCAATGTAGATCATCACTATTCTAGCTACAGCTTACATCAGGTTTTGTATAGAAAGAGAAAAAAAGAGAAAGCTTTGTTTGGAAGCGCTTTCAGTGGTTGATTTACTGAAAGAACAGCCCCAGGAGGAATCATTTTAACTCTGGCTTTCCCAAAGCATCAGCCATTTTTAAATCTAGGTAATCTTCCAATGCAGACGTATTAATTCAATGAATATGTATGCTGATGCAAACACTTTTAAATCAAGGTGGGTCTATCTGGAAGAAACTGAATTCATATTGTTTTCTATAGAGGCTTCATAAACTCTGTGATATTGATGGGGATGTGGTCAGAAGAAGTGATCTCAGCTCCCGGAAGTAACTTTTGTTAGGAATACAAACAAGCCCTAACCGGTTTGGCTCAGTGGATAGAGCATTGGCCTATGGACTGAAGGGTCTCAGGTTCGATTCCGGTCAAGGGCATGTACCTTGGTTGTGGGCACATCCCCAGTAAGGAGTGTGCAGGAGGCAGCTGATCGATGTTTCTCTCTCATCGATGTTTCTAATTCTCTGTTCCTCTCCCTCTCCCTTCCTCTCTGTAAAAAATCAATAAAATATATTTTTTTTAAAAAAAAGGAATACAAACAAGATTTGAATACGGTGGCACAAAACCACAGGCACCATGTGCACAGTCAGGTTTATGACTTTATGAGATTGCTTGGCTGTTGGAGTTTATTTTGATCGTCTCTGATTTGATTTTCCCTTCGATATGAGCAATGTGTTAGTTTTCAGAGTATTTTAGTATGTTTTGATATGGTGGTGATGCCTGATTAACTCCAGTGTCTGCTGTAATATGCAATTTAACTTCTCCCCCACCTAGATTATAGTAAACATTGAAAAAAATGCCACATTGTTTTAGTTTTAAAATAAAAAGAAAAGCTCATCCATAAGAATTCCTGAAGTGCATGTTCTGGCCTATTAGTTTATAAGTGTAGATGCAAAACTACTGATTCATGAGTCACGGGCCATGGTTCTAATCCCGAGGCATTCGCCTCACTGAACTTCTGTTTCTTCTTTCCTAGAATAGGATACAAACATAAAATATGGCTGTTTCAAGGAAATTTTTAAAATATAAATCAACTAGCATTGCACATTGCCCTTATTAGGCAAGTGTTATTCATTACAGTCATTTTTCATAGTAAATATGTAATTATTAACTTAGTCTTTGTTCAACCAGAAAGTCATTTCTACTTTCCTTTTAATATGCTTTTTTTTTTTTTTTTTCTGATTTGCACCTACATAAGGTTTCCAGATCTGGTTAATTCATTCTTCGTGATTAAACGTCAGCTCTTCACAGTGGGGCACTACTGACTTGATCCCCTTTTTTGAAAAAATCCAAACCTCACTCATCTAACTTGGGTAACTTCTAGTGGAGTTGAAACCTATATATTTGAGACAACCAAGTGCTTCACAAACACATTCCTTATGATATGGGAAGGAATCCTAAAGGAAGAAAAATTAAATACTGAACTTGTCATCTTTCTCTCAGATGTCATCATTTAATATATTTTATGATTGCTTATTTGATATAGAAAAGGATTCTTTCATACTTAACAGATCCTAACAATCTTTTGTAAAGGATTGCTATAATAACTTACCAAAAGGAGACTACCCAAAGACGTTTTTATTTAATTCTCTTTGATCTGAACATCAGTTGATAGATATAGAGAGACCTGACTTACCAAAAAACAATTGTAAAATAGTTGATTAACTGTGCACAGAAGGTGATCCTAAATTAAATAAACAGTAAAATCAAATCAGAGGTAGCAGCTAAATTTGATAGACTTAGGAGCAGTCAGGAAAAATCAAAATTTTATGAAAACATTTTGAGGTCTTTAAAGCTGATACCATGTTTTAAAAATGTGTTTATTTACCACAGGAAGTATTAACAGAAGACAATATTTATCTAAAATAAAACCTTTGTAAGTAAGTAAAGCAAAAACCTACCTTGGTTTAGCTTTTGTGTCAGCAGTGAAGAGGTTTTATTTTTAAAATGCTTCACTTTCGACAATAAAGATAAAATTTTTTAAATGCTACATTTTATTTACATGTTTTCCAAAATATTTTTTGTAGACTGTACCATACAATTATGAAGTGCCATATTAAAGTGTCTCAACATGAGCATTTTTGATGTGATCCACCTTTATGTTTTACTCATCACAAATGCACCACCAGATGACACTGACTTATTGGGTCGCATAAACAAATTCTGAAGCTTTGAACCCTTGTATCTAAATGTGATGGCATCGGTTGAGATGGGTAGGAGAATTCTCTGGATAGTATTGCTTAGTTGCCTAGCAATCAGTCACCTGATGTGTTTGAGGAATCAGGCAATGAGCAAGAAGTCTGATAAAGGGGAGAAGCCACAGGATCTTTTACAAAGGCTAATTATATGTACAGTAGCATCTGTTTTAGCTTCTGCTTGAGTGTCTAAAGTAATTGAAACTAAGCAAGTAACTTTGGATAAGATTCACCATGGAGAAAGAGGGATCTTGCAATAGTTGTATTGAGTTGCTCATGTGATTTTTTTTTTTTTTTTTTTGGTTGAGGAGGACATATTCCCAGGAGACTTGTAAGAATCCAAGATGTTCAAATGTTCAATGTCTGTAATATGAATTGTAATGACCTTGTGAAATAACATTTTGAAAAGATGTTCTTTGGCATTAATATAAGTAGAAAAATTTAATTCTTAGGAATGGTTACACTTAATTAAGCAAAAGCTGGTCCTTAGATTAATTCTCATCCGATAGAATCCTTTTCCAGAAATGTTGTGACTTCTTGATAATAAAGTTTTGTCACAAAAATACAAAAGCCATCTAACAGGATTCTGCCTATTATACTGTTACTGTGTTTGAATAGGGTAATGCTAATATTCTTAGACTCACTTCTGTAACATTTAAACAAACTACAATTCAAACTCTTCTCTACCAATGAGTGTCTGATGGATAACTGAATCAAACATAATAAGGTCTATTACTTCTTGAGGCTTTCTTAAATCTTGGGGATAAGACAGAGTAAAAATAAAGAACTAATATAAAAAATAATAGGTATGGATGTATAGTTTCTATAACAATTGTCATGTAAAGGTATATAAAGAAGTATTTAGTAAAACCTCTAGTCCATAATGTGCTACCTTTGCAACCATACTATAAAAGAATTTCAGAACATACACATTTCCGTCTCATTAATATTAGACAACCATTTTATTTTTATTTGAAGTTTTTTATTGTTGACACTATTATAGATGTCCCTCATTCCCCCCGCCTTTGTCCACCTGTACCCAGCCCCCGCCACCCCTCCACTGGCCTTCACCACTCTGTTGTCTGTGTCCATGGGCTATGCATGTATGTTCTTTGGCTACTCTCTTCATCTTCTTTTATCCAGTCACTCCTTGCCCCCCTGACCTCCATCAGTCTGTCTCATGTATCCATGCCTCTGGTTCTATTTTATTCATCAGTTTGTTTTGTTCATTAGATTCCACATATAAGTGAGATCATATGGTACATGCCTGTCTCTGACTAGCTTATTTCACTTAGCATAATAATCTCCAGATCCATCCATGCTGTTGCAAAGGGTAAGAGTTCCTTCTTTTTTTTTTTTTTTACAGCCATGCACATTTAACTTTAATGTTTAATTTTTAAACATAATATTAGAATTTTTAAATTGAGATAATACTCACATAACAAAATTGATTGTTTAATAATATTAAAGCATTCAATTCAGTGATTTTTTGTATATTTATGAAGTTGTGCAACTATCACTACTATCAAATTCTAGCATATTTTTATCACCCCCAAAAGTAATCTTATATTCATTAGCAGTCACTCCCATTCTTCCCTGCCTCCAGACTCCTAATCTATCTATGCCAATGGATTTGCATATTCTGAATATTTCAACTCAATGAAATCATACAATATGTGGTATGTTATGTCTGGCTTCTTTCATTTAGCATAATGTTTTCAAGATTTATTCATGTTGTAGCATGTATTAGTACTTCAGTCCTTTTTAGGGCTGAAAATATTTCATTATATGGATATACCACATCGTATTGATTCATTCACTGGTAGATGGACACCAAGGTTATTTTTACATTGTGGCTATTATGAATAATGCTGCTATGATCACTCATGTACAGATTTTTGCATAGATGTATGCTTTTATTTTTCTAGAAATGGAATCGCTGGATAATATGTTAACTCTATGTTCAAGTTTTTAGGAACTGCCATCTTGTTTTTCATAGCAGTTGCACCATTTTACATTACCACCAGTGATGTATGAGAGTTTCAGTTTATCCATATCATTGCCAACAATTTTTGTTTCCTGTTGTTTTTATCCAACCTAGTGAGTGTGAGGTAGTTAGCTTATTGTTTGATTTTCATTTCCCTGATGAGCATCTTTTTATGTGCTTTTTGGTCATTTGCATATATTCTTTCAAGAAATGTCTATTCAGAAACTCTGCCCATTTTTAAATCACATTGTTTGTTCTTGTTAAGTTGTAAGAGTTCTTTATATGTTCTAGACATTAGACCCTACTCAGATATATTATTTGCAAATATTTTTTATTCCATTTTGTGGGTCGTCTTTTCCCTGACTTAATAAGCTTCCTTCAATGTGCACAATTTTTTAAGTTTGATGATGTCCAGTTTACTTTTTTCTTTGGTTGCTTATGCTTTTAATGTCATGTTTAAGAAACTGTTGCCCAACCCAGGGTCACAAAGATTTATAGCGCTACCTCCTTTTAAGAATTTTATAGTTGTAGCCTTTATATTTAGTTCTTACATTTATTTTTAGTTAATTTTTGTGTACTGTTTGATGTAAGATTCTAAACTCTTCTTTATGCTGGTGGGTATCCAGTTACCCCAGCTCCATTTTTTAAAAACTATTCTTTCCTCATTAAATGATCTTAGCACCCTTGTTGAAATCAATTCCATGGATTCCATTCTGGACACTCAGTTATATCCCATTGACCTACATGTCTCTTCTTAGGCTAATACTATACTGTTTTGATTCTCTACTATAGAATGCCTTGAAATTGAAAAATGTGAGTCCTCCAACTTTTTCTTTTTAAAGTTTGTTTTGGCTATTCTGGGTCCCTGAATTTTTTAGGATCAGTTTGTACATTTTCTGTAAAAAACTGAATTTTGCTATTTAATAGGGATTGCACTGAATTTGTGGATTTGCAGATTATCTTCAAATATTAAGTCTTACAATTAATAAACAAGGAATGTCTTTTCATTTATTTAAAGAATTTCAATAATATTTTGTAGTTTACAGTGCCCAAGGCTTGGTTAAATTTATTTTTAAACTTGGTTAACTTCTTGGTCAAATTTATTTTTAAATAGGTTTTTGTTTTTTTTTTTGATACCTTAGTAAATGAAATTGTTTTCTTGTTTACATTTTAGGATTGCTTGCTGCTAGCATGTAGAAATACAACTGATCTTTATGTTGATCTTGTATCCTACAATCTTGCTGACTCATTTACTAGCTATAATAATTATTTTGTGGATTCTTTATGGTTTTCTATATATAAGATCTTGTCATCTGTGAACATAGGATAAATTTTCTATTTTTGCAAAATATGTTATTGGGATTTTGAGAGGGATTGCATTGAGTCTGTAGATCACTTTGGGTAATTTGGACATTTTTAAAATAAATAATATAAATATATATATTTTTTTTTTTTTTCAATTGATTTCAGAGAGGAAGGGAGAGGGAGAGAGAGTTAGAAACATCCGTGATGAGTGAGAATCATTGATTGGCTGCCTCCTTCTGGGGATCAAGCCCACAACCCAGGCATGTGCCCTTGACCAGAATTGAACCGGGACTCTTCAGTCTGCAGGCCAACGCTCTATCCACTGAGCCAAACCAGCTAGAGCAATGTGGACATCTTAACAGTATTAAGTTTTCAATCCATGAACATGTCCTGCCTTTTCATTTATTTGTATCTTCTTTAATTTGTTTCAGCAATGTTTTATAGTTTTCAGTGTATAAGTCTTTCATCATCTTGATTAGATTATTCCTAAGTATTTTATTCTTTTCAATGCTATTGTAAATGGAATTATTTTCTTAATTTTCCAATTGTTCATTGTTAGTGTATACCTATTTCTCAATTTGGTGAGCTATCATTCTCATGATTTTCTTTCCTTGATTGGGCATGGTTTTATTTAGTTTTTGGACATATGTAAAATAACTATATTTTAAATTTTTGTCTAGTGAGTCCAATATCTGTGCTTCTTTGGGGAGAGTTTCTTTCTTTTTAAATTTTGTATGGTGTATAATTTCTTGTTTTATTACATGCCTTGTAATTTTTGTTGAAAAAATTACATTTGAATAGTGTGATAGTGCAAATTTGAAAATCATTTTCTCCTTACCCCCTTCACTTTTTGTTGCTTCTTATTGTAGTTGTTATTGTTCATTCATTGGCTTTTCTGAACTATTTTGTACAATCTTTATTCTTTTTTCCCTGCAATAAATGTGGTTTTTTTAAAATTTTTAATTTATCCTAAACAAACTCACAATCACGAGGGGGGGAAACAAACACTTTTTCAAATTCCATGTTCTAGTTTTAAGATAAAGAATCAAGTTTGCCACAGAGAACAAGAATCTCTATAAGCATTAAAATTTTAAGGATATAGAAGCCCTTTGTGTATACTTATTTCACTATTTTTATTACCAACTTACTTTTTTTTTAATGACCTACACCCGTGGTCGGCAAACTGCGGCTCATGAGCCACATGTGGCTCTTTGGCCCCTTGAGTGTGGCTCTTCCACAAAATACCACGGCCTGGGCGAGTCTATTTTGAAGAAGTGGCATTAGAAGAAGTTTAAGTTTAAAAAATTTGGCTCTCAAAAGAAATTTCAATCGTTGTACTGTTGATATTTGGCTCTGTTGACTAAAGAGTTTGCCGACCACTGCCCTACACTATGGCCCAAATGTTAACTTTTAACAGGACTCACTAATCACTTCTTTATGCTTAGTCACTGGCACAATCCATGTTTCACCTTGGCTTCAACCAAGTCTTATTGTTTTGTTGTTTTATTTTTATAGCAGTATTAAATGTCGTCCTGTAGAAGTATTTCTCCTAGTTCTATTTGAAAGTCTGTATTAGAGAATAAGCACACCAGACTCATTGACTACATACATACCCAGGCTTCTCCAGTAACACTTAAAACCCCTCAGCCAAGAATGCCTTTTTTTATGGCAGGTCTGGCTTGGGGAGATGGTAGCAATAATCAATGAAGTGGACCTGTCCTCTGACCGTCTGATTAACAAAGCCAAGGGCCTAAGGCACAATAGACATAAAGGAAGTCGATTATTCTTCCATCTCTCCACTCCCACTTGGGTCATCAACTCTCACCTTCTCCAGGCCCATGAACTTAGGGTGTCAAAAGCAGTTCCCATGAGAGCTATCCCAACAATTGCCTGCCTTTACCAGCCTGCCATTGACCAGGCTCCTCCAGGAAATGATTACTCTGGTAGAATTCTTAAAGCACAAGAACTTCCTCTTTGCCTCGGAAGAGTAAGAAAGCGTGTACAATATAAGTCTAAAGCAATACATTCTAATCAGTGCTGCAAAGACTGTGTTACTGTAAAATCAATAAGCTCAAACGAGCTTTCTGAAAATAGTTTGTAGAATGGGCTAGCTAACATTAAAAAAATTTTGCCCATATTTGTTCTTAGCTTCCATTCTATTTAAACATGTCTAGAGCAAGTAGTTACTACAATGGGAGAGAAAAATAAAAAGATCATATATCTGGACCTAAAGCTAACGATGAACATGGATCCACACGCACACTCTTAACCGTTTTCCCAAGAAACACGTTTCAACAGCTTTACCATGCAGAGCTACGGCTTCCGGGAAGGGTTTGCAAATCAGTCTCTACCGATGCGCTAGTTCCCCTGGAAGTAGCTCGGTTAGGGGACACTACCGTCAGCCTTGGGGGGGCTCTAGGGTTTCGTGGTGGAGGAACTTGCCCACCCAGGAAGCTGATCAAATCTTCGCTACAAATAGCTCTCCTGTGCTTTTTTAACCCACGCCAACGCATCCTAATGGCGTGGCTGACCGCCAGCCTGAATCCCAATATCAAAACGTCGCCGTTGGGTGTCCACGCTCTCTTTGTAGAGGTTGGTGACTGCGGGGGCTGCGTTTTGGAAGGGGACCCGGGAGAATGTCCTTGTGGGGACACACTGGGTCTTTGGAGAGCCGGTGGCTGGTGCTCGGGCTGCACTGCTGCCGCCTGCAGCTCCGGGGTGGCTGCTCACCCTGCTGGGCCTCGGCCCGGCACGGCCGCTCCCACTTGGAGAACCAGTTATGGGGCGGTGCTCCTGGATCTCTCCCTCGCCCTCTTCCTCCCGCTCCTCCATCCTCGTGGCCGGCTAGGCCTCCCGCTCCCCGAGGACCTGCGGGCCCCGCCCCGGGCCTCCCACCCTTGGGCCCCGCTGGAGGTCGCCGCTGCCGCCCCCCTCGCCTCTAATTCGGAGCCCTGTCTCCTGACCCCCCAGGGCAGCCGCTGCTGACAACCTAGACCTCCCCGCAGCCGTGCCAGCCTCAATCTTTATTCTTGATCATTTTGGCCACTGAATTCTCTGTTCCGTTACCCTGGTGATCAGCTGGTGATGGGACAAAGATTTCCTTAGATGGCTGGAAATAAAATCTCCCGGTGTGGGGTGAGCTGTGTTGGTGAGTTTGGACCTGCCTTCAATACTTAGCCAGGAAGGTTACATCTCTGCCATAGCCTTCCCTGCCTGCCTGTGTCAGAGGTGAGCATTTAGGGCCTTCTGTCTTTTCTAAACGTGCACACACGACCTGCTGGGTTCCCAATATTCTGTAGCTTTTCAAAACCCTTCTTCTTCAAAGCATCTCCTTCTGTAGCCTTTCTTCCCAAGCTTCCTTGTTTGTTGGTCTGTTACCTGCCCGGTCATCCATTGCCCTTAGCTATGACTAAACTAGTTGCTTGGCAAAAATAGTTTGTGCAGCTATTTGAGAAGAGACTTAAATTGTAAAGAAGGATTTCGCTACTTAGTTTGAACATATTCTATGTGTGTAAATGTGTGTATGTTTAAAATAATCACTGACTTCTATTAAAACAAAGTTCCAGAATACTGTTTTAACTAATTTAATTCCAGTAAAAGGTTTTGAAAGTTGTTTCTATCTATAACTTCAGAACAAAGAAAGTATGTAGCCTAGTTAACAGTAACAGCAAGATTGATATAGAAATTTATGGTTTATAAATTTATGGTTATACATTTGTATGGTTTCTCCATATACTGTTCCTTCAATTTTTACCAAAAAAAAAAAATGTATTCACAAATGAGAAGAGTGTTCAGAAATGTTGAAATAACCTGGAGTCAGGGTTCTGAATCTTTACAAGAGCCATAATCAGAAGTGTTCCGTGTCTCGTAATTGGCTAAACTGGCACTAACTACAAATCATATGCTTTTCCCAATACCATGCACTTATTAGTAAAAATAATGTGCTCCTGCTCGAATGGCAGGGACTGAGTGTGAACCACTTCTATAATAAGCACTTCATGGAATTGATGCAGGACAAGTCTGGAATTCTGCCTTCTACCTCTGCCTGTCATCATTAAAATCATTCCTTAACGTAATGGTGAAAATGGGCTTCCCAGTATTTTAGGCTTGTCTCCGAGGAGGGACTTGCCTGAAACCTTTGATGTTTTATAATCAGAGAGCCTTTTTGATCTTGCTTGGTTATACCAATTTTGCATAATATTCCCCAGTCGATGATAATTCTATCATATTAAAATTACTCAGTTTTATGCTTGATGGTCATCAAAGAATATTTGTTTTCAGCCAAATTAATTGCCTGTGATATAAATGCAACCAAGGGATTCGTTTCTGTGAGAAGTTTAAAAGCGGGTTCACTATCTAAATTTCAAATGTCTATTAGGTTAAAATTGTTTAAGCCTTTCCTTCCAACCTTGGGGGAGAACAAAGGTCATATGCCAAAAGAATTACCTTTAATATGTGTCAGAGTTTAGAGATACCAAAATAAATAAAAAGTCGAGACAACCCAAGGGAATAGACATGTGCATGATTTCAGAGTTAGCTGTCGCTACGGGAGCCTTACAAGAAATGAAATACCTCTGTTTATGAACCTGAAGAACATTTACTAAGCAGTCGGGGTTCTGAATCTTGACGAGCACAGTCATCAGAAGCATTCTTCTGTGGAGAACCGTGTCTGGATGGAGAGATGGTGGGGAAAGTGGGTTTCAAGCCAGACCCTTTGTCTTGGCTTTGCTAATCTGTTTTAATTCTTTGCAGGTTTATTTTTAGGCTTGTTTCTATTGGCAGAATACGTATGAAATATATATATTTTTAAACTGAACAAAAAATTTTATTGCCACACATTAATAATTTTTAATAATCCTTAATAAAATGTAGCAGTGTGCCACATCAGGTACAGATATTGGGAGGAGATGCCTTTATCGCCCTTTCTTGAATTGTCCACTGTCACTGCAACATTTCCAGCCCTGTCACTAGACAGGGGAGAGGACGTCATAATTCTTAGCTCTCCTAATTCAAGTGATATGGTAGGTTCAGATGACATAAAGTAGTCTAAAGCCAAGAAAAAGAAAAAGCGTTTGAGTCACATAGCCAGATCGCACAAACTGTTGGCAGTGGCTGTGGGATAGCTGGAACCCAGACTTAGACACCATTAGGATTTATTCAGCATTTGACTCTGATTCTCACTAAATATCGGCTTCTTCATGTTGACTTCACCCTCATGACCCCATCTACTTCTAATTACCTCTCAAACACTCTACTTCTTAATACCATCCCCTTGGGGGTAGGGTTTCAACATATAACTTTTGGGAGGACACACATGCAGTCCATAACATTTCACCGCTGGCCCCCCAAATTCACGTCCTTCTCACATGAAGATTACATTAATTCCATTCCAACAACTCCAGATGTCTTAACTTGATCTAGCATCAAATTCCTCATCAGCTGTGAAACCAAACATGTTACATGCTTCCAAAATGCAATGGTGAGACATTCCCATCCCAAAAAGGAAAAATAGGAAAGAAAAAGGGGTAACAGCTCCCAAATAAGTCCAAAACCTAATAGGGCAAACAACATTATACCTTAAGGCTCAAGAATAATGCTATATGTATTATATACTGTATTCTTGCAATACAGTAAGCTAGAGGAACAAATGTTTTTTTAAAAAATCAGAAGAAAGATAAAATAAATTGATAGTACTGTATTTATTGATACCAATGTTATATTACATAAAACACTGTGGATGTTATATGTATTACACTAGATGTCAAAATTAAAAGACAAGACAATGTGAAAAAATTCATATGAAGAAGCAGCAATATGATTGCTTAATGTAGGTAGCCTATTGTAATTAATACAAGAGGTAGCTACAAAATTATTACAGTAGTACAGTATGCACTACAGTTAATTTTATATTGTTACTAGCGTTCCCGTTGCAGGAAAAATCCTGCAATAGGGTTTCCTGCTGCACTCTACCCCGCCCTGCCTGCTCTCCTCCCTTGTCCCCCGCCGCGCCTTCTCCACCAGCCCCCCCTGCTTTTCTCCCTACTCCGCCAGCCCACCCGCTCTTCTTCCTTCTCCCCTAGCCCTGCCTCCGCTCCTCCCTTCTCCCCCGGCCCCGTCACTCCCTTCTCCTCCCCCCCGCTTGCTTGCTTCTCTGCAGCTTTGCTCCCTTCTGCAGCTCTTGGCTTCTTTCTACACTGTCTTGATATGCAAATTAGACGCCATCTTGGTTTGGGGTAATTTGCATACTCGCTCTGATTGGGTGGTGGGCGTGGCTTGGCTGGTGGGCATGGCTTGGGCATAGCGAAGGTGCGGTCAGTTTGCATATTTGTCTATTATTAGGTAGGATGATTCCATCTACATCTTTAAGTTTGTTTCTCTCAGCTGTGAATGGCACCATGTATGGTCTGTAAGTGTGTGTGTAAGCTTTGATAAATTTTGATGTTTTCTGATAGATTTGTTTATATTTTATGGTAGTAAACTATAAAAAAGTCTGGTATCTACATGTATTTTATACATTCATGAAAAGCGTAATTTTTTCTTAATTTTCTTTGGTATTTCTAGGCTACATGGTTCGTCTGCCAGTTTTTTCAAATTTTTGCGTATCTACAAAATATTTTCAGAAATATTTACTGATAAAAAATCTGCATATGAGTGGATCCATGCAATTCAAGCCCATGTTGTTCCAGGGTTAATTGCACTCATTTCCTAGCCTCTCTTGTATATTCATACATATACGAGTTTATTTATACATATACAAGTAATCATAGATTTAAAAATTCATGCATGGGAATGATGAATACCAGATTCAAGACAATGTTACCTCTGGGGTAAAGAAGGGAAGGAGACAGGGAAAGAAACACATAAGGATTTCAATTACTTGAAATATTTTACTTCCTAAGCTGAGAGAGAGTTTGATACATGCCTATTGCTATGAGTCTATACACCTAAAGTGTTTCACAATGATCTGTCTATCCTGTCCTTCCTGTCCATCTATCCATCATCTGCCTGTCTACCTATCATTATCTATATTTCATCTACCTATCTGAAGCATGCATGGCAAAATGGAAGTTTTATGTTTATTCTCCTGACTTTGCTGATTATTTAAAAAATATAATTTTCTAAAAGGTTATACTTACTACCATGTGGATAATGGATAGAGGAGATACGAGGAGGTGTGAGATGTCTCTGAGTCTTAGCAGCAGCAGATAGAAGAAAAGGGTGAATCTGAAAACTGTTAGGAAACTGAATGGATGTCCATAGAGACTACTGGAAAGTGCTGGTGCAAAGATGGTTCTCGTGTTTCTATCACGAGCCTCCCTGTGGACAATAAAGTGGCTTTTCTGTTACTAGAAAATACATGTTGAAAGGGTGATGTTGATAGTTGGGGCAAGATGAGACCCAGTCCATCTGAATTTTAATAGTGGCGATTTATATTTTATTGCACTATTCCTTGATGTGTTGTATATCCTAATAAATACATCCTGGAGCCTTTGCTAGTGTCCAATAGAATAACTTTTCTGAAAATTCCAAGTTAATTTTTTGTTTGTTTCTTTAAAGAAGAAGTATACTCCATCAAGTGGCATTATTACAGTTTATACTGAACAGGCTGGTCCAGGAGAGATCCATTACTTGGTTCGGCTGGTTGACAATCTAGGCTTTGGACTGTAGAAATGCTGATTGGGTTGAAACAGTGCTTGCAGCTGAGAATCATCTGTTAGGAAAGAGATGTTGCCTGAAGATGCTCGCCGGAGGTTGCAGAATGTGCTGATCTGTGACCTGGAGAAGGCCCGAAAGAGGGCAATGTGCAAGGCTTTCAGGTGAAGAATGTGCGCTGCAGGCACTTTGTACCCCAGCGTGACTTCCGTGGGTGCTGCTAATTGACCAGGACCTGCTGCATGTTGCATTGTGTCATTATTTTTTTCTGCATTAGTTCTGGATGTAGGATTATTTTTACACTTCTTCAGCCATGGTGGGAAGGCACACCTATCAGTTCTTTCTCACTTTCATAACCCAAAGTTATATTTAAGATTTTGCCATTGAACTGTTTATTTTGTTACTGTTGTTGTTGGTGGTGGTGGTGGTGGTGATGTTTTCAGTGCCTGATCAAATTCTTGGCAAGAAGCAGGAATTGATGGTTCTATTTATTTTATTGCTGATGCCAAATGCTATAATAGAGTATAAAGAGAGTTAGTGGATTAGTATTAATCCACAAAGTATGAATCAAGTGAGCAATGGTGCTGCTTAAGAACAAAGACTCAGCTTATGAGACAGCCTGGGTTCATCTATATCACCCTATTAGACATGTGCCACTTTTCCAGGGTTGATTTTTTATGACCACTTCCTTTATTCTGAATTATAAAAGGTGGGTATATGTTTAAAACTAAAGTAAGTATATTTATTTTGAGCAGTTTTATAACATCTATGGAGAACATAGACCATCCTGATAACCTGAGGGTTCGTTTTAGTTAAGAATACAAATTTTACTAATATGTCTTTATTCACTGAGACCAAACACAGATTACATTTTTTATTTTTATTTTTTTTAGTTACGTTCCAAGAATCCATCAGTGGGAAGCGGGAAACAAAATAGGACAGAACAGAACAAAACAAAAATGAGATCTTGATAGAAGAGAGAAAGACTCGAAGGCCTGTCTATCCTTTCCTTGTAAGAAAGTAGACCTTCCGTAAACTTCATATAAAGAACGTTTGAAAAATGTAGGACATTTCTGGGGAAAGGTGGTATTTCTGATTTGCATTCTCAGCAATCACAACAGTATCCAGTTTGTTAAAGGAGAAGCTTCAAGGAAAATTCATATTAGTATTCCAGGGCTTGGATCCTAGGTTTATCAAGACTGTGAGAGAGCCTTATAGACCACTTGTTCCTGCTCCGTTTATCCCGGTGAAGGCTCCCGCTTTACCTTCTCTGAACCTCACATTGTCTCAGGTACATTCAAGCACTTTGAATGTTGCTAGTACTCATAGGAAAAAAGTACAACTTTTCAAATTATAACTCATTGACCGCCCCCCCTCCCCATCTCCTTTCTAAAGTCACAGTCCCATACCTGCCAGGCTCCTATGCTTGCCTTTGCCTGTTATATATGGTTGATTTTTTTAGAGCAGTCTCTCAGTCTTAGTACTATTGATCCGGAGATGGAGAATTCTTAGCTGTCGGGGTCTGTCCTGTGCATTGTAAGATGTTTAGCACCATCCCTGGCTTCAATCCAGTAGGTGCCAGTAGTACTCACCCATATAGTGACAACCAGAATGCCTCCAGATCTTACCAAATGTCCCTGGGGCAAAATTGCTCCTAGCTGAGAACAACTGTTGTAGAGAGAATGTTTCCATGTGTATCCAAGGGGAAGCAATGGTGAAATACTGGGATTCTGTAACCTCATTGTTATTTGGATGTTTTCATACAGATAGATATATTTTTTTAGGAATTCATGGAAAATGCCTAAAAAATTCATGAGGCAGGAACCTCCTTCTGTAGAAGCACCACACAGGATTATCGGCTGCGTACTGACTCTGACAGCAGCATCCAAACAAGGCTCACTTTTCTACGCTAGTGCTGAAATACCAGTGTGAATGAAAAACGATTTCTACTCCAGCCACTCTTGGTAGATCTTTGACCAAAATGAAAGTTAACATACATCAGCATTAACAGTGGACCCTGTTTCAGGAATGAACATCACTGCTGGCTTTCATTAGTGAAAGACACCACACATATTTATATTCATTCCTGTTTGTAAGAATCTGCTTTACTCTGCTATTTTTGTATCATTATGAAAGTACAAATAATGCCCAGAGAGGTAGTTAAAGCCATTTAATTGGCATGTGAATAAATAAAATGTTCAATTAAGACGGCCAAATGCCAGGGATTTGAATGAGTTGAATGCTTTTCTGTGACTTGACATGACACATTACTGGTGACTTGCATTCACAAAAGGCTCTGCTTTATAAGACACGGGGTTAATTGTTAATATTTGGCTTAAACCATGTCATTCTTTTGTTACCTTGTTTTCTATTTTCCCATTTTGTTCATTGCTTAAATTCATGAAAAATAGTTCTTGTTTTAATAAATATTTTCCTTATCTTAGGATCTCCTAAGGCAGTGATCGGCAAACTCATTAGTCAACAGAACCAAATATCAACAGTACAACGATTGAAATTTCTTTTGAGAGACAAATTTTTTAAACTTCTTCTAATGCCACTTCTTCAAAATAGACTCGCCCAGGCCGTGGTATTTTTGTGGAAGAGCCACACTCAAGGAGCCAAAGAGCCGCATGTGGCTCGCGAGCCGCAGTTTGCCGACCACTGTCCTGAGGCTTTATTTACTCAATGACACTCTCATTTGATGTGAAGTGCCATATGTTTTAATATACTGTGCAGCTGCAAGATTGAATGATTTTTAATTGGCATCTTTCAACTTCCAAGCAGCTTGCACAAATTAGGAAGATTCTACTCTGCTTATCAGGAGCAAGCCGGTTGTAGCTTATCACATCTGTGCTGATCTTAAAAATTATCAGACATAAAATCATTTATTGTCCAATCAAGTAAATCAGAAAGCTTCTACCACTAGCTAAATGTTCAGAGTTTTGTTTTTTTAAAATAGAATAATAATGATGATAGAATTGTAATAAAAATTAAGTGTACTTACGCATGATAAATATTTTTAATGTTCTTACTTGTTCTGCTGGTCATTTCTCCTGCTACCTATTTTAGAAAGAGTCATTTCTGAATCTTATGGAAAACTAGAGGCCTGGTGCATGAATTCGTGCACAGGATGACTTTGCTAATGAAAGCCAGTATTGGCTGCAAGTAACAGACAAATCTATCTTAGCACGTTGAACAAGAGAGAGAAGTAAACCTTATCTCTACCCATAACATTTCCTCCTTAAGAGCTTAAATCAGCTTTGTAGGTCATGCTGCCACTATTGGACCATAGGATGCCCTGTGCTGACTGGTTTAACCCTTTGCACTCGCTTGCTTTTTTCTCGATTCCTTTATTCTACTCGGGATTTAATTTTTTAAATACCCCAGATTTTACAAAGTGTGGCAGTAGAATAAAAAACTGGAGTTTCTTTTCATACAAACTTATTTGGATATTTTTATATTTCAAATTATTGATACATTCAAAGAGTATAAAAAGAGCTGCTACCGATGCTAACCGTGTCGAGTCACACTCGACATCCGATTCCTTCCTGAACCAATTATTGCCAGGTAGAGGAGAATATCAAGGCAGACTTGAGTCTAGGCATTAGACTAATCAGGATTCAGTTCTGAAATTGGAAACAGCTTCTCCTGAATCTCTTAGACCTGTGGTTGGCAAACTGCGGCTCGCGAGCCACATGCGGCTCTTTGGCCCCTTGAGTGTGGCTCTTCCACAAAATACCATGGCCTGGGCAAGTCTATTTTGAAGAAGTGGCGTTAGAAGAAGTTTAAGTTTAAAAAATTTGTCTCTCAAAAGAAATTTCAATCGTTGTACTGTTGATATTTGGCTCTGTTGACTAATGAGTTTGCCGACCACTGTCTTAGAGGGGTGTATTTCTAAAGCAAAAAAAAGCCTTTCTACAAGAGGAGGAAGGGGAAAATGAATCCTGGAAGCCAATCAGTGTGTTCACTATTTATTGGAAGGGCTAGATGTGGGTGAAAAATGCCCTAGAAACATGTTTTCTGGCCTATAAGAAACCCATTCTTATCAAACTAGATTCTTGCAGGGAAAACAGATTTTTATAAGGCCTTTCTGAAATGCTATATTAAACTCATGCAGCTTGGCCCATAGCCAACAATGGTTCTTAGAATCAAAGGCCAAATTCAGACCTTTTGTGCTTCTATAAAACTGCATTGCTGATTAGCAGATGAATCTGTTGCCATGGCAATTATGTTCTGTATTGTATGCTACCACTTTAGAACAGGATCTAGAAAAATGAAGGTCCTAGGGTAGGAAACAAAAGGCTTCTTGGTAATAAGACCAAATGGAATTAAAACTTGGGCATCAAAACTATGGGAAACTCTATTGCAAAATGAGAAGATCTGTGTTTTAAAGGGACAGTATTAAACCTCAAAAAAATGAGACTATACTTCACTTATTTATCCTTATTTCCAAAGGGTTCTAGGTAGCCTTTGACATTGAAACTCATAAAATGTGGCAATTAAAAAACATTAGGAAAGAGAAGGAGGGAAGGATTAAGGGAAATGGTAGAGAGTATGTGAGAGAGAAAGCACAGTGAAATCTTTAGGACAAAGCCTCCATTTTTCTTAACTTCCAGACTTTAAAAGCTCTGCTAAATTCTGGCAAAGTTACTTGGCCTCAATCTCACTAAATTGCTCTCAGAGGTGTCCTTTCTGCTACATAGCTAATGTATTGAGTTTTTTTACACTAGAATTTTATTCCCGAGATGTAAAATTCTTTTTAATGAATGCAATATTTACCATCTTTCTGAGAATATTGGCTGTACTTCTGAAGTCTTCTTAATTCTTTTACTTGGTCTGTATTCTTCTCTTTGTTGAGTTTTGTGCTTTTGATTCATAGTTGTGGCTTCCCTCCAATGTTGGGTGATATTTGGTTGTATACTCATTTTAGGATTGAAATTTCCTTATTAGCCTGCTGTGTTTATTTTACAACTTGCCTGTAGGACAAGCAGGACAGGTTGCTGGGTTTGGGAGATATTTCAGCTTTGCTTCATTAAATATAAAGGAGATAGTGGGACAACTTTTGGGCAGACGGTCAGTACCTAATGATTTGGGCACAGAGTCCCCATTCTTCTAGGTCAAGCATGTCAAACTTGTGGCCCCCATCAATATTTTTGTGGCCCAGCCAATATAATGATATGTAAGAAACATTTTAATAAAAATTATGTAACTTAATTTTTACAATATCCTGTTATATATAATTATTAATAACGAACTACAACATTCACTAATGACTGATTAATCGTGTTGCATTCATTTCCGTTACACACCTTACATGCAGGCCCACCATTTCTCTCCACTAGTACTAGCAGTGAATATTTTAGCAGCCGATTGCCATGTCATTAGTCTTGTACTGACTTGTTTGGTGTGTGCAACAGGAAATATTTCACTTTCGGAGAACAAGAGAAATAGGTTTATTTGTGTTATGCTTATTAATTTGTGCAGTTATTCAGTGTCTGGTAAGTTAATGTTCGAGAAAAAATATTAATTTTTTATTAAAATGTTCTATTATTTTATGTTAACGATTACTCATTTATTTCAGCCCTTAGTATTCAGCATGACTCTATTAAAATAAACCTACGTTTCTATGAAAATTGAAGCTTTTGTATTTTTGTGGCCCACATAAACTTAAACCTTGTTTATTTGGCCCATGTTAGCCTTTGAGTTTGACATGCTTGTTCTAGGTGTTACTAACCTAAAGACTTTGCCCCCGTGTCTCCAATTCAAATATCCTTACTCATGCTCTGGGAAGATGATGTCTTTTGTTCTCCATCTGACCCCAGGAGTGAGAGGTTATGTGTAGGAGTCATAATGCCTGGCTATTGTCAGTTACCTCAGAATCCCATGCAATGCAGGGATCAGACGCTGCTTGTTTGGAGCACCCTTGTAGCCATACTTACTTCTCAGCAGTACTCTCCATTGTGTACTTGATTGTGGATCCATTCTTCGAGCAAACATTGTCTCTCTTCTTTCAAGAATCATCATAATTGCTGGTCAATAGGGCACACAATTTCTTATGTTCAAGTGTGATTATAGATTTACCAAAGTATCTTTTCCATCATTTTTAGGGATTGAGGCAAGAGGAGAAAGCTGCAGCAGGTACTCATTCCACCAATTTGAAATAAAAGTATTTATTCTCAAACTGTTTCACTGACATAAAAACAAATATAGAATTAAGGAGTTTTTGAAATTTTGTTTTTCAAGCATACAATTCCTATGTGAGAATCAGATACATGTCCCTTTTTTTCCCCATTTTCACAATCACCAACTGTGATTCCCATAACAAGGCTTGTGGTAGGCTAGATGATGTATAAAGAACAGAGCTTGAAATATACATAATGCAGCTAGAGTCTCTTTATGGGGTGGTCAGGCCCCTCGGTATTGGTGTGGTTATAAATTGCCACAGCCCATGGTCCTGTCTTGTAGGACTTGCTATTATTACTTGTGGAGCATCAGGACCATTGAACTTTAGAACTGTGGAGGCTATAAAGAACCTTACAGCTCTGGCCTGTGTGGCTCAGTTGGTTGAGAGTCGCCCCATGCACTGAAAAGTCAATAGTTCAATTCCCTGTCAGGACACATGCCTGGGTTTCCGGCTCCATTCCCAGGTGAGGTGTGCAATAAGCAGCTGGTTGATGGTTCTCTCATCCATGTTTTTTTTCCTTTCTCTCTCTTCTTCTCCTCCACCCCCTAAAAAAACCAAAACAAAACAAAAAAACAAAACACAAACACACACACACACACACACACAAACACACACACCCACAACACCATATTTTTAAAAAGAACCTTAAAAAACTCAGCAAGATAGATATTATCTCCCTTTGGCATGTCAGGAAACTGAGGCTCAGTGACATTAAGTTATTCAACTTCATGGAGCTAATTATAGAGTTAAATGTTGACCCTCCTGGCCCAAAGTTTTCCTCCCTAAGTCTAATAGCCTTCATTCAATGCTGCACTTAGTATAGCATATTTTATATTGGCTTCAGCTCAACATGATGGTAATCTCTTCTCTTGCTGTATTTACTCTCTAATTCCCAACCCACCCTCAAAAATCTGCTTATCATATGAGGTTGTGCCATATGAAATTGCTCTTATATAGGTTAAAAATGGTCAAATATTGACAATTTCATCTAGTTAAACCTAATATATTGTCTAATTGTGTAAAGCTATAGAGAAAATTTTAAATTTATTTATTAAATGTATCGGGATAAAAGAAGTTAATGGCATTATATAAAATTCAGGTGTACAGTATATCTGTATAGTCTATTATGTGCTCACCACCCAAAGTCAGTCTCCTTCTGTCATGTTATATTTGGTCCCTTTTACCCTCTTTATCTTCCCCCCTAACCCCTTTCCCTTCTGGTAGCCACCATTCTGTTGTCTTATCTGTAAGTTTGGAATTTTGATTTTTTTTTTTGTTTTATATCACACATGTGAGTGAAATCATACGTCCTTCATATTTTTATGGCTGAGGAGTATTCCATTGTCTATATGTACCACATGTTCTTTATCCAATTATCTGTCAAAGGACACTGGGGTTGTTCCCATGTCTTAGCTATTGTAAATAATGTTGCATTGAAGGTAGGGGTATGTATATCTTCATGAATGAGTGTTTTCAAATTTTCTGGGTAAATACCCAGAAGAGGGGTTGCTGGTAGCTCTATGATTAATAATTTGAAGAACCTCCATTCTGTTTCCCATAGTGGCTGTACCAGTTTACCCTGCCAACAGCAGTGTACAAGGGTTCCCTTTTCTCCACATCTCCTCCAAAACTGATTTCTTGTCTTACTGATAATAGACATCCTAACAGGTATGAGGAAGTATCTCTGTGGTTTTGATTTCATTTCTTTTAGATAGCGATTTTGTGCATTTTCTCACAAATCTGTTGGCCATTTGTATGTCTATATGTCTTCCTTGGCAAAGTGTCTATTCAACTCGTCTGCCCATTTTTAAATCAGATTGTTTGTATTTTTGTTGTTGAGTCATACGGGTTCTTTATATATTTTGGATATTAGCCCCTTATCAGAGCTATGGTTTGCAAATAATTTCTCCCATTGGATTGGTTGCCTTTTTGTTTTATTGATGGGTTTGTTGTTGTGCAGAAGCTTTTTAGTTTGTTGTAGTCCCATTCATTTATTTTTGCTTTTATTTCTCTTGCCTTGTGGTCAAAGACCCCAGTGACACCAAGGTCCATACATTTAGAGCCTATGTTTTCTTCTATGTATCTTGCTGTTCCTAGTCTTATATGCAAGTCCTTAATCCATTTGGAGTTAATATTTGTATATGATGTCAGATAGCAGCCTAGTTTCATTCTTTTGCAGTTTTACCACCACCATTTATTGAAGAAGCTTTTCTTTCTCTATTTATATTCTTGGCTCCTTTGTCGGATATTAGTTGTTGATATGTGTGGGTTTATTTTTTTATTTATTTTATATTTTTATTGATTTCAGAGAGGAAGGAAGAGGGAGAGATAGAAACATCAATGATGAGAGAATCATTGATTGGCTGCATCCTGCATGGCCCCCACTGGGGATAGAGCCTGCAACCTGGGCATGTGCCCTTGACCAGAATAGAAGCCAGGACCCTTCAGTCCTCAGGCTGATGCTCTATCCACTGAGCCAAACCAACTAGGGCTGTGTGGGTTTATTTCTAGGCTCTTAATTCTGTTTTCATTGGTCTCTGTGTCTGTTTTTTTAGCTGATACTATACTGTTTTGATTAATATAGTTTTATAATCAGTTTTAATTCAGGGTGTGTGATAACCTTTGGCTTTGTTCTTATTCCTAAAAATTGCTTTGGCTATTTGGACTGTTTTGTGGTTTCACACAAATTTGAGATTTTTTTGTTATATTTCTGTGAGAAATGCCATTTGTATTTGATAGGGATTGCATGAAATCTATATATTGTTTTAAAATATATGGCCAATTTAACAATGTTAATTCTTCCAATCCATGAACACAGGATATCTTTCTATTTCATTGTTTTTTCTTATATTTCTTTCAACAATGTCTTGAAGTTTTCAGTGTGCAGGTCCTTCACCTCTTTTGATAAGTTTATTCCTAGGGATTTTATTTTTTTGTTGTTGTTGCAATTGTAAGTATAGTTTATTGTGTGCCATGGTCGGCAAACTGCGGCTCGCGAGCCACATGCGGCTCTTTGGCCCCTTGAGTGTGGCTCTTCCACAAAATACCACGGCCTGGGCGAGTCTATTTTGAAGAAGTGGCATTAGAAGAAGTTTAAGTTTAAAAAATTTGTCTCTCAAAAGAAATTTCAATCGTTGTACTGTTGATGTTTGGCTCTGTTGACTAATGAGTTTGCCGACCACTGGATAGGAATGCAACAGATCATTATATATTGATTTTTGTATCCTGCAACTTTACTGTTTATTGTTTCTAATAGGGGTGTGTGTGTGTGTGTGTGTGTGTGTGTGTGTGTGTGTGTGTGTGTGTGTGTGAAGTCTTTAGGGTATATAGAATCATGTCATTTATAAAGTGACAATTTTACTTCTTCATTCCCAATTTAGATGCCTTTTATTTCTGTTTCTTGACTAACTGCTTTCCAGTATAGCAGTGGACAGAGTGGGCATCCTTGTCATTTTCCTGATCTTAGAGGAAAAGCTTTAGTCTTTTCACCTTGACTATGTTAACCTAGGCCTTGTCATATATGACTTCTTTTGTGTTGAGGTTATTTCCTTTTATAGCCATTTTATTGAGGTGTTGTTTTTTTTTAATCATAAATGGATGTTATATCTTGTCAAATGCTTTTTCTTCATCTATTATGGAATCACATGATCTTTATCTTTTATTTTGTTAATGTGGTGTATCACATTGATTGATTTGAGGATACTGAAACATCCTTGCATCTCTGAAATGAACCCTATCTGACCGTGATATGTGATTTTTTTTTCTAAATTGTTATTTGATTTGCTAGTAATTTGTTTAATATTTGTTCATCTATGTCATCAGAGACATTGGCCTATAATTTTTTTATATATTTATTTTTAATATGTTTTTATTGATTTTTTTAAAGAGAGGAAAGGCAAGGAATAGAGAGATAGAAACATCAGCTGCTGCCTCTGCATGCCCCTTACTGGAGATTGAGCCCGCAACCAGGGCATGTGCCCTGGCCAGGAGTCGAACCAGTGACCTCTTGGTTCATAGCTTGATGCTTAACCACTGAACCACACTAGCCAGGCAAATTTTCTTTTTTGGAGTGTTGCCCTTGCCAGGTTTTGTTATCAGGGTAATGTTGGCTTTTTAAAATGAGTTAGAAAGTATTCCCTCTTTCTCAACTTTTTGGATGAGTTAGAGAAAAAAAAATGGTATTACATCTTCTTTGAACATTTGATATAATTCACTAGTGAAGACATCTGATCCTGGACTTTTGTGTTGTGAGGTTTTTTATTACTGTTTTGATTTCCTCCCTAGAAATCAGTCTATTTACGTTTTTCCACTTCTTCATGATTCAGGAAGGCTATATACTTTACCCTTGTACAATCCTCAGTATTTCTGTGGTGTCCCTTGTAACTTTTTCTCTGTCATTTCTGATTTTATTTTTATTTTTTGAGTAGCCTCTTTTCTCCTTAGCAAGTCTAGCCAGGGGTTTGTCAATTTTATATTTTCAAAAAACAAGCTCTTTGTTTCATTTTCCCCCCTACTATCTTTTTGTTCTCTGCAGTATGTATTTCCAGTCTGATTTTTAATTATTTCCTTCCTTCTACTGACTTTGGGCTTTGTTTGTTCTTTTTTCAGTTCTTTAAGGAGCAATATTAGATTTAGGATTTTTCTTGTTTCTGTAGGTAGGCCTGGAAAGGTATAAACTTACCTCTTACTACTGCTTTTGCTGCATCTCAAAATAAATTTGGAATGTCGTATTTATATTTTGTCTCTATCATTTGACCTCTTATTTAACTATTCATTTTTTAATTTTTATTGACTTTATTCAGGCGGGGCACATTGGTTAATAAAATTATACAGGTTTCAAGTGTACAATTCTATAATACATCATCTATATATTGTATTGTGTGTTCACCACCCAAAATCAAGTCTCCTTTGTCACCATTTATCCCCCCTTTACCCTCCGCTACCTCCCCCAAATCCCCTTTCCCTCTGGTAATCACCATACTGTTATCTGTGTCTATGAGTTTTTTGTTTTTGTTTTTAGTTAATCTCTTCACCCTTTTCACCCAGTCCCCCAACAACCTCCCTCCCTTACCCCCAGCTGTGAGTCTGCTTCTATTGTGTTTGTTTAATTTTGTTCATTAGATTCCACATATAAGTGAAATCACATGGTATTTATCTTTCTCTGACTGGCTTATTTCACTTAATGTTCTCCAGGTCCATTCAAGCTTTCACGAAAGATAGTATTTCCTTTTTGTATGGCCGAGTAGTAATCCATTGTGTAAATGTACCACAGCTTTTTTATCTACTCATTTACTGCTGGGCACTTGAGCTGCTTCCAAATCTTGGCTATTGTAAATAACACAAAAGTGAGCATAGGGGTGCACTTATTATCTAAATCGTGTTTTGGGTTTCTTCACATATATTCCCAGAATTAGAATTGCTGATTATAATGCAGTTCCATTTTTAATTTTTTGAGGAAACTCCATAGTGTTTTCCACAGTGCCTGTACCAATCTGCATTCCCACCATGGTTTCCTTTTCTCCACATCCTCGCCAACATTTGTTGATTTAATGATGAATGTCATTCTAACAGGTGTGAGGTGATATCTCATTGTGGTTTTAGTTTGCATTTCTTTGTATGCCCTGGTTGGAGAAGTGTCTATTCAAATCCTTTGTCCATTTTTTAATTGGATTGGTGGTGTTGTTTTTTGGTGTTGTGTTTAGAAGTCTTTTTTATAAATTTTGGATATTAACCCCTTAACAGATATATCATTTAGCTAATACGTCCTCCTATTCAGTGAGTCATCTTTTCATTTTGTTGATGGTTTCCTTTGCAAAACTTTTTACTTTGATGTAGTCACATTTGTTTACTTTTTGTTATTTTCCTTGCCCAAGGTGCAGAAAAACTATTGTTACGAGAAATGTCTGAGGTTTACTGCCTGTTTTCTTCTAAAATTTTTGTGACTTCAAGTCTTCCATTTAAGTCTTTATCCATTTTGAGTTTAATTCTTGTGTATGGTGCTAGAAGGTGAGCTAGTTTTTCTTTCCCCCACACATAGATCTGTCCAATTTTCCCAGTATGATTTGTTGAATAGTCTGTCATTTGCCTCATTGCCTGTTCTTGCCTACTTTGTTAAATATTAATTGACCATAAAGGTGTGGGTATATTTCTGGGCTCTCTATTCTGTACCATTGATCCACACGTCTGTTTGTATGCCAGTACCATGCTGTTTTTACTACTATGGTCTTATCAGGTACCGTGATTTCTCCAACTTTGCCGTGGCTACTCAGGGTCTTTTGTGGTCACTGAAAGTGCCTCTGGCAGTACCAAGGTGCATGAGGTAGGTTCTCAGTGATTGGCCAGATAGGGGCAAGTGGTGTTCATCAGATTGATACAGGTTCAAACTCACTGCAAGTGCTAGGTTTGAGGCCACTTAGCAAAAGTACCAGGGTATGCCAATCTAGCTGCTCTTCCGCAAGGTGCCCATAGACTTGGGTGGTGGGGAAAGGTCTTGGGGAGACCAGCAGAGTTTATCAGGCCATGTGAAGGGAAGGCTCTGCACTGATCAGGCAGGTGAGGGAAAACCGGCCCCCATCTTAAAGCCACACAGCTCAGTCTGTCTCAGATTCTGCTGGGAGCCCAAGCTCAGCAGAGTGGGGCCACCAGGAGCTTGGAGGGTGGGGTTAGTGTATCTCCCACTTTGGGGAGGCACTGCCAGGCAGGTTCACATGATAGTGGGAGAATGGCCCCACCCAAAAGCCACACAGCTCAGTCACTTACACTCTGAGTGAGCCTGGCCCAGCAGGGGACCTCAGGGTGGGGCTATTTCTCCCTCAAGCTGATGCCCTAAGGAGGGGAGTGCGCCACCCAAAAAAGATGGTGTCTGCAGTGTGGGAGGGACCCAGCAAAAGGCTCCTGGTGGCTGTCCCTTCATCTCTCTTCCCAGATCCACAAACCCATCTCCCCTTCCTTTGCCAGAGCCTAGGGCAGTGATGGCACGGCCGCTGAGACAGCCGCATGCCGAGGATGAAACATTTGCTGCTCCTGAGGATGAAACATTTGCGAAATAATGTTTTTTCCTCAAAGTGACACACTACCCGAGTTATGCTCAGTTTTTTGGCGAAGTTTGACACACCAAGCTCAAAAGGTTGCCCATCACTGGCCTAGGGTGAGTGACACATGAGATTTTATGCACTGGTCCTGTAAGAGGGCACAGTGACTCTAGCAGACCCCGGCTCCCTGGCCGGACAGCATCTCTGATTTTTACGGCCAGATGTTATGTGGTTACCTCTTCCCAGCTCTGTAGCTCTGGGCCGGGGAGCCCAGGCAGCTGAGATATCCCTCTGGGATTTCAACTGTGCAGCTCTTTGCGTGTTTCCACCTGCTTCTCCGCCCGTCCTGCCCGTGTCAATGGGGCTGCTTCTGTAAATTCTTGGTTATAAGACTTCTGTGGTTACTCAGGTTGACTGTTCAGTACTGTAGCTGTAATTCCAGTTTGGTCCTGGCAGGAGGTGGGTGTAGCTTCCACTTACTCCGCTGCCATTGTGGATCATTTCTATATCTTACTTTTTTTTACCCAGTTCAGTAGCATGTTGGTTCACCTCCACACATTTGTGTTAGGTCGTCGAAGGAGGAACGCAGGAGGCCAGAGTGGTGAGGGATTACAAATTTATTCGATCATCCGCACACCAGGTGGCTGAGCCTGGATGGCTCCGGCACCCAGTGACGGAAGTCAGTGGCTCTTTTCTGGGCGGAGACTTCTTTATGCATACCCGGATGGGAGATAATGGAATGGGCTCACCGCAAAGGGAATGTCCATAGTGAAATGACCTGAAAAGCCAGTTCCCAGGGGAGGGGAGGGGGGTCAACTCAATTGCTCGATCAAACCTAACAATTTGTGGTTTTCCTAGCTTTCTTCCTATAGTTGATTTCCACCAACAAGTTTGAGCAAGCTAGAAACTTAAAATATTTAGATTCTTACCTATCAGCTTCAGAGCTGGAAAAAAATATTCTGCCAAGAAATTAACATTTGTTCTAGGGAAAATAAAATCATACACTGGTCATATAGGAGAACAGTGCCACTCATTTTTATTGATAATCATAGTAGGCAATTGGCAAGATTCAGACCCTGGACTATACATCTACTACGTCATTAAAAGTTGGAGCTATACAGGTGCTAAAAATAAAGCCTCTTTTGCAACCCAGAACTCATTGTCAGTATGAGTTTAGATACATATAAGAAGGAACATGATAAAAAAAAAAAAAAAGTTGGAGCTAATGCTAAATGTAGGAAGCCTTATTCCACAATCTTAATAGTGATTTCTGAGAAGTATGTTCTCTTATTATGCATGGAGGTGCTTTCCAGTTTATGTATTGGTTATATTACTGCTTCCTAAAATACAAGAGGCTGTTTTTAATTTCTTTAGTATTTCCCTTCCAGTAAATTTCCTTCTGATAATTTTTAAATAATAGAGTTGAGTTAGGTTTAATTTTAACCTATATGAATTAAAATAACAAATGAAGGTTTTGTAACAAACTAATTTTAAGATATTCTAAAATTTTTACAACATTATATAGAGAATAGTGAGTTGTATCTGAATACCAAATCCCCTGTGAGCATGTTTAAAAAACATGCCTTTGTTTTATATTTAAGATAATAAGTCATCTGTATTACTATCATCACCACACAAGAGCATGATGGTATTTAGTGACTACAGAAAACTCATTTAGGAAAACATTTGAAAAAGAAAAAAACAAAACACCATGAGATTAAATAATTTATTACCAGTGCTAAGATGAACACATACTTGATACTCAATTTTATGCAGAACTTTAAAAAAATAGTTTTAATACAGTATCAAAATTTACACAAGTATTTTGTCAAAAGACCAGTGTTCCTTGTATTAGCTTCTGCAGGCACAAAAACTTATTTTAAATGTCTTCAGAGTGTAGGAATACAACAACTTAAGGATGAAAGCTTTTCTAACAAGAGAAGGTGTAAATAAAGCAAGCAATTTTCTTTTACAAAGTAGTAATATTTAAAAGATATAAAAGAAAGATAGCCTTAAATGGTAACCCAATTATGAGAATTAGAGATTATTCTATAGTAAATTAATTCATAAATGTTTTCTGAAAGCAGAGTACTGGTTTTTCATCACAACATTCTAAAAAACTGTAACAAAATTCCTTCACCAATGACAATTATTAAGCTAATGAGCCCATTTAAAAACAACAATAGAGTAATTTAGAAGAAATCTGAAAACTGGGAATTGTTGCATTCCTACTTTTATAATCTTAAACCACAGTAAAAATTTAGCATTCTGTCACAGGCCTTTTGCACATTCATACAGGAAACTGTCATTGCATTTGAATAAACACAAAATATCTATCATAGCATTTCCAATACACACAGTCTAATATTATATATACCAAAAATAAGAAACTAAGCAAAGCTAGCACACCTCTTTTTCAAACCTCAAGCAGCCTGAACAAAGCTTTTAGCCTCAATAATGAAGGGCATGCGCCAGTTTCATAAAACATTAGATAGCTGCTGTAGACAAAGAAAGCTTTTCATAAATGCAGTGCAATATTTTAAAGTTTACATGAAGTTTATTAAATATAACAGCATGTCTAGAAACTAAATTGTAGAAATTGACATCTCACAGCTGAAAACACTTAGAAAAATTATGTTTGCTTGTTCTTCAATTGAAATTGGTAATATTAACATCAATGGGTACACTGAATGAATATGGACATGTCCCCAAGGCATGTCTTCATGAAAAATACATCAGGATTTAAAGAAAAGATATATTTATTTTGATCACTTGAAATAAGTGGTACTCTCTGATAAGCACTCTATCTAAAGTCTTGCTACCAGCTGTTAAGGAGAATTTATGTGATATTTTAGCACCTGAAAACAAAACCCCAGAAACCTTATCTTATCTTGCATCTACATTATGCAGCAGGAACTAGTATTTTGTTGACTAAAATATAACAATTAGGTACTCAAGTCTCAAACTTGGGAAGCTGGAAGACACCTACCTCTTCTTATTTTCAATACAACATGGTAGGAAACTCCCACATTAAATGCAATGAGTCAACTCTATCAACCACCAAGGCTCTACTGTACCCTTCCAATCATGCGTTTTTTCCCCAATTATAATCTAAGGAGTCAAAAACGTTTTAGTTCTAATGAAAATATTGGTACCAAAATGGTGATTTTCAAAGCTACCTTTGTTTGAAATTGACTATTGTAGACATCAAAGCGAGAGACATAAAATACAGCTTTAGTTATACTAAAGGTTTTTAGAGGGAAAATATGTGCAATCACTCCATGAGTTCAGGTTTGCGGAAATCCACTCTTTTCTTCTCCTTTTCTGTTACCTATTTCTGGCAGTGGTGATCTCGCATTTGAAAAGAGTGTTTCTCACATGGGTCCTTTGTACTGGTTTCCAGACAAGTGCTGCCTAATCCCAGGACACGAACCTGCAGCATCTCCAAGTTTCCTCCACACAACCTTTAAAAGAAAACAAAACATCTTAGTTGTTCTCTTCCACAAAGACGTGAGTTTTTAAGGGAGATCTACGAGAGGGGCAGAGATGAATGTGAAGACAAGAGACACAATAGCCACAGGAATGAGCTCAAACACAAAGGGAGTAAAATGTGGTGCCAGCTTCTAAATCACAAGAATGACTCGGTTGTTGGACCCTCAGGTTTGTCAGGGACCAGGGTCAAAATTAAAGAATGATGTGTCAACTCAGTCTAGGTATTTGAGTGATACTCCACTGTGGCTGCACGCTAAGCAGGAACCCCCAGCCTCGGAGGTTGACTACATTGGTGGAGGTGAGGTGCAGGCATCTGTATTTTTTAAAAGCTCCCAATGTGATTCTAATGCATAGCTAGACTTAAAGAATCCTTAAGCAAAATCATCCTGGTCCCTATCTTACACCTCTATTACAAGGGATATCAAAGGAAAATGAAGCAGCTTTGATCTTGAGCTATTTAAGTCCTGAGCTGATAGCTTTGGGGCCACTAGTAAATTTCCCTGCTTCTCCCCGCCGAGTTTTGGGGCTTCAATCATAAATCTTAGCTACAAAAGAGTACGATCTCTCAGATTGCCAAAATAGAAAGCATCCACATGCAGGGAAAAGATAAGAATAAATTCAAGAACCACTGAGCTAGATACAATATGCTCAAAATTGGGCTATTTTAGAGGGACAGTAGTAGAGGTGAGCTGAGGAGTAACATAAGTATAAGGTAAAACTACTGAAATCACCAATGATATAGTAATATACTAACAGTAACTGGAAAACATGCGTATACACACACAGTAATAATCATAACCCTCCCAGGGTGTTTCACTATAAAGACTATGTTCACATTGATTAATTCCACAAAAATTTACATGACTATATCATGAACACAAAACCAGTTAGTTCATTAATTACTCAGACTGTGCTTGTTTTCCTTTTAAATAGAGCAGATACTACAGAGATACCCAGTAAGAATAACACAGGGTTCTGTCTACTTTCATTTGTAAGCCAATGCAACTATTAGTCTCTATGTTCTAGCACAGTGGTCGGCAAACTCATTAGTCAACAGAGCCAAATATCAACAGTACAACAATTGAAATTTCTTTTGAGAACCAAATTTTTTAAACTTCTTCTAACGCCATTTCTTCAAAATAGACTCGTCCAGGCCATGGTATTTTGTGGAAGAGCCACACTCAAGGGGCCAAAGAGCCCTAACAGGTTTGGCTCAGTGGATAGAGCGTCGGCCTGCGGATTGAAGGGTCCCAGGTTCGATTCTGGTCAAGGGCATGTGCCTTGGTTGTGGGCACATGCCCAGTGGCGAGTGTGCAGGAGGCAGCTGATCGATGTTTTCTCTCATCGATGTTTCTAACTATATCCGTCTCCCTTCCTCCCTGTAAAAAATCAATGAAATATATAAAAAAAAAGGGGGGGCCAAAGAGCCGCATGTGGCTCACGAGCCGCAGTTTGCAGACCACGGTTCTAGCAGATACTCTTATGTGACAGAAATGTCCTGTCTTATTTGGAGAGTTGTTGTTATGGACCTCAGCTATTGGAAAGGAATGTCATAGCAATAGATGGCTCAAGCTGTATAGAAGGGAATTAGGAGAGTCTCAGTCTTAATGACTTGACTGCAAAGAGGTACAAACATCTAATCAGGAAGCCAAGGTAGCATCTCTTGCCCTTAAATTATAAATATAATTACATCTATCCAGCATGCTTTAAATTTCTGGTTTAGAAGTAGAGGGTAAACTCAAGACCTCAGTCACAGACACAAAGAATTAGATGGTTACAACTCAATGCAACCCATCTTCAAGTACTCAGCTGTAGACTGCAATGGGCTATGTGGTAAAGGAAACACAGAGCGGGCAGAATTAAGCTAAGCCAATGATTGACCAATTAACTAAGAGGAGAACAGGTTGATGACCAATCAAGTATTTCAACTGTTCTCAGGGAATCTGTGAGTCAAACAGAGAAACCTAAGATAAAAACCAACAAAACAGTGTATTTATTTCTGTGGTACAGTTTGGGAAGAGAATAGAGCCCTTCATGCTATTAACATGATGTGCTGTGAACAACAGTCTTTCATTGTATAGATGTCAACAACTTATCTTCAGGAGGACTACCAGAAACTGAGGCAAACCTTCTGTTATGAGTCTTATAACTGATCTTACATCATGAGAAAGTTCTGTATTTCTGTTATATCATTATAAAAGCATAGTTCCTCTAACAGGTTTCACAATCTTAGTGAGTTTCTAAGAAATTACTTATCTATGCAAATGTCTTAACATAAAGAAAACATATTTTTATTCTCCAGTATTTGCTTTGTTTTTTCAATGTTCATATAATTTATAATAGTGATGCCAATATTTTAAATCAACACTTTTTTCTCTGGCTTTTAAGTACTTTCCAAATATATGAATGCTAACTGGGCTGGCTTTTTTTTTTTTTCAAATTATGGGCATCACAACAATTGAGAGTTTGAAAAGGTTTCTAGAGAATGTGTAAAGGCAAATGAGGAGGGCAAGCTTTGGCTCCAGGAAAATATATTCTGACACATTAAATATAGGTAAACAAAAAGATCTATACAAACTAATCAAGATACAACCATGAGTAGGTCTCTGATGTGATTAAGAAATAAAATTTCTGATGTCTAGAAATCTTTTATCTAAAAATTTTAAAAAGAGGCAAGAAGAGGGACAATGCTGGCATTTCTTTACAGAATTTCCGGCATTAAGAGATGGAGATGTAAGATGCATTGCTTTTCATTCTTGAGGAAAGGAGTCCCCAGCTTTAATTGGGGAAGTGGAGAGAGCTAGTCCCCGGAGGAGATATGGGTCTACTCCTGCTCACTTAACTATTCCTTAGCGAACAATCTGAGCAAGTACCTTAAGTTGAGCAATTAACAAATTTTGGGATCTTCATTTCTTTAAACGTAAAATGCAAGTGTGGGGTTCTTCCCCAGTAGTTACTATCCAAATTGCCCATGGTCTGGGGTAAAACCCAGATCTCTGAATTATGAAGGAGCTCCACATACTTCTCTGTGGAGACCCACTGGGGGATGACCTCGGAGGCCCCCTCGAGTTTTACAATTCCTAATGTCTGTCAGAACTGTCTCATTCCAGAGACAATAGATGAGAAGCAACAGGCATTCCTAGGTGTGTGGCCCAAATTCTTAAATTTCTCTGAGGGAAATATTCAAACTGAAAAGCTACAGAAGGTAAACTAATGACTTTTGAAAACAGATAAAGAAAAATAGCCACAACACAAACAAGCAGGAGACTAAAACACTTTCCCCAGCACATAGAAGATGCCCATGGGACTTTGTAACTTTTACTGGATTCCAAGACCTCAAAGAGATTGATAAGTGTCTGAGAACATCTGGTCCAATAGCCTAAAGCTTAAGGGTATTTCTAAGCAATTTTGATATCTTAATGGACAAAGAATCTAAGGTTAAAAATATTATATATATGAAGCCAATTAAAATGAGTGATTAATATAATCTGTGATTTTTTTGCTTTTAACAAATGTGTTCCTCTGTAATATTCTATTTAGCTTTCTAATAACCTTCACTATTATATTCTTGATTAAATGATACATCGATGCATAGTACTGAAATAGTTAAAATTTAGTCAGCCACATAATGATCACATTGAATATGTATCATGAAAGTAGCATGTCATTTTTTTACTGTGTTCCTCTATGATTTCATATAGATGTGTATGTCTATTTCCTATAGCTATATTCTGAACATATGTCAACTACTGAAAGGTAAAGATACTACTTTGCATGACATGAAGCACACATATAATATGCATGAACAACCCAGCAAATATTACCTATTAAGATGATGATTCTTTTCCCCCAAGTATATTTACAAACAAATCCGAAGAAGTCTGTTTTCTTTATCACAGGTTTTAAACACTGATCTCTAAGGAACTTCTTAAAAGTATGAAACAGAAATGCATTTATTTCATCAAAACTAGTAATACATTTTAAACAGACAATTTATTATTTAGAAACTTTCATAATTCTGGAATATATTGGCTTATTGCTTACCTGAATATTTTATAACATGATTGTAGTGATAAAAAATAAGGGGAGGTGATTTTATTTTCACATAATTAGGGCACTTGTCCAGCATTTTTATAAGTAGATATCCATAAAGCAATAACTACGCCATGATGGGGCTTGGAACACAGAATACACAACAAAGCACATTAACTTACATTGCACATTTCTCTGACTATAGCTTTTCTGTCTCACTAACGTCCTGTTCATACTCTTTACCCTGTTGACGATCTATAGTTTCCTGAACATCCAAGACCTGGATTAGTTGAAAAAGAGAAGCACATTCCACATGGAAAAAAACCTTGTTATAGAATAAAACCAGCAAGCAGCTCCACTTGGTAAAACCTTTCGTTTTCTCCATGTCTGCATATCAGAGTGGATATATGTATGGCAAAATCTTTTTAAAATAGTTTATTATTGTGAAACCTATCTGGAATCAATTCTACTTGATTTCAGATGGCCATTAAAAGCAATCTATGGCATCACTAAGAGTCTATTGAATGTATTAATGTCTAAAATAATTAGATACATTTACCTAATTGGGTCATTAAGATAACCTGTCAATGACTTAGAGAGTCAATAATTCTTGCTCCATTGTAAAAATGAGCAATATAATTAATTATACGCCAGACAGTCCAAATGATATGTAGACACGGCCTATAGAAAAGATGACAGTGATGGTGAAACTGGTCAGAACCCAGGAATATGTACATAAGAATTTTTGTTAATATTAACACTACTGACCTCACAGTTCTTGCCTGGGCATTCTTATTGGCTAGGAAAGGAATATGGGGATGGTTCTTTTGATATTAGCAATGAGAAACACTGACTCCTTATAGTGACAATATTTGAGCAACACTTTAAATATTTTTCATTAGAGCAAAGTATCTGGGGATGAGATGCTTTTAAACAATTTTAGATTCCATTTCTCAAAATTACTGCTTAATAGCGTGAAATAATATTCCTTTAAAAATGTCTGTAAAGTCTTCATGTCAATACTTTCTAAAGTACAAAACTTGGCCTTTGAATGCAGTTTGCTCTTTTCTTCTGTCAGCTTATAAATCAAAGCATTAATGTAGCATAAAAAAATACTTTTCCTTTCCTAAGAGCTCCTATAGAATCCACCCTGACATTGCTGTACTCCTGGTCAGTGATAATGGCCACACCTAAAGGTGTCACCTGCAAATTAGCACCAGTGGACAGGTGAGCCAAAATAAATGACTTAAGCATGAGGGGAGCCTTCCTTTTAAATTCATGTATATTGCTTCTTTAACATAAGCATATGATAGTAGTGAATGAAAGCCTGACCCTTTTACTCAACTCAAATTAGAGTCAGTTTACATCCATCAGAGGAAATCCTTAACTATGCTCAGTGAATATTCATAGAAAACTTACGGAACTCTTTGAACAAGCTCATTTACTTACAAATTTGATTTATTATGCACCTCAGAGAAGAGTGCTTCAAATCAGTTAGTTTCTACTAAATGAAGTGAAGCTCCAATTAATAGTTAGCATGAATTTTAAAAACAAGAAAAATGTGGTGTTATTTTAAGTGAGCTAATTTCTCACACTGCCTTCAAACTCCTCCCCCCATCCATGACCACAGTTATTAAATCCTAGAGAATTTTTTTTGAAATCTATCAAAAGATGAGAAACTGAGCCATTGTCCTAATTATTCCTTTCAGAACAGAAAAATCTTATAAATATGCTCTAGATCGGTGGCTTTTAAAAACAAAATGTTGAGTGAGTACATGTTTTTAACATTAAGATAGTGTTCCGATGCATTTCCCATAGGCTGTGCTTGCACATATTTCTATTTCAGACACAGTGAACCCATGGAAGCGAACATATTATATATTCAAAAGCCTCCGGTTATCCAATAAAGATACTTTAGTTGCTCAGTATTAGCCAGCTGCCCAGTGAGGACTTAACGTGTCCTGATTATAATATAACATAGTATCTTCCTCTCTAGAGGTAAAATTTTATATGAAAATTAGAGAATGAATTTAGAAAAAGTTGAAGAGCTCTTCCCTGCCTGCCCCATTCCGTTTCGGCCACACTAACACAGCTGAAGTGAGAAATTGGGGGAAGAATGCAGTGCGACCCACTCAGCTGATCTGATTCAAACTGCACTTGCCCTTTAATAAGGCAGCAGGCTGAATCATCCTTCAATCGGAAAATGTGTTACTTTGGGAGTATGTACGGACACTAACACTACAAGATTGAAGCCACTCTCATTGTTTTCATCTCGAAAATGCTTTTCAGGTAGCTAGAACCTGGCTTATGCTCAAGTTACAGCACGGTTAGCAGGCTGTTCATGCGAAGCAGCATTCAAATGCTGAAGCAGAGAGCAAGTGTTCCCCAGTCGATAAACCAGCACCCACCAGACGGAGGGCCGCCTCATTCTGTTGTGCCTTCCCATGAGTTGCTCACTTTGCGTTATCCCACCCAACACAGGAAATGCCAGGTGCCTTGCCACTGGCCACCTTCCCTCATCAGCAGCCAACTGATGCCTGTGAGACACAAGCTCACTTCATCTAAGGCAGCGGTCCGCAAACTGTGGCTTGAGAGCCTCAGTTTGCAGCTCTGTTGACATTTAATGAGTTTGCTGACCACTGATCTAAGGGACAGTAAAATACAAGGAGGGAGCTAAATCTGCTAAAACTAAATCAACTCCAAATAACTATTTTGAAGTTCTCATCTATTTATTTGCTTTATGCATGCCAGGGAAACATGTGGCCCACTCCAAAAGGATCATCTTCAGTCTGTGGATAAATCCTTCCGAATCCAAAACAATTTTAGAAAAATTGTGAAACTCATGTGGCAGACTGAAGCACTCTACCTACTTCATGCTCAGAATACTTCATCAGGCTACATGTTAGGGATTATTGATTTAAAGGACAGCGCTTTATACTTGGAAACTGAAAATTTCAAGGAATTGTCTCAATTTTAAGATAATTTTTATTGCATTTGTTTCTATTCTGAAATATTTTGCTTATTAATTTTACTTATGGTACTTATTGGAAAGCTCATTATTGGTAAAGAAAATTAAATGATAAATTTCAGCCAAGTCTTTTTTGAAGTCATTACAGAATTTGAAGTAAAAGCCAAAAATAAAATAGGTTTATGAGCAAGATTACATACGTATTTTGTAATATTCTATAAAGGAACATTAACTAGAGTTTGAAGACCTAATTTCTTTTAGTGGAGGAGGGAGTAGGTTTTGTTTGTTTCAATAGTTTCTTTTAGTAAGTTGCACAATGTGCTTCATTTGCATAAAGAAAGAAAAATACGGTATCCTTCCTTCCTTTGGCCCACTATGAACTCCCTCTATTTGAAGACACCCATGCTACAAACATTGCACATAAAATACCTGTAACGTTATTTTACACAATGAATATACATGCACATCAGACTTCAAATTCAACTCGATGCAGATAATGAATCACATTACTCAAAACAAAATAACACTAGAGATTCAACCATAAGTACTCAAACCCATTGTTAGTTAAAAAATTAAAGTTACACCATTAGGGGTAAAAAATAAAGTATATATGGTTAAAACAAGACTGTGAGGACTACTAGACTACAGCAAACAAACCACAACACAACTGATTTTCTTGATAGATGGTTGTACACAGTTGGTTACCTTAAGAGAATGTACCACGGGTTCAGGCTGCTGAGAAGGTGTGGTATGTCCACTGAAGCTAGCTGGAGAGTTGGGGGAACTGTTATTCCCATCAGCCCCTGATGACAACCTAAAAGAACCCTTAGTAGAAAATCAACAACTTTGTTATTAAAACAAAAGTCGTTTATAACTGCACAGATGTCATTCAATTTCACTGCCAAATGAGAAACAGCCATTTTGTTAATTTTTTTCTTCCCGAGACTGTCCTACAATACTGTCCACCTGTTAATTGCAATGTACTTGCTGCTTGACCAGCAAGAAAAGTTAACCAAGAACCATCTCTACGCAGGTCCAGATGTCATTTCTAATTTACCAAAGAGAGCAAAGCCCCCTAAGGAATGACCATTAAGCATTTCAATAATGATTTTTTGAAACCTAAACATACTCAAGTGTAGGGAATTTGTGAGTTACTCTGCAGCTGAGTTAACATGCTCATTCAGCAAGACAAGTGCCTCATTCCATATGTCTCAGAAAATGCAGACACATCACATTCTTATAAAACTCTCTCTCTTACAAAACACTTCTTTGAGGGAAGACCTGTAGTGGAACATATTCCAAAGAGATTTAACCAAATTCAGAATTTTCTTTCAGAAAAAAAAATCCTCTTATTTTCTGGTCTTTTTGGATATGAAAAACAAAATGGATCAGATTACATATTTGTAGTTCAGTGACTCCGCAACTTAGTTGTTGAGGAATCAGAACCTGCCATGATTAATTTGGCCTGTGAGAGTCCCCGTCACCCATACAGGAACTGGGGGGAAATCAAACCGACTTTTTCTAGGGGTTGCTTGCAGAAAGACTAAAGGATCAGGGAAGAAAAAGAGTAGCAGTTATCTAAACTCCCACAAAAAGCAGGCGAATGGGAATTTCACCTGTGTATGGTGATCATTACACTTAGAGGGCCTGAGAGATTTTAATGTCTGTCCAACAAACCTAGAGATTTTTTTTCATGCCCAATAGACTAATAACTGCTCTGTTCTCTTGGATCCCATGAATCTAATCCCCGGAGAAGGAGCATCATGTGTGGTTTGGAACTTTTCTTTTCCAGCGTCTCTAAGAGCTTCTATGTTGTGCATTTCAGGGATGGGAAGGGAAAGCTGAGTGCAGCCTGTCTTAGGTTTGGGCTTTATGCAAACCATGCTATTTTTAAAGACATTGACACTTCCCATTGATTTTTACAAAAATTATTATGCATGCAATTTGGAATATGGTCTCTCCTCCCTGTCGCTGTTGCTGCTTACGTCCTTGAAGGCTATCCTCACCACCTCACAGGCCAACGGAGACCATGTGCTTTTCCTTGCTCAGAGTTATGGAAACACATCAGGTCCTGCCCAACCCTCTCTAGCCAACAGGGAGAAACAGCCACAGAGTGACATTTAGGTGACCTCTCCAGTTTCTGTCCTTCATTGCTACTAATCACTAAATTAATAGCAGGTGATGACACAGGGCAACCAATTATAACAGCCCCAACCCTCTCTGGGGGAAAAATATTTATAAGGTATGTTTTCCTATATTTGTAATTCATACCAAATCAGACATAGTACCCGCTACAAGTAATAAAAGGAAAACTATTTGAAGTTGGCTCAGTGGGCACACCCTCCCTCCAACTCCACCACCACATTTTGGACATCCTCCTCTTCTGAAGAGATCAAATGTTCCCAAAACAAAGGCATTATAAAGGAAGCTCCAGTCCTCTACCATTCTCTTTCCCTGCTATCACCACGCTCAGGAACTCATTGAAAAGGCCTCTGAGGTTACGCTGAGTTCACTTCAAACCTCTCATTCAGGACCCACCACTGCAGTTTTGTGTTTCTTCTGACTGGTAATCTGACTTGGCTGGCAATACTCCTTCCCCCGCTGGGTACCCTCCTCCCAGTCCTTCTCTTTCAAAGGTTCCCTTCCCAGACCTGGCAAACTGGGAGGTATATCAATCCTTGCATGCTTTCTGCTTTGGAATGGGACCTCCATCCTCCAGGCCATTTTAGTTTAAGAAAATTTCTAAAATCAGTGATAAGGATCTTCCCTTAACCAAATCTCTAGATCAGTGGTCGGCAAACTCATTAGTCAAGTGAGCCAAATATCAACAGTTCAACGATTGAAATTTCTTTTGAGAGACAAATTTTTTAAACTTAAACTTCTTCTAATGCCACTTCTTCAAAATAGACTCACCCAGGCCGTGGTATTTTGTGGAAGAGCCACACTCAAGGGGCCAAAGAGCCGCATGTGGCTCGTGAGCTGCAGTTTGCCGACCACGGCTCTAGATAATTTAGCATTGTCTAAACTTAAGGAGAGTCCTGTTCTACCCTTATCTATTCAGAAATACAAATATCTTATTAAAGAAGTTTCTTTAAATAATAGGATAGTAATAATAAAGGCTACAGTAGGGGGAAATGTATAATTGGGGGATTAAAGTTCAAATCCACTTTGTGAGCCATGGACTAATAATCACAGGGAGGATCAAGATTCATGGTCAGGTGGTTTTTGTGAAGCCACAAAGGTAGCCAAGTGCCTGGTAAAGTTGTACACCAACAGGTGCTAAACAGGTTTCTAGATTGTAACAGAATCAAGCAACTCATTCTATGACACTTAGTTCCCATAAAAGGACAAATTTATATGTGCTCAGTAGAATGAGACCAAAATTTGGAGAATTATCTAGGTTCAGTCAATACATAGTTGACTAATATGTTTTCACTAAAGAATTTTTTTAAACGTGCTACTGAGTGAAACATATTTTAATAAGATTGAGCCCATTTAAATTGTAACATGGCTGGCTCAGGAGACAAGGAATTTAAAAAGAGGAAAACCTTAATGAAATTAGACAGGTGACTCCCAATTTCAGGGAGGCTTGTTTCCAAGGTACATGTGATCCCATAGTGCACCACTGTCTCCCGGGCCGCAGTCAACTGGAAAGGGCAGGGAATCATTTCCTGGGCTGGTCAACAGCCATCTGACAGTGTCTAACAATTCATTTTCATGGCCACTGAACTCTTCGATGCCTTTTCATGAAGGTGCAGGCTACCTTTGTTCTCCAGTCACTCAACTTTCACCCTCAAGTTCAGGGGGAAAACCCTAGAGAAGACTGTGTAGGAGATGAAAGACTACTCCCAACGTCCCTCCCCAGATTTACACCCACAGCAACTTTCTTTCATGTACACAGACTGTTCTCTACCCCCAGCATCACTTTCCTCAAGCAGCACAAGCCACCTGGGTTACACACAAGCGAATGCAGCAGCTGGCTTGTCTTCCCTCACCGGGAGAGCGGGCGGGCAGCGTCCTAGTCCTCGGCACCCCTGCCCCCACTGCGAGACCCGCCGGGCTCTGGGCCCCCAGCCTTTCTCCATGTTGGAGCTGTTTCTAGCTGGAGGTGGCCTTCTATTCTGGGTGGCCTTATATTTGGAACAATATAGTACAATCACTCAGAAAAATACCGTCTCCCAAGTCTCAAGAGAGCAGATAGAACAAGAAGCATAATGAAATGCACCACAATGACCACAATGGCAAGCTGTAACATGCACCTGTGACCAGGGGGGAAAGTGAACATAAACTGAAGTCTGTGTATTAGAGCGAATACTGATTTTTAAAATGGGTTCTGGCAAAGTTTTAACTAATTCTCAAAGTATCAAAAAGTGGTAGATGGTAATGCTAAAACGAAAAAAATTGAAGCTACATAGACACGTTTATGTTGTGGGTTTTACTTGTGAGAAACAGAAGTACCATAAGTCTTCCAAGTATGTAAAGCAGTGTAACTTCAGGACTTAGCAGAAACTATTTGAAACGCATTTGGGAGCATGATGCCCTTTTGTTAAGAAACACAAATTGGGTGGATGTATTTAACAATACTCAAAAACTGATGCTGCATCAAATTCAAAAAAAAAAAACTTCCTGCACATTTAAAAAATGCAGGGTGGGGCAATAGTGGGTGTACAGTTGTCTGTATGGAAAATACAGTAATTAATACAAGAATAAACGTCCATGTATTCTCAACTATAAACCCACTTGTGCTGCACCGTCTGTATGAGCGAAGGGGTCACTATTGCATCACAGTAACTGTTTTACCTGGGACATCTTCATAGTTGTCAAAATGTCAAATAATCAAGCTGATCCCTAAACTTCTGTACTAGTTCGAACTAGGGATATCACATAACTAGAGATATCACATAACTAAAATAAAAATAAAAAAATGTCCCTAAATCCCAGTTTTTTCCATGGCCAGACTGTAATTCTACTAAAAATGATCAGAACCAAAATGAACTTATTTGAACATACTTTCTCCTTCCTGCCAACTTTCACTAAAACCTTCAACTAAGAATGCTATGTCCTAAAGAATAGCAACATTTTAAAAATAAAATATGGAAAATTCACAAAATAGTCCCTAGATTCCTAAACATAGTCTACATGTTTAATTTTAGGAGACAAAAAAAAAATAACAATTTTTTAGTTCTCATCAATCCATTTTCCTAGAAGTAGGTGCTCTACTGTGATAGTACTGGTCTAATTTTCACTCTTCTCTAACTTTTGGAGGCAGAATAAAGGAGTAGCAATGATGATCAGTAGTTGTTACTCACACGCTCTTTCCAGAATCTATGAAATAGTAGCAGTTGTCTATTAAATAAGCCACACATATTCCTCACATAAGAGAAAATTACATATTTGCACTTGAACCATAATGATCATTTCAACAGAGCAACACTGATTTGAACATGGCTCTTTTGTAATAATTTCATATGTCAGTGTGTACTTTATTTTCACCATCAAAAGAATTAAATCCAGTAATTTATAATATGATTGATGGCTTAAAATTCACCTCCCAACCCAACTGGCATAGTTCGATTTCTGAGACAATTCTTATGCGTAATGCAGTATTTTACAAATGAGTTCTCGATTCAGGATTTGGTTCTCTCCGTGACTTCCACATCTCTCAGACCTTAGGTTTTTCTGATTCAACAACTGGGTAAAACTTAAGAATTCCTGTTGTCATATGCCCCAATGTATAGTAAGACTGAATCCCAATGCCTCTCCATTGCAACAAAATTTATCTTAACATGAAATCTAAGGTAACCTCTATAACCATTTAGAAGCAGCTGGAAAGAACAGCCATTCAGTTACTATGTAGACAGTGTACAATATTTTCCCACTTTGAGAGAGCAGATAAAATATGAAATATACTTTCCTCAGGATCTTATATAAAAGGCTCTTTTTAAACATTATATGTAGAGTGCATAGTATTATTAATCTCCTAAGTGGGGGCAATATACACGGGCCAGATTTTTGTGAAAGAATAAACTACTTGGTAATATAACCATTTTAAAGGAAAAGGTACTCTTTTGGAATCAGGAGTACTGACTTTCTACTCATGTGGGCAACATAATTTTTGTTTGTTTTTTAAAATTCTGGTCTTGGAAAAGTCTGTCCTGGACCAGCCATCATTTTTGACCTTCAAGTAAACTATACTTGAATGAATGGTACTTACGTACTAATGAAGGCTTAGCTCTTTGCAAGCTCTACAATTATCAATCGCACTATTTTCTGAAGACAGCTTCATAAAAACATACTAAGCCTCCTGTAACCCTGTGCTTGGAATTGTTGTTGGCAACTTTGGAACTCAAAACGGTGGAAACCCAGATGCTGGCCATCAATTGGGAAAACCATTTCAAACAACCTTAAGAAAGTCACTTTCTATTTTCTGAGTAATCCCATTTTGCTTAGCTTCGTTTTCTGCAGTTTTTAAAAATTCTACATTTATGTAAAAAGAATACCTGAATAACCCTACCAGTCCATAGAAATCTGAGTACTCATTAGTCACTTTCTATTCAGGTAAAGTAATCCACGAATTGTTATAGGTATCAGGACAGTCCATCCTAAAGGACAATAGCAAAGTAACGCTCTGCATCAGACTGTGTGGGAGGTAAATGGCAGGTTACTTACCCGGAGGCAAGTACTCACTACAGAAACCGTGAATTCTGTGGTGTGAGCAAACAGCCTGAATCAGGGAACAAGAGTCATCCCTCCGTACCACTGAAAAGGATACATGTCTGGTTCTGCTGTCCCTTGTAACACAACATTTCTGGAAAGTCTTCCACGAAAAGTGAGATTTAGGGCATTTTCTAATATTGTCCTTAAAATCACTAACTTCTTAAGAACTAAGAAAAAATGGAGCCATTCAATTTTTAAAAAGAAAATGTATTACTTATAGTCTCGCAGCGAAAAATAATTACAATACACAATATGAATTTTAAGAGAACTGATAAGATGAAGCTATTGTGAATAAGTTGTCTTCTGGCTATTTTAGTAACATTGTTTTGATGAATACTCTGGAAGTTTCCATTCTTTTGCCTTACAGAGTACACATTAAAAAAAATCTTCTAACAAGAATAATGGTACTGCCTTTACATTTTATTATATGAAATGCAGGCTTCCCATTTCGATATAGATCAGACAAGTGCACTTGTAAGAAACTTTAGAGCCCAGCCCTGTTATCTATTATAGGAAGCCAACTATGTAAGTCTGAAAATTGATCGACTAAAGTGGTTTCCTGTTAGTTAAAGATGTTTAATTTTTTATAAGCCCTGAAGGTAGGTCAAACTATATACCTCATCAGAACACATACCTAGTTTAAGAGAGAGGAATTCAGTATTTCCTTATCATAGGGCAAGAGTGGGTGGTTGTGTATTCTCATCAGGCAAATAATATTTTGTTCCATTTTACCAATCTTCACTCTGACATTTGCAGAATGGCAATACCACACAAATCCAAGCCCAGATGAGAGACTGGAAAGGTCACCTTGACAAACTTCTTCCAAAAGATTCCTGCAAATGGGCTTAGCAATGCTAACAGACTCTCTGCTTTGCTCTGATAGAGAATAGTTGATTGTATTCAAAGAAAAGTTTAGTTTTTATTTAATTAAAGAGTCTGAATTTACTCAATACTGACTTAACACATTAAATAACTTCCTGGATTTGTAGATAATCATTCATTAAAATCACTGTTGCTAAGCACCCACGAGAGGTAACTCCCCATGCTATGTGAGGTGGGTATCTATTCCAAGGTTTGCTGAGAGGGCAGCACAGTAAGTCCAGCTCATTGACTCCAGGGTCAGCCACACTGCCTAGGTTCAGATTCTTGATCTGGCACTTAGCAAGGACATGATCTCTCTGTGCCTCAGTTTCCTCATCTGTAAAATGTGGGTAAGATGGTATAATAATACTATCTCTCTGAGTGAGGCTAGGTATATGAAAAGTGCTCTTACAACAGTGCCTAGCCCACATTAAGCACTCTATAACAATGATGTTCAACCTTTTTACTCTCACGGCACACATAAACTAATTACTAATATTCTGTGGCACACACACAAAAATATTTTTTGCCGATCTGATCAAAAGAAAAATAGGTATAATCAGGGGTTGGCTGTTGTCATATTTTTATTCGATACTCTAAGGGGGAAAAGGTCAGGTATTGCATGTTTTCAAAATTTTTGCAGCACACCGGTTGAAAATCGCTGCTCCATAAGTATTTGCTGTCATCATGAATGTTTTTGCTACACATTTTATAACCTGTTTGTCAATTTATTTCCAGATGTTTATTATTTGACCAGCAGTTCTCGGGCTGATTTGGCCCCCCAGGGGGGACATTTTTAGTTGTCACCATGGGTTTCTATGGGCATTTAGTGGGTAGAGAGGCTAAGGATGCTGCTGCCCACCTGGCCGCACAGGACAGTCCACACAAGGAGTTACCCAGGCCCTAGTGCTGAAGCTGGGAAAGCCTGATGTTGGAAAACTGCAAAGCAAAGTTTCGGTTGATGGCTCTGGAGCAAATTTTGCAAATGAGGACAAGTCACCCACATGATTTGGAGCACTTAGCAGCGATTTCAGAGTTTTCTCTCTTCAGCTTCGGCCCTCATGTGGTCTAAGTATAAAGACATCCATCTTTTCCACCTCCGAATAGGAAATTACTCTTTTTAACAAAAGGAATAGAATTTAAAAATACCCAAAACATCCTACCGCAACAATGCGAGCAGAACCAGCATACAAAGCGGGCAGGTACAGGGCAGTGGTCCAAAGAACAGATTGCTCTCCGAGTGGAGAGATCCAGCACGCTGCCCCCATGAAAGCCCAGACACCATCCCACAGAGAATAAAATTGGCAGAAGGTGGTTTGCGGAAATTACGGAAGGAAAATAAAGCTTTCTCAGCAACACAACAGGTAAAGATTCTGCACTTAACTTTAGGCAGACACACCAGGAAAGAATAAAATTGCCAGGAAATAGAAATGAGGGCCCTGACCCATGAAACAACAGCTCAGAGCAGGTGAGAGCATTGTGTGACAGGCAGAGGCACACCAGAGAGACAGAAATCTGGATCAGAACAGTGGCCATTCTCTCCTTCACAGGAGGCTAAGGGCTGCAGTCTGTCACGTGTTTGTCTCCTCAGTGGGTGGAAGACTCCTGAGATCGTATCTTAGTCAAAACAGCTCTCAATTGCTAAGCTCCTGTTACCTGTTAGGTCTCTCCTAAATGCAGTCAATTAAAAGATTATTAAGACTAGCTAATATGAGCTCCCACTATGTGTTAATACCCATCAAGACACTAACTGTGGGCCTGGTACTATTCTCAATAATTTACACTACATAATGATTTCTTTCTTTTGGTTTAGGCCCTAAAGGTCTCCTCCTGTTCAGTGTGCTCATCATGCAGCCCGAAGGGCCTTCAAGGAGATCAGGGCACCCTGGGAAGAGGGTTGGAGTGGCCCAGGGTCTTGGGAGGATCAGAGGAGAGTGTGTTAGTCACTGCTCCACTCCAGCACATCAGCGTGGTGTGGCGGTGACACATACAAAACGCTGCATCTGTAACAACATCCCAAGGATTTTGAAACTTGGGATATTACAAAGTAGCCTAAGGAATATGTTGAAAGTTATTGACAGCTCACTTTGAAATACTGTGAGTCATGACATAAATGAAATACAATAGGGCTCCAGTTATTTCATCAAGAGAATAGTCTACTTCCTGTTCTTTCTTCTCTTTGGATTTGGGTTCCAGTGAGACTTTTCTGGACCCCATGCTTTTCTTATCCCCTACTAGTGTGATCCAGGAAGTCACTGTCTTACCTCTGGCTCTGCTCATTCAATGTTCATAGTCTCTCTCTCTCGTCCTGGAGTAGGTGTCTCAAGAACTCACTTTGCTCATGGTTCCGCTGAGGAGTGAGTCAGGATCACGTAAACTTTACTTTTCATTATTTAACAGATGGGTGTAGTCACCTCGACCACTCACCTTACGTGAGCTGACAAGACCCTTTCATAACACAGCTCTAAGCCCTCTCACATCTTGCAGTGATATTATATATATTGTGGAGCTCCTCAAGGTCATTGCCCCTGACTTACCATCTCTATAATCAGGATGACTAGCACCCCATCTGCTCAATAAAGTTAACATGTCAACGGATTATCAAAACCAATGGTGACAAAAATAGTTGTATAAATGCTTTACTTGTGTGCCTATAGACTTGGTAATTAGTAGGTTCCCAACTATTTGTCAAGTAACTAAAACACACTTCTAGAGCACTAAAATGGCCTCAAATATGTGACACTGACATTTTTGAGAGGATCCATTTTTGGCAAGTCCACACAAATTAAATTAAATCCTCACTATGTCCCCCTCTCATTAGTCAGTTACCATTATTTTAGTAAAATAAATCTACCCTGAAAATCTTGAATCACTTCCATCTATTTCTAAAGCTGTATGTTAAATATGTTACAACAGTAACTAAAACGATCACTAGAGATGGTACAGACCAAAAGCAGAAATATACTTTATCACTGGGACATCCAAAGTATATGCTGAATCCCATCCAAATCATTATGTAATGGCAAACATCAAATGGTGAAAAAAATATATATATGTATATGTATATGTGTGTGTGTATATATATATATATATATATATATATATATATATATATATATATATATATATATATTAAAAGGGATATAATTCTCAGCTTCATTAAGGGTAGGCCAACCATAAGTATCCAGGTGTTACCAGCTAAGGAAATCAGAAGGCAATATTTATTCACTCACTCCTCATTCATGATGCCAAATAACAGCTAAGGTTGAGGCCTGTGGATTCACAGTAGAGGCGGTAAGGAGCTTCCATTCAGAGAACCTGAGTTGTAGACAGTTGTCTTGTTCAGGGAGATGGAAGCAATTCAGAGGGACTTGAGCCTAGGATGTGAGGGACAAGCGGGGCAGGACAGAGGCTGACATGAAAGGCAGAAGTCAGATCACAAAGACCCTCCTACATCATCAGAGGGCTTTGAAATTCATTCTATACTGAGGCATGAGCAGTGGCAAGACCCGATTTCTGTTTTATAGATCACTCTAGCAATGTGGAGAATAATTTGGATGGGACAAGACTAGCTGAGATGAAGTCCAATTAGGGTATTAACAAAGAAGTTCAAGTGAAACATGATTACTCATGGCATACTCTGGACAACAGCAGAAAGAATGGAAAGGATATTGATGGATTAAAAGACAGGATGAGCCCTAATGTTTATCTGAATGTAGGCAATGAGGTTGAAAGAGGAATCCGGAATGGCTCCCAGCTTTCTGGCTGGGTACCAGCTAAATGGTCATGTTATTGACCAGGGTCGGAAGTGCCAGGAAAAGTAATATATCTAACTCTTTCATCAGATTTTAAAATCAAGATCAAAGAGGGAATTAACAATGTATGAAGCCCCAAATCATCTTTTTTTTTTCATGGCTAGCCACACAACTGGGTTTCCTCTGACGCATAAGAGTGCCAACTATTTCAATTGTGATAACTTTACCCTCATGCCATGATGAAAATATCATCTGATCAAGCAATATAATGTTCTTAGAAGGAAAGTAATTTTGTAATATCAGTGCGGGCAGGTAAAGCTTGAAGATATATATATAGTTCCAAGAAAAAAAAATGACAGTAATTACAGAGATTAGCCTTTTTACAGGAATTAGAGAGGGCCACCCCCAGGAAGGAGAGAATTCGTATCCTGAGAGGGCGAAGGCAGCAAACACCCTGCGTCTCTGCAGCCAGAGTGACAGCAGGCAAAGCACAGTGAGGGCCTGTGAACAATAGCTGCTGAACAATAGCTAGGAAATGGGACAATCGGATGTGCGCACTTTCTGCCTCTAAGTAATGAGCTTATGTGCTTAATTCTAGCCTCCTATGAACCACCCAACTCCCAGTGAGGAGCACTGAAATGTGCAGAGGAAAAGGAAGGGTACATCTCAATGGCGTCATCAGGTTGACAATCAGTAGTTCAAGTTTACCGCATATGTGCATACTTTTAGGTCTTGGGCTTATAAAAAAGGGAGATGAGGGGGAAGGGGGGCGGGCATGAGTAGGACTAAGAAGGCACAGAACTGAATTGCCAGTGTAGACACAAAAGCAAAAAAGTCCTGCTAACAAACACTGCATTCGCATCGCAGAGCAGAGCCGATCCGTGCTTGTGTTGAGTGCCTCCGCTCTCCCTCAGGGCCCAGTGGAAGACACGCACAGAGCTTGCACCCTTGGGACTAAACAGCCACGTAAGATAAATGCTTGCCAAGTTGACTACGAAATGCTACCTGGTGAGGTGGTGGTTGCTGCCCTGGCTTGAGCACAAGGCAGGGCCTTCAGTTTCATCAAGGACTCTTCCAGGACACACAGCTCCCCCACAAAATAGGAAGGTGGAGAGGAGAGAGAGGTGGACAGGGGGACAGAGTCAGCTTCATACAAGGGCAGCCACCTCCCGGGGAGACGTGTTGATAGTACAAGTAAGTACAGCCGCTTGTCAGACTGCACGTCCTAGGCCATTTGCTGGGAGCTGTATCTTGGAGCGACACAATGATCCTGCACTGGACAGTCTATGAACACACCCATGGCCAACATGACGTGGGCAGCGGGAGAAACGGCATCTCCCGTTAGTGAGAACAGAGCACACAGGAAGCAGGGGGAAGCATGAGCCGTTTTCACAAACAGCTCTTACTAGGAGGGAAGGAAGAAAGTGACTTAAAAGTAGGTTTAAGTCACTAACAAACAATTTATGATGGAAAACACGATTTTCAGATTCAAACTTCTATATGCTCATTTAGCAAATAATGCTCACAAAGGTATGTCTAGGACCTACTAGAGAGTTAAAATATAAAACAACTTGGTAGAATTAGCATAGAAAGGAAGTTCAAAAGTCATCCATAACATATGAAAGATTAAAAATGTTAAAGATGCCGCTCTTTTCCGCTTGCAATGCACTCCTTCCCCATCTTTAAATCTCAGTTTCCCAGGGCACAGTCCACAAACCTCTTCTTTTTCTCAACATTCTCACCGGAAGTCCCAATTCAGTCCATTAGCCATTTATTCTTCCACAGTTTTACCTCTAACCCTGAACGCTCCTCTGAGGTCCAGATGTACCTACCTAACGCTGTATGTAACATCCTCAGAGACGGCCAACATCTCCCATTTACCATGCCCCAAAACAGCTCGATTCCCCTGCACCCGCTAAGCTGTTCTCCCAGTCTTCCTAGTCTCAGCACACAGCACCACCTATCATCCAGTTGCTTAGCTCAAAATCCAAGGAGTCAGCCTTCATTCTTCCTAGAGCCACCTCACGGAACCAGCCCTGGGCTGCCATGCACTGCACAGTCTACGTGAACAGTCCCTCCAGGTCCTCGGTGCCCACCTTAGGAAGCCACACGGGGTCCCTTTCCCGTGTATCCCCCACCCAGCCTGTCACAGAGCACTCCGGGCTCCACTTCTGTATTGTGAAGCCAGTGCCTCTCACCATCTCCACCCGACCCCTTAGTTCCAGCCACGGTCAGCCCTGAGTCAACCAAGCCAGCCCCCTAACGAGTGTCCCTCTGTCCCTGCTCTCGCACTGCGTCCGTCTTCTCTACCCAGCATTGATGGCGACCTTTGCCATGTTAACAGAGGATGTCACAACCTTGCCCCGTTCCTCCTATGGCTTTCCATCAAGTCAGACCCAAATCCCAACACTTGACCTTGGTCAACGAGCCCACAGGGTCTGTTCCCTGCCTGTGTGTCTGACTTCATCTCCGGTCACTCTCCTTCTCACGCTGTTCCAGTCACACTAGCCGTCTTACTCCTGTTTCCTCAAACGTGACTCGTTTGTTCCTACCTAAAGCTTTGTCCTTGCTGTTCTTGCTGCCTGTAATACCCTTTTCTAGCCGCATTGCTTTCTTCCCTCAGGTCCCCGCGGAGGTCACTTCCTCAGGGTGGGGGAGGGTTCTAACTCCATGTAAAAGGCCCTGTCACTACAGCCACTCCAATTTTGTACCCTGCTGTTGTTTTCTTCATAGTGATGATCACTCCCAGGCATTACATATTTTTGCTTTTTTTTAAAATAATGATCCACATCCTAAAATGTAAGCTGCATAAATTTCTTATTCAAGGCTATAGAGCTGTTGTCTAAAACAGTATCTGTACATAAGAGACACAAAAAAGTATTGGAGGGAAAAAGCAGTAAATGAATGGCCAAGACTTCCTCCTCCCGTTCCATATTTGTTAAGGTTGCTTTGGTGACTAAGAAAAGCAGTGGAGGCCCACGGATCACTTCCCATGGAATGAATATCCCTGTACCAATCTAACGATAAATGTAAAACTTCTTCATTTCAAATAGCGAGGTCACTGCTTTTGCCTAGCCTAGATTCTGGGGACGAAAGATCGCATATATAACTGAAATTCAAAATAGCTTTCCCTAGTCCCTCCGTAAACTCTGACCACAGCTAATGGCACAAACCAAATCTGCCCAGTTAAAAATTTTCACTTTCCTGAAGTTTCTGGGTGAAGGACTTAAGAGTAATAGCAGGGCCAGTATTCTGAGTGCATTACCCAAACAAAGGATCAAACTAAACTTTAAAATGCACAGCTGAAATTTTCTAGAAAGCTGACTAAGAAATTCTGAAAAGTGACATTGTAAAACTTTAGGAAAGGCAGATTTTTAAAATGGAACTTTTTTAAAATTAGAAAATTTGCAATAGTATCATCCTGGAAAACAACCAGGTTAACCAGTTTAAAAAAAAAAAAATGTTAAGGCTGCCTAGAGATGTCTTAAAAAGAAAGTGAGAAGTATTTTGCCTATTCAAGAGAAAAAAAGACCCAGAGACTAATGAGCTCCATAAGCTGCCTGACCCTCAGCAAGTCACTTGTCCTCAACGCTGAAATGGAGAGGCCTATCAATTAGCCTCATGTGGCGGCGGTGAAGGGTGACTAATAGACTTGATTGCAAGGCGCTCGGAAAACAGTAATTGCTATAGAGAGCTCTGCTATCAGTCCCCACCGAAGCACTGCGAGTGAACACATTTGGCCCTTTTCGAGCTCTCTTCTACCCCTTGGCTCTTGTGGTGTCCATCAGTCCTAGTGACAAAGACAAAAAGACAAGTGAGGATCCTTCTTGCTTTTCTACAGGTCCCATCCTGACGCTCAGGAAACACGCTGGACACAGGAACGAGCCTTTGTTCTCCTTTCCACGCACGCGTACACCAGAATTAAAACCACAATTGGACAAAGATCGTGGAAAAGGAGAATCCTATCTAATAAAACAGTAATATGCAAATCATCACTCCGCTACACTCACAAGCCACGCCCACCAGCCAATCAGAAAGCGAATATGCAAATACACCTAACCAAGAGGGCTGCAGCCTCGGAGAGCTGCGGTTGTTGGAACTGGGATATTGGAGCTGAAGATCAGAGGGGAAGATCGGAGCCAGTGGGAGTCCCCCACAGGTGATCAGAGCCAGCTGGGGTCCCCTGCAGGCGATCAGAGCCAGCTGGTGGTCCCTGCCCAGGGCCCGAGCCTCAGCCAGAGGCTTGCGGCATTGGCTGGGGGCGGAGCTGGGCCATTGGAACCAGCTGGGGTCCCCTGCGGTGATTGGAGCCAGCTGGGGGTCCCTGACCAGGGCCCAAGCCTCAGCCAGAGGCTTGCGGCATTGGCTGGGGGCGGAGCACCGGATGGGAGACAGCTGGGGGGTCCCTGCCCAGAGCCCAAGCCTCTGCCAGAGGCTTGAGGCCTTGGCTGGGGGTGGAGCCCTCGAGCGGAGCCAGCTGGGGGTCCCTGCCCAGAGCCCAAGCCTCTGCCAGAGGCTTGCGGCCTTGGCCGTGGGTGGAGCCGGGCGATTGCACCAGCTGTGGGTCCCTGCGGGTGATCGGAACCAGCTGGGGGTCCCTGCCCAGGGCCCGAGCCTCAAACAGAGGCTTTCGGCCTTGGCTGGGGGTGGAGCCAGCTGGGGGTCCCCTGCCAAGGGCTGGAGGCTTTAGGCCTTGGCAAGGGCGGGACCGGAGATTACAGGAGACAGGTGTGAACTACAGAGGAAATACCTTTTCTGACCTCTCATTGGCTAAGCTCCCTGTATGCCACTGGTAATATTCTTAGTAACTTGGGTATAAGAATCCAAAAAGGTGATCTAGGGCTTTTCCACCACACTCCTGGAGAAAAAAACGAAGGTCCGCTGCTGGAGGGCTAAGAAATGTCATACCCTGCCCTACACGGTTTGGCTCAGTGGACAATGCCTAGGTTTGCCAACCAAAGAGTCCAGGTTAGATTCTGATCAAGGGCATGTACCTAAGTTGCAGGCTCCTCCCTGGCTGGGGCCCAGGTCAGGGCTCATGAAGGAGGCAAGCAATCTAAGTATTCCTCTCACTTTGATGTTTCTCTCTGTCTTTCCCTTTCTCTTTCACATTCTCTAAAAGTCAATGGAAACATATACTCAGGTGAGAATAAAAAAAATTAAAAAAAAAAGAAAGAAATGTCATATCCTATGAAAGACACATATTGAAAATGCCTAAAGAAAGTTGTCATTTTTTCTTGGTGAAGGGACTGGAGTCCGTGTTGATGAAAACACCTTGGTGGCTGAAGCTGTCAGTAGGACATCCCCTAAGGGCTCCCAGTATGTGAGAGGGGGCAGGCTGGGCTGAGGAGACCCCCCCCCCCCAGTGCACGAATTTCGTGCACCGGGCCCCTAGTATTAATATAAAGGACCTGAAAAGCACAATTCACTTAATTCTTACCAATAATCTCCTGATTTCTCACTCTTTCACAAAATGCCCTCATTACAAGCGTGATTAATTGATTGCTGAGCTCCGCCTAAGCTGGAAGTGGATTTCCTCCTCATTCCCTGATAAACATGGATTTAGAATTTCACTCGTCTTTGAAGGACTCTATAGAAATTCATGTTCTTCCCGAGCCACCAGCCACATGGTGTCCATTTTAGAGACAAGCCTGCCCCACGTTATCTAAGCAGCGATCTCTCTGAGACGCGCAAGAACAGCCAGGACACAAAAGCAATAGAATCAATCAATCACTAAGGTCCAGCTTCAGTAAGCATTCCTGTGTGTTTCAGAAAAGTGCTATGTTTCTAGCTGGCAGAGACACACCTATTGTCCTTCCTGTAGGGGACGACCCGCCCTTTCAAGTCAAATGCAAGCATCTTCATCTCCAACAAATTTTTATCCCAAAGCTAAGTGGTTTGTTAGGAAAAATTACCTTTGCCTCTTGCTCAATGATCCCTCTGGTTCCATCACAGCACATTTCAAAGATACTGATAAGTTAGGGCAGGTTTGGGGATGGTAGGACAAAGGAACTTGAACCAATGAAAAAGTAAAAAATACTTATTGAAAAAAGTACATGTATATAGTAAATTCTCCATGTACAAATGAAAATTTATGTAACAATGAGACCCCCCCACCCCAATTTAAAAAAACAAAATACCAATATTAAGAGATAACCCAAATAATTGACAGATTATTCTAGTGTGGAGCAGAGGTCAGCAAACTATTTGCAGAGTTAAATCCAGCCCCTTTCACCTGTTGTGGAAATAAAGTTTTATTAGAACACAGTCACACACATTCACTTAGATATTCTCTGTGGCTATTTTCAGCTGTTCTCATGCTACAGTTGCTGGCATGAAAAGCTGCAGCACCATGTGGTTCACAAGTTTGAAAATACTATCGGGCCTTTTACTAAAGAAGTGCCAACCCCTGGTAGAGAGGATGAGAAGGTCACTGCAGACGGCAATGGTCTGGAAGATTCTGGAGAAGGAGGCAAGCAGCTTAAAGATAGCGATTAGACAAATATTCTTCCCTATGTTATTTATCTGAGGGCTGGAAACATCCTGACGACTGAGAAGTCTTCCCATGCTGAGGAAATCTTTAGAGCGATGAAGTCTCCCAGTGAATAGCAAAACAGATGGACTAGAAACTAAACCGAGTTTCTTGGCTAATTCCAAATTCAGAACCCAGAGATACCACACCAGAGGTTTGTTTTGGATGGTGGTGCTGTTTTCATAGCTATCTTGCTTCTACAGAAACACACTCGCCACAAGACAGGTTTCAGAAAAAAAAAAGAATCGCTAGACCAGTGATAACAAAAGCTGGACACAAATCTCGCCTCTGCCCATTAGCAGACATTCTCTCACCGACAGGGGCCCGGGGCCCACAGCCAGGACCTCCGCTGGTCCCCAGGTTGCAGTCAGAGCTTGCGACAAAAACAAACATCCACCCCGTCATTTGAAAGAAAGAAGAGCTTGTAAAAATAAAAGAAGTGGACACCATCCTTTTCATGGCCTACCGTGTCTCTCCTTGCGTCCTAAAGACTTAAGACTCTTAACACTTAAAACAAGTAGGATTGATGTCCTCAAACAAAATTAACATAAAAGATACATCTGAAATAAAATGTGTCATTTCATAAGGCAAAAGGTATTAAAAGATCAGTCTGCTAACATCAAGCATTTTCTACTGGTTTAAAGACCAATTAAATTCTTATTTATTTCTACATCCTACTTATTACTTATTAAAATTACTATGGCATCAATTTATAGCCCTGAGAAACCACCCAGAATGGAGAGATGTCTTATTCTATTCTCATGATTGATTCTGAAGAACTCTGCTACTATCAAGATCCTGTGCAGGGTACTTATTTTAAGTGGAAAACACTGGAGTGGCAGCTGCCCTTACCTGCTCTCAGGCCCATCTTTATCTCATCCTCAAGTGCCAAAGACACTATAACTGGTTTCCCTAACCAAGAAAATCCTCCTCCTCCATCTCCTCCTCTACAAAAAAAAAAAAAAGTGAACGCCAAACAGCCACATGAGTCACCTTCTTCACAAGTGACCATTTAGAGCAGTGGTTCTCAACCTTTCTAATGCCTCAAACCTTAATACAGTTCCTCATGTTGTGGTGACCCCCAACCATAAAATTATTTTCGTTGCTACTTCATAACTGTAATTTTGCTGTTATGAATCGTCATGTAAATATCTGTGTTTTCCAATGGTCTTAGGCTCTACAGCAGCGGTTCTCAACCTGTGGGTTGCGACCCACAGGTTGAGAACTGATAGGGTCGCCTAAGACCATCGGAAAACAGATATTTACATGATTCATAACAGTAGCAAAATTACAGTTATGAAGTAGCAACGAAAATAATTTTATGGTTGGGGGTCACCACAACATGAGGAACTGTATTAAGGGTCGCGGCATTAGAAAGGTTGAGAACCACTGATTTAGAGGCTCAAGTCTTAGACCTCAGCAAAGTCCTCCTATGTTGGCAAGGAACCTCGCTGCCATCACCAGCTATCTTACCATTCACAGAACTCACTGACAAAAGGATGTGTGTGTTGCAGGTCAAGGAACCACGTAATGAAATAGGAGTGGGGTAGGAACAGGGAATGGAAAGGGAATGAGGCTGGTCCCAAACAAAATAACCAAATTCAAAATGCAAAGTTGCTAAAGCACCCTTTGCCTAAAACTCTCTGCCAGAAGAGGACATCCAAATTCTAACTAGCTTCTGCTAACCTTTGGCACTCAACAGAAGCGTGGCACCCAAAATATAAAGACCCATCATTCCCACACAATTATTTGTGGATAAATTCACTGGAATTGAGATTTGTTTCTGAGTGTGCATTTTATGCTTTATTTAAAACTGAAATTTCTATAGTTGTGTATATCAAATTCCTAGCGTATGAAAATGTTTAAATAAATTAAAAAATCCCTCTGTTGGCATTATGACACCCCTGCCTTGGGTGTCAGAAGAGCTGACACATCTTGGCTACTGAAAAGCCTCCTATCCGAGAGCCAGCCCTTACAGTGTGTGAGTCCGGGATGGCTCCATCCGGTCCCGGGCTTACTGTTTGTTACCTGTCAAACGTTAGAACTCCTGCCTCCCAAGTTGTTCTGTTGCAAGTGAGGCATTGTAGGTGAAGAAAAGAAAAGAGAGTACCAAATGAGATTTACATTTCTTCTGTGATCCTTACATTTCTATATTCATTCTTTTTTTCTAATATAACTGCTAAGAGCAACAGCTACATCAGCAATTTTCAACTTTTCATCTCTTGGCACACATAAACTATCACTGAATTCTGTGGCACACCAAAAAATATATATTTTGTCGATCTGACCTATACACACACACACACACACACACACACACATATATTTTTTACAAAAATAATAATAATTACCTACCGTTTTTGTTCCAAAGTAACTTTTTAAAAAATCAGGTGCCTATACTTGTAAATAAGGATTTCTGATACCAAGAATTAACAATCAGACACAATCATCTTATGCAACATGACCATATATGACCTATATATTCATGGTTCAAGTCAGGGCATTCACACTGGATGGCTACTGTGTTGGTTGTTGTCATTTTTTTTTTTTTTTTTACAGTCTAAGGGAAAAGAGATCAGTTCCCCTGACTAAATAGTCAGGTATTGCATGTTTTAAAAATTCATGCAGCACACTGGTTGAAAATCGGTGAGCTAGATGAACAAAACTACTAAAATAATTATTAGTCTAAGATTTGGAAACAGCCTAACTGCCCACCAGCAGATGAGTGGATTAAAAAACTGTGGTACATCTACACAATGGAATACTACACTGTGGTAAAAAAGGAGTTCTTACCATTTGCAACAGCATGGATGGAACTGGAGAGCATTATGCTAAGTGAAATAAGCCAGGCAGAGAAAGATAAATATCACTTGATCTCACTCATTTATGGAATATGACGAACAACATAAACTGATGAACAAAAATAGATCCAGAGACAGAGAAACATCGATCAGACCATTAAACCTCAGAGGGAAGGTAGGGGAGGGTGGGGGTAAGAGGGAGAGATCAACCAAAGGACTTGTATGCATGCATATAAGCCTAACCAATGGTCATAGACAACAGGGTGAGGGCATGAGGGGGGAGGTAGGGGGGGTAATGGGGGAATAAAGACACATATGTAACACCATAATCAATAAAGAAATTTAAAATAAAATTTAAAAAAAGAGTTTTCAGCAAATAGGTTAGCTGCCTCCTTATTCTTTCATTTTTCTCTTTTTTTAAAAAAATGATAATTCAAAAGTTGCTTCTACTCTGTTAACCTATATTATGAAAACTCCAAAAATCTCAAAGAGGATAAAATTCTGAAACAGGGCTTGCTAATCATTTGTGTGACTCAATTGAACACTCCTGCAATCACAGATATTTGAGGTACTAAGAAGTTTGAGGACACGAAGTTCTCCCAAAGGAAAGAATTAGACCAGGTAAATACACTGTCATCAAGGATAATGGAGCACTTTCAAAACAGAGGAACAATCTTTGAATTGACTGTCTCTTTACCAATAGTAACACTTCCTTCTCACCTCCAGGTCTGAGCTTAACACTAGAACCCTGTGGTATGAAGTCCTTTCTCTACAGGCTTTGGACCTGGAGCAAGGTAGAACCCACGCATAGTTGGGATTGTCTCAGCCCAGAGAATGTTGGGAGCTACTGGGGCTAGACATCACTGCAGCAGCCAGTCAACAGCCCAAGTGAGGGCCAGGCTTACTAGTTATATACTGGAGGAGGGTATATAGGTCATCTCAAAGGCAAGTTCATGGGGTTGAGAGAACAGATTCCACCTGTTTCGCCAATCCACACGGGTGTGGCCACAGTAAACACAAGCTACCTTCACTTTCAGTAATGCCACATTTACAAATGTGCGTGGGTTGCTTATCAAAATACTCCACTGCTTATTGATACAGAAACTACTCTGTAGAATTTTTAGAATAAACTCATAAACCCAAATCAGGGGTGGGAACCTTTTTCCTGCGAAGGGCCATTTGGATATTTATAACACCATTCGCGGGCCATCCAAGACTATCATCTTAAGAATCAGCCTGCTGTATTGGGTTAAACATTTAATTAACTCACCCCTGATGCCTTGGCAGGGCCAGACCAAATGATTTTCCGGGCCTTACATGGCCCGTGGGCCGGACATTCCCCTCCCCTGCAAATCTTCTCATACTAGGAATGATTACCGAGCCACCAAAGGCCCCTAAGTTATAAAACAATTAAGGCAAAGCCTGTATTTCAGATACTCTTTCTTCATACTGTTTCTCTACACCTACTTTAATTAGCTTCGTAGGTTACCAGGCTACCAGGTTATATAGGCTCAATGGCACGCAATCTGAAAGATACGATATAAAAGCTCCATATAAACTGTAAAAGCAACCCTGGTCACTGTCTCACAGGGCACCTACACTTCCTCTTTCATATTCCATGTCATCCACAACATCTAAAGAAAGGCCCAGCCCACTTCTTGCTGGCTATGATTTCAGATGCTTTAGTCTGCAGAATGAATCCAATAAATCAGAAATCCTTTGAAAAAAATATGTTCTTCTCCCGGACATTGTTCCTTCTCTGTATCACAAGTAAAGACTTCGATTTATATGAAGGCACTCTTTTGTTATTCTCAGTCTAGTCAATGTAAAAATTAATGTATGCTAACTCATGGGTTTGTTTTTTTTCTCACAGTAATTTATTTTGGCTTATCTCTGAATGGAATTACTGAAAAAATATATTACATTTTAAAATAAAGACTATACATTCTTTCGGTATAGAGGTAAATAAGTTAATTTTCTAACATGTCCTATATACTGTTATTATCTCATTATTTAACTTTTTCTCCCTCTGAAATATCATGTCTCCATTCATTACATGACATCATTTGAAATATTTTACATGTCATTTTTAAAAATTGTTTACATTAGTTTATGTACTCAAGAAAATATCCTAAGTTCAGGGGATCTTTAACTGTGATTTGTATCAACTTTTAAAAGGCATTTCCTTTTCAAAAAGTAACAAGACTTCATAATTTTGGGCTCTCTGAAATACTGTGTTTCTGAACTGGATATAAAGTCCAGCTCTAGGATGCTTGTAGGCTACCACAGAGACCATGGCAGAGCGAAGAGCCACAGGCGATGACAATATTCCACGTGTGCTTCCTGTGAGCGCCTCTCTACCACTGGAGAGAACCCACGCCGCCTCCACATGTTTCTCTCTCTGTTCTCCAGTAAAGACCCCCCCCTCATTCTGGGACCTGGTAACTTTGCATGGGGACAAGACACGGCCCCGAGCTTTCTTTTATCCTTGGACTCAGAATATTCAGGACTGGAAAAGAACCACACTTACCAATAAAGCACCTGGCCAAAGAAAAAGCCATAAGGACTTATCACACTCGTTTTAGTCTTAGATAAGTATATTGGTAGGGAAAACTAGTGCCTTTCAGTTCATTACACATAATTTTATATAATGAATAAAAATAAACCTTCAGAGGATGCACATTATCTCTCAAAACACACAAAAGCTAACACGGCTTAAGACTAGTACATGAGCTCCACTATACACATATTTGATGTGATATGAATCTCAAAGATATATACCCCCAGCTGTATGGGGTTTAAATAAATGTAATAGATATCTGATGAGATTTTATTAACATCAGAACCCAAAGAGGGAGAATAACTCACAATGACATAAATCAGCAGCTGTAAATAAAAGAACAAGTATGGTATTAAGTTGTAGTTTTAAAAAATTTTACATCAAAATAAAAAGGGGCACCCCGATCTTGTGTGGACATCACATATGAACACAGACTTTCTCCAGATAGAGTCATGGATTACAGAACTGAGAGCTGCCACATCACCTAGGACAGTGGTCGGCAAACTGCGGCTCGCGAGCCACATGTGGCTCTTTGGCCCCTTGAGTGTGGCTCTTCCTCAAAATACCACGGCCTGGGCGAGTCTATTTTGAAGAAGTGGCGTTAGAAGAAGTTTAAGTTAAAAAAATTTGGCTCTCAAAAGAAATTTTAATGGTTGTACTGTTGATATTTGGCTCTGTTGACAATGAGTTTGCCGACCACTGACCTAGGACAACCCTCTCCTTTACAAGGCACAGTGGCCACACAGAGGTCAGGGGCATCCTGGCCCAGCAGCTGATCTGCCACCACCCAGGGCCGCTGATCTCCATCAGTGTCTGCCCCAGCATGTCACAGGGCCTCCTTTAACCACTGGTTACCAGCAGTCCAAAGTCACTGCTGACCATGTCCCCACTTTCTAAAACGACAGTTATATTTTTCTTATTTTTCACACAGGATAGCCTTTTAAATATAATTTAATAAAATCTCAAATCACTGAGAAATTTATTTAAACTGCCTTATTTTTCCAAGAATATAATTATTTGTCTACATTACATCTTTTATGTATAATACTAGAGGCCTGGTGCATGAAATTCATGCATGGGGGGGGGGGCGGTGAGGGGGGGTCCCTCAGCCCGACCTGCACCCTCTCACAACTGGGAACCGCTGGCTCCTAACTGCTCACCTGCCTGCTTGCCTGATTGCCCCTAACCACTCTGCCTGCCTACCTGATCACCCCTAACCACTCGCCTGCCTGTCTGATTGCCCCTAACCCCTCTGCCTTCCTGCCTGATTACTCCTAACCTCTTGCCTGCCTGCCTGATCACCCCTAACCACTCTACCTGCCTGCTTGATCGCCCCTAACTGCTCGCCTGCCTGCCTGATCGCCCCTAACTGCCTCTGCCTCAGCCCCCACTGCTGCGGCTTCATCCGGAAGGATGTCTGGAAGGTCGTTCGGCTGTCCGATCTAATTAGCATATTATGCTTTTATTATTATAGATATTTACATTTAGGCAATATAAATACTGCCTATAATCCTATCTAATAAGAGTAATATGCAAATTGACCATCACTCCAACACACAAGACGGCTGCCCCCATGTGGACACAAGATGGCCACCACAAGATGGCCAGCAGGGGAAGGCAGTTGAGAGGGACCAGGCCTGCAAGGGAGGGCAGTTGTGGGCGATCAGGCCAGGAGGGGAGAGCAGTTGGGGGGGACCAGGCCTGCAAGGGAGGGCAGTTGGGGGTGATCAGGCCTGGAGGGGAGGGCAGTTAAGGGTGACCAGGCCGGCAGAGGAGGGAAGTTAGGGGCAACTGGGCCTGCAGGGAAGGGCAGTTCGGGGTGACCAGGCCTGCAGGGGAGGGCAGTTGGGGGGGACCCAGGCCTGCAGGGGAGGGCAGTTAGGGGTGACCATGCCTGCAGGGGAGGACAGTTAGGGGTGACCAGGCCTTCAGGGGAGGGCAGTTAGGGGCAATCAGGCTGGCAGGGGAGCAGTTAGGCATCAATCAGGCTGGCAACAGAGTGGTTAGGGGGTGATCAGGTTGGCAGACAGAAGTGGTTAGGGGCAATCAGGAAGGCAGGCAGGCAAGCAGTTGGGAGCCAGAAGTCCTGGATTGTGAGAGGGATGTCTACTGTCCTAAATGGGCAGTTGGACATCCCTCGAGGGGTCCCAGATTGGAGAGGGTGTAGGCTGGGCTGAGGGACATGCCCCCCCCCCATGCATGAATTTCGTGCATCGGGCCTCTAGTACATTTATACTTGTCTACTTTACATTTAGAAGATATAGGTAATTACCAATTATCAAGAGGCACCGACTTTAGTTTCTTATGTGTTAGAAGCACCTTCACTTTGCTCAGGCTACGGCAAAGAAAGAAACTAGAAGCGCTTTTACATGAAAAATGCCTACACCCCACTGGAGGAAAGGTCTGAACCAGAATGAAGAAGAGAACAGCATGGTTTAGATGCTGCCTTAGGTACATCAGCCACGGAGGTAGTGATCTCCAGCAGGGAACAGAGATTGAATGGGCTGTGCAATAGAATTTACATTTAATTTAATTCTGAAATCAAACACTACCCAAGATTTTCCACTTTCTATTCCTTACCCAATTAGAAAAGGACTGTTACATACTTATTTTTTTTAAACTTTTGACTTCAATTTAGATTAAAAATAAAAGCAAAAAGTATAGAAAACCATTTTGACAAGGCACCATTAATTTCTCTTATAGTTCCATCTCAAAATTCCTCCATATTGCTTCTCATTCATACATCTGTGACTCTATTTGAGATGACTGCACAGCAAAACTTGATGCTCAGAGTCCCATCATTTTTTTGTGTGTGACAAATTCTGTCAAGGACAAGTAACAGGAATGCTGCTATTTTTATGGCTACTACAAAAAAACCCACAAAACAATTTAACATCCACTAGTGATAGAATTACTAACATGCCAGTGTAGATATATAAAAGGCAGCACTGTTAAACATTATTGATACCAATGTCCATAATAACTGACCACTTTTTAAATTCAATAATTCCAGTTAATAAGTTTAATAAGTGGCATAATTATATTTTCTATGCATTGCAGCTCACCTATTTTCTCTCACTAGAATGAAAACTTCTTATCACGTACCAGATCCTCAAACACAAGCCCTTAAGCATGAGGAGAAGCATAGACGATGTTGTACAAGCCTTCCATGTCGCCTTAGACATTTCCCTATGAATTTTACTCTTCGATATCCTCTCTGAAAAATTTAACTTTTCCCTTAATCCAGTCTCCATTTATTTATGTTCTCCAGCATGACTTTTCCCCCCATAAATTTATTTTCCAAATCTATTTGCCTCTTTTATTCCACTACACCCACACCACTGGGGTAGCTCCCACCTATCCTCTGAAAACTCTATAGAACTATACCTAAAAGCCATCTTTCTTTTCTTTAATTACATAAATCATGGTGATTTAGAGAAAATGATAATCCATATGCACGATTCCTCCAGTGGAGTCCATTTTTCCCCAATGTGATTCTAGCAGCAACCAATCCTTAATGGTTTAACTTTTTTTTCTCTTATCAGTAACATCCAGATTCTACTCAGGTTTTGCAACAAGGAATTCCTATCCATGAAAAAAAAATTTTTTTGGCACATATTACTCCTCAGAGGAGGGCCAGAAAGGTAATTTCCATGAAAATAACAAAGAACACCACCACTTGCTTTAAGTATCCTGGGAAGCATTACCCTATGCTACTTTTAGAGCAATTCAAGCCCTATATGAGCCATATACTGTATTTATGGTCCCAGAAGACAAAAATGACTTGCAAAACAAAGTCAGAAAAATGTGAAAAGGAGAAAGGGGAACAACCATAGCAAGTGTCTCCACAGCAAAAAAGAAAAAGCACCTGGGGAAATCCATGTGTCAGAGAGAATCCGCCCCTCTCTGCCCTGAGCACCATGATCTGCATAAGCACAGGACAGAGGGAGCTTTTCAGAGACTTGACCAGGGATCTGGGGTGGTTGCCATGGAAGTGAACTATTCCATTTCTTTAGCTCCTGTGCCCCTTCCCCCAGCACTTCTGGCAACAGTAACAGGTTCTTTCCCTTTGTTCAGAAACTGCTCTGGAATGGCCCTGCCTCTTCCCCATGCACTGAAAGATTGCAGTGTGAGGCCACACTGTCACCAAATTACAGGAGGGGGAGACTTTTCATTCCCATTCCTAAAATTAGACTCTTATTTGCCTGCCAGCACAACAGAACTAGAACCACTTGCTGAAAGGGGCCCCTTCAATAGTGCTCCCAGTTGCCATGGCTCTCAGACCCACTTGCTGAGCCCCAGCCCTGGGGCAGGCATAGGCCACTGGGCAGTCAGGCAGGCACCTTTTACTGCTCCTGGGAACCTCTCTAAGATGCTGGTCTCAAGAGGAAGGTAGTTTGGTTTGGAGAGGGCCTCTGGAGCACGGAGGAGATCAGAGTGCTTTCCAAACAGATGCTGGTGCCAGAACACTGGATGAAGGGAACAGATTTCCCGATGGGACTTTTAACAAACGTACTTAATTGACTTTGGCATCTCAGCAAACTTGTTTCAAGTCTCGAGCCCTACAATGATGCAAAATCGAAGCTCAACACAGAAGAGGTGATAACAGTTTTGTTTAATAGGTAAAATAGTTTTTACCTCACTGTTATGTCTGAATAGTGACTAGTGTCTTCAAAAGACAGTACTTTTGAAGATAGTACTGCAGTGAACATGGAAATACAGATATCTCTTTGAGATTCTAATTTCAATTCGTTATCTATAATGAAATCATCAGAATGGTCTTCTGTATCATCCACATTAAGTTATTTCCTAGCTAAGAGATTTCATTGCAGATTCCGTACATAATCATACTGACTAGGTCTGAATTAAAAATCCTCATGACCATCAAGGAAAGGACAATGGAATGAGCAGAGAGATCCAAGCAAGGTGTCTGAATTTGGGCTAAAATATTAAACTTTATGGGTATATACCTTGAAAACTACTACTGTAACTGTAACTATCTGTGCCCCTACCCGCCTACCCCCTGCCTCCTCTGACTACATCCTGTAAAGTATGAATTTTTCATGCAAATTTGAGTATATGTGTTTGTACAACCAAACTTTGATTCTAAAGTATTTAAAAAATGTGTCAGAGTGAAGACTACAATGAATTCTTACAAATTTAAGAAATATAGAATATTTCCCTTAAAGCAGAAACAGAATAAATGTTTTAAGAAATCTTAGATGGCTAATCAGATACCACGTTAATTTTTAAGACATGGTAAAAAAAGAATTTGACAGTAAGATAAAAACAGATTTAATAATACATTGAATTTTATAAATGTTATGAAGTGACTAAAGGAGGCACTGTGTATGTGCTAGAGAGAACACTGAACAGGCCTACGTCTTGGCCTGAGTCGGCCCTTAATCAGCTGTCTCCGCCCCTCTGAACCTTTTATGCCTTTACTGAAAGAGAGGATTGCCCGATGTAATATATAAGGCTTTATCCAACTCTGAAGATCTTTATCCACAGAAAGTTTGTGTTTATGTGTAAAAGTATATAGGTAATAGGTATGTTCCATTTAAACTTGATATAAAATTCTGACCAGCCAGTGTGGCTCAGTGATTAAGCGCCAACCTATGAACCAGGAGGTCATGATTTGATTCCTAGTCAGGGCACATGCTTGGATTGCCAGTTCAATCCTCAGTAGGGGGCATGCAGGAGGCAGCCAATCAATGATTCTCTCTCATCATTGATGTTTCTATCTCTCTCTCCCTCTCTTTTCCTCTCTGAAATCAATAAAAATATATTTTTAAATTTGATATAAAATTCCTTACAATAATTTTACACCATATTGGGTCTTTCATTTCATAAATTCCTACTTATTTTACTGTGCATGACTCTACCTCACTTGATTTAAAAGTTAGTCAAACTTAATATATAGCAGCTATATTTAACACACAAACTTCATTTAGGGCTCATCTCACATTAAATATACACAGAATGGAGTTCACAGGCCAGTCTGAGCAGTTTTAGTATTTGAGAGGTTAGATGCAATTCTTTGAAATATTTTTAAGTGTAATTTTAAAACATGTTTATGTGTTTAAGAAATACCTAAGTTCAAGTGATCGTTAGTGATCATTTGCACCAACTTTCAGGAAGCACATTCAGGGATCATTCATGTTGTCACATATTGCAGGATTTCCTGCTTTTTAAAGGCCAATTCCTCTCCCATTGTATGTATACACCATATTTTCTTTATTCATCTGCTGATGGACAGTTAGGTTGCTTCTGCATCTTGGCTGTTGTAAATAGTACTGCAGTGAACATGGAAATACAGATATCTCTTTGAGATTCTAATTTCAATTCGTTAGGATAAATATCCAGAAGTAAGATAGCTGGATCACATGGTAATGTGCCAAGTGAAATAAGCTGTCACAAAATGATAAATTCCACATGATTCCATTTATATGAGATATCTAAAATAGTCAAATTCATTGAAAGAAAGAATGGTGGTTGTCAGGGATTAGGGGGAAAGGGGAGTTGATAGTCAACATGTATACAATTTCAGTTATGGAAGCTGAATAAGTTCTGAGATCTAATGACAAACGCATACCAATAGAAAACAATACTGTATTGTACATGTAAAGATCTTTAAGAGGGTAGATCTCATATTGTCTTCCTATCAAAATAAAAAGTTTACAAAAAAGGCATTTCCTTCTCAAATAATACCTATCAAATACCACTGCATTTTCTGAAAATAATGAGACTTCATATTTTAGGACACCTTTGGTAACTGTGTTCACAAATTAGATTTAAGGTACAGCTCAATTGTCTTGTAGGATATTCTAGAAACCATGGCAGAGCTAAGAGCTCTGTGCTCCCTGGGCAAACTACACATATGTTAGTTTGGAACATATGTGTAGTTGGCCTGCCATGGAACATATTAATATTCCATCTACACTTCCTGTGGGCTCCTTTGTACCACTGGGTAGAACCAACTCAGTCTTTATTACGGTTTTCTCTCTGTTCTTGCATATAAACCTTTCATTCTAGGATTTGGTAACTTTGCATGGGTATAAGACTGGACCCAAACTTTATTTACACTCAGGCCTACAAAATTTAAGAGCTGGGTGGAACCTTGTCATGTATAAATTAAGAAATGGAAGCCTTTGCATCTAACCAGAGAGAAATCCACAGCATTTATGACACTCACTTTGCTTATTTTAAAATATGCATAGCTAGGGAAAAGTTGTGACTTTCTTTTCATTATATGCAATTTTATATAAGGAATAAAAATGAGCATGGAGATTTCATCCTCCGGGAAAATGCTTTACATAATTATTCTAAACACTAAATTATCAGCAAAGAAGCTGGACCCAGCCACAAAAGATATTTGATATACTTGAATATCAATTGCCAACTATATTCTTATTCCTATTTATCCAATGACAAGTGGTCATATTTTTTAAAACTTGGGAACAAAAAAGAATTCCTTCTAATCAACTGCACAGTGAGAAAGCTCTTAAACTGAAAATCAAGTTTTTAGATACTGAGACTATTTTATGCAGTGATGTTAGCTTGTTGCATTGAATTGACCTTGCAAATCAGCTAACATCATGCAATCAGAAATCGTTTCTGCGGGGAAATCACATAATTATTTGTAACAGTCCCAGTGACGTCTAAAATTGCATAGCCTGTGTGTTTCCCCGCCCAAGTCCCAGTCTTCCACAAGGATTCCCTTTTATGACTCTCACTGTCTATGTTCATTTCAGTTGTGTTTCTACCAAGTAATTGTAACTGGTGATTCTATCGTATGTATTTTAGCTGTAAATGAAAACGTCACTAACAAGTACAGAAATTTAATGGAAATATTACTTTTGAATTGAGAGAGAGCTATTGTTTTCTTTGCATATTATTTAAAACAATGGATTTTTCTTTGAATTAAAGTAATTTGGGCACATACATAGCTGTTTAATTCTATATATTTTTCCATTTTACCATCTCTGATATTAGCAAGAATCTGACTAGAAATAATTGACATCTTTTTTTTTTCTTCTTTATGGTACATATGATACTGGGGCATCTCACATCAGTAACACCTTAGATTCAATAAAACACAATCTTTCCTAGCCACTTCTTGTGGAGAAAAAACAAAACAATCTTCTTTGATAGAAAATAGCAGATAATTTTAAAAACATTTGCTTGAACACTTTATACCTTGAAAGTACTCTTAACTGTGTAAGCACTGTATATTTAATATACAAACATATCAAGTATAGATGAAGGCTTCTGATTTCCCTTCAAGACCTCTAACACTCACGTTTGCAGATTTTTAGAAATCAACCTTGTAATCATTTTCACGTTTGTAGTCCCTCTTTTTCGATAAGATAACACACACGTTAGCATTTTGATGTTGATGCCAGCATTTCCACTCACAGGAAAACTAAGAAACATCTTTTTTTTTTTCTCTCTCTCTCTTTTCATTTACATCCCCAGTTGCCTCTGAGATGGTATAACCATAGATAGTGTTCATAATCCACTAATTATATTTTTTTCATTTTTTGGATCAGGACCCTAGCAGTCATACAGTGAATCCAATAAAAAAGGAAAAATGGCAAAGAAAATTTGAAAATGAAAAGTATAGAAGGCAAAGAAAAAAACTCTACATGTACTTTATTTCATGGTACAAATGACCCTTTCTGTCATCATGAGTTTTAACATATGTGTAGTTTGAGAAGGGAGATCATTTAAGTTCATGATTTCTAGCCAGATGGTTGGCCAGTGGAAGAAGAGAAAGGCATTCTCACAGGCAGATCCCGACAGTCCAAACCATCATTACTGACCAAAAGTCATTTAACAAAACAAAACAGGATTTGAAAAGACCTAAAGTGTCTTCCCAAAGCATATTTGTACTAATGTTTCTATTTCTCCTCCTGCACTGTAACCGGTCTTTGTATTTCCATTTAAACTACTATTACTAGCTATTTGAGTTTTAATTTTCCCTTAGTCACTTATGAGATAGAAATAATCACCAAAATGTGCAAAGAACAATAGCGAACATGCTTAGAAAGTTCACTTTTATGAAATATTAAAATACGTTGCTGTCTACATGTCTGTAAAGGGAAGCAACCTAGAATCAGATTCGCTCAACTCCTCACAGAACATTTCCCAAGAACCACCCCCTCAAAGGACCAAGATCATTTCACCAAGAATTTGGCCCATGGAAATAATTTTATAAGGAAAATAGATGGCAGGCAGTAAGCCCCAGACAAAGCACACTTTACATTCACCAGGGAAAAGAAATGAGGACCCAAAGTAAAAACTGTCAATTACTGCCATCACCTTGTTGTGCTGAAAGGTTCAATTATATCACAAAGAACTTTAGAACGTGCTAATTTAATTAAAATATGACAGCTTCAATCTACCTAAGCTTTCCCTACCTCACAAATTAGCAAAATTTTTATTTAAATACAAGCACCTTCTCTATCTTCACCAACGACATGCATAATGTATACGAGCAGTGCTATCACAGTACTTTCTATTTCCTTTCATTTTTCTTTTCTTCTTCCTTCCAAAATTACTTTACATTCTTATTTCAGACATCTGCATCTTTTATTGTCACAGTTTAAGAACCTGCATAATATGATGGCCATTATGAAAAGTAATCACACTCCACACTGATGAATGGCTACTTACAAAATGATTTCTATCATTTAAAGGAGAAAATGTAATTGAAACTTCAAACTCCAAATAAAATGCTACAACTCAAATGACACTGACTAGCTACGAGCTTCTTGAAGTCACCCACCTGGGGCAGCATGCGATTCTCTTCCTCCAGCTGTCTTACTCTTGCCTCCAGCTGCCTAACATAGGACAAGGTTGATTCTAAAATTGAAAAGAAAGAACTCACATTATACACACAGGTCTTGTTTGGTGCACTGTCAGGATATTTCTGGCTTGATTTATTCAAATCAGGTAGTGACTACTAAATCTGTTACTTAAAAAAAGAAAAGAAAAAAAACAAGTTTCCTTCCCCAGAAAAACAATAACAGAAGCTATTGAAACTACAAGCAGTTTGAACAATTGGACAATGTTAAGGAGAATTCGAGAAATTTATATAGGTGGTGGGATTGTAGGCTTTTGCGGCACTATGTAGTCCTCAGAACATTAGACATCTTGAAGACAGCTGTTTCTTCTTTTCGACTTATTTTGTGCATTTTGGGCTTTCAATGAGCTGCACCACGCATAAGACTTTTGTAATGTTAATTATAACCAAAATAAATTACAAGGTCATATTAAAAATAGAAAATAATGTTTCAAATAGCCAGTTCCCTTCATTATACCAATAAATATTTCAGATGTTAAGACCAACATTTTGTTCTTGTCACAGATCTACAGATATTAAGACGGTAATTCAGAGAATGGCTATGAAAGGGCTAAATAATGAGAGTTAGGCTGGATTTTGACTGTCATTTTGGCTGTGTGTAACAGAGACCCAAGTTTCCCCAAAATCTCCAGGTTCACCAGGGGCAGACTTGAAATTCTCGTTTTAATTTCATCACAAACTCAGGTGTGTGCTGAGCTCACAGTCAGCATCATGCTTTTCCTGTTCCCTAGTGAAACTCGAAAGTGCACAGCTTTACATCAGGAAAGGGATCTCATTTTGAGGAACAATCTGACAGTAATATTTTTCATAAAAGTGAAAGTATTCAAGCACATCATAGAGAACAAGCTGCCACTCATTACCCAAGAACAAACATTTCAGGTAAATGTACATAACACAGAATCCAGAGCATATTTGCAGAGTTAGCATTAAAGCAGATCTTCCTCAGTGCGTGTAAGAGGCAAGTGTTTGGAGCCCCTAACAGTCTCAATGTAGGATGAATATTGATGCAAATTAATATCTTGATCTGAAATTCATCATGGAAACTCTATAATTTTTATATGGAAATAGATTATATGACCTCAATTTCACATTTGTGACCTCCAAATCAACATTTTATTTTCTTAAAATACATAAGAACTTCCAGTCCTTAATTCACAAGTGTAGCACCTAAGCTCATCCCTGACGACTTTACACAAGCCTGTTTTCACAAATATTTGCAGAAAGTCGTTATCGCTGACATGAACATGACCACCCACGGATCTCACACCAATGGAGAACATAGCCTTGAGCGATCCTCTTACAACATGGAAACACAAGAGGAAGGAAACTGAAGACATTTGCTAGAAATACGCTCTCATTTTTTAGCTCAATGAAATGTTAAGAGTTTGCTTTATAGATTCTTCCAAATTGAAAAAAAAAAGTATACGGCATAAATGAATAACAAGCATATTGATTTCATGAATCTGCTTTACTCTAGCAAATGAATACGTAATTTGTGGATCATGGAGATGTGAATGTAGATTGCCTGATGTACAGTTTTGCAAGCCCCAGTTTCAACTCTAGACAGCCGCTTGAGAAGGGCCATCCACGTGAAAAGTGGTCCCAAACATTCTATTTAGACCATGAACAAACACATTTCTTTCCTCATTTGTCCACAATTTACATCTGACCTTTACTGTCCCTACACTATACCATGCCTGAGGCTGTAATACTTAAAGCAGCTGAAATGACCATACAGAGTGCTTCAGGTGATATTTGAAAAATGTCACTAAATGGATTTTAATTCAGTTCAGTCTCTTTCATCTATTTCTCTTATTTTTAAATCTTTGCAGTTTACATATTTGATGTGATGCTTTCACTAAGTTTCTATTTGTATTTCAAAAGTTACATCAGTACAAAAAAATGGGGGGAGTAAATTCCTAAATTTGGAAAACATTCCTTTCTCCAATTTTTAATGTCAAATTGCAGTAGGTGAAGTTCAAAGCTTTGTTTCAAAGCATTCAACTCAAATATAGGAAAAGCTAGGGAATATTTTACACAGGTAAAATAATGGGAAAAAATAGCTTTATGATAAAGACAAACCTAAGGGTGTTGTGAGTTCATTCATTCAACAAATATTTACTGTGGCACTGATTTTTCTCAGGTACTACTGCTCTAGAGTTGGGATGAAAAGATGACCAGCTATCGCAAGTCTTAGGTTCCTCAGAGCACAAATTCCACTTAAGGATTCCACGCCCATATGCTGTGATCCAGAAGGCCCTACTGTTCCAGGCTCAGCCCTAAGTCTCTGCTGCAATTATTACTTCACAATGAAGGGATAAAACAAATGAGAAAACTTCTGGGGGTGGGAGGGAAACAGGAAGAATAGCTGATCTGCATGCATAAATAAGAGAACGCATGCTGTTAGTTGTTTTATTCATCAGGAAACTGATTATATAATCATTAAATGGGAGTGGAATAGACAAACATTTTTCTAAAATATACTGTAAGGTCATCACTGAGTCCCCGAATCCCTTTATGATGAGACACTGGGAAAACCACCCAATCCTTTGGGGAGTGAGAGAAAAACAAATACTTATTTTGTTAATCCCTTAGGGTTTCAAGGTTTATTTTGTTATTGCACCATAAACTAGCTAAGCCTAACTATTAGTACATAAGGAATAATGGGATAGAAAATATGTGGACATTTGTAAAGTAAGAAGCTCCATACTTTCAAAATATTCACATCATAATCCCCATCCTCATCCTAAGTGATCATTATTTAAAAAACCTGAAATGTAGTGTTTGAGAAAGGAGCTCCTTCTGACCCAGAGGGACATATTTGGCCCTGTCTGCTGCAGCGCCTTCCCCCTGCGGCCTCCTTTTTCTTCCTTCCACAGGGACTTCCAGAGAGAGTGGTGCCGACTGTAAAACAGCTGGTCTTCCACTGCACCCGGGGAGGTGGAGCCCAGTTGTGCACTGACCTGAGAAAAGTGTCTGACGAAGACTGGAGTTCTTTCTACTTATAAAGTACACTCACTCGCACACACAACTGCGTTAGGATATCCTATCAATGGAATTGATCCCTATGCTTTATACCAGTGGCTCATACCTAGTAACATTGAGATTTCAAAATGCCATTTTGGCTTTCAGAACTCTGAGAATGAGCATCAAGGCCCCCCTGAAAAACAGCCAAATACTGAGCTATATTCTACATAGATGTGCAGTGTATTGGAGAAGTATATTACCAGTTTGGAGGGGGGGAGGGAGAGAAGGCAACAAATAAAACAATAAGGTGAGCCGAAATTCAGTGCTAAAGCATGCCAAACAGCAGTACAGAAAGAGCAATATCGGTCATAGTTCTTCGAAGGAGAAACCTGAGCTTAATGGGTCAATAGCAGTTTGATAGCCAGAGAGATGGGAGTGGAGCCACAAGATGGACAAGGGCTGGGAGCCAGGAATAATCCTGTTGTAAACAGGGAGAGAGGGGAGTCACAAGAAGGAAGCAAAGGGAAAGACTGGGGAGCAAAAGGAGGAAAGGCCAGGTTGCTCCCACAGTCCGGATCTGAAAAGCCAATGTCAAGACAGCTATGCAGGCAGTGATTTCAATTTCCCCCAAAGTTATTTTATTTCGCTTTCCACCAGGGGAAACCTATGACAGCTACACATTAGAAAAGCAAGGTTAAGCAAACGATACCAAGGTGAGAATCCAACCACGTTCTCAAGATGGTCTTTGGGTAAATCTTGTGCATATTTTCAGAGCAGAAACAATTTCTCTCCATGTATCTCACTTTTTATTTGAACCTACATATAAAAGTCTGCAGCACTTCTTGCAATTAAGCAAATGTAAGAAACCATCATAAGAATTCCACTAAATTCCCATCTTCTAAATGATTCCAATTTTAGAACTGGAGTGTACCTTAGAGATTTCCTCACCCAATCTGTCCTCAATCCCCTGCTCATTTGGTAAATGAAAGAATAAAGCCCAGAAGGCAGTGAACTTGACCTAACACTGGGAATCGGTCAAATCTATTCAAAAGATCTTGTTTCATTGCTGGGTCATCATAGTCATTCCCATCTTGGATCTTCTAATCATCACTATGTCCAGCTTCTTACATAGATAAATTCTAAGTTCTCTCTTGTTCTTTCCCCGTTTAGATATTCTGAAAGGATATTTACATTTACAATAGCTTGATATTTCCCTTAGACAAATACCCTGCACTTGATTTCACTTCGATTTACTCGAAATACACTTGATCATACAAAGTAGCTCAACTTTTTCCTCTGCTAGTTCGAAAATTCTCTGATCAAAATATTAAACCCTCGTATTCCCCCTTGGTTTGTAAAGTGGTGTTTCTCTCTGTAGGCAAACACCCATCCTGAAAACCACCCATGGGGACTCTAAGTGCTGTACATAAAAGGTTTATCATTGGTAGCTGCAACTGTCTAAGGTTTGTCAAACTTCTGAGTGGTTTTGATTAGACAAAGTGCTGTCTGGTTTCAGGGAAGAAAATAAAACCTGGTGATGGTCCATTCCAAGATAAATTACAGCATTTGGAAGAGCGTAAAAGAGAACAAGCATTTGGAGACTAACCTATCCAGGGTTTACAGATGTAAGTTTTTCTGTGGCTAAGAGTCAGGCCCCTTGTGCCCGAGAGAGTCCAATGGACTGACTTCAAATCCGGAGGCAGTCTCTTCATTCAACCCCAAACTCTAAAGACACCAATTGCATTAATCCCAAGTTCATCCCACCATCCACAGGCTTTTACACATTACGAAGAAAATTACTTCAGAATTATATTTCAAAAATTATTACTGTTCCAACTAAAAGTGTTTCTCTTCCTTCCTCAGGCAAGCAAAGAGTAGCCGCCTACTTCAAATTTCTATTAGCTCCAGAAGTATAAGTGATTACATTTCTCACTATAATTTGATACTTTTTTAAAAAAAAAATCTTGCTGGGATCAGCATTTTCAGATTTGCCTGGATATTTAACTCAGACAGCTTTATTGACAGAGAATGAGTCAGGGACCGCTCCAGTCTATTATCTGCGAAACTAATACTACTCTTCTCCAACCCTGCTTTCTGTGCCTGCCTAAAAGAAATGTGAGAGCTATTTGCTGTCCAACTCCTTCCATGTTCATGGTCATTCATTGTCCTCAACTTCTCTTAGCTCCGGGTCTCTGCCCACACGTCCGCTGGCCAAATACTCAATACACTCTGCCTAGTCCAAAACTTCTTTTGCATGGTATGAAAAATAGCTTTCTAATAGGTAAAATATCCAAAGATTGAAAAATATGATAATGTACTTCATGTTGATGGAGGTGTTCAGAGAAAGATCAGTAAGATTCTGCCAAGATTTCTACCTGAGTATGCTGTTGGGCTGATCCCTTTAACTCTGAAGTTCAATAATTCTACAATCTTCAATTCTTCCCATTCCATGGGTTTCTTTTAGTTTTCCTTGTTCTTAATTCATTTGTCAATGCATCACATATATTGAGTGACTTATGATGACATCTCTTTATTTACTTAGGTTATTTATTTTCATGTCTTAACTTTTCTAACACATACTTGTTTTACTTATATCAAGACTACCTGCTGTGTGCTAGATACAGTTCTAGATACAGGGGACATGGCAGTAAGCGAGGTCTATGCACTGACAGAGTCCACATTCCAGTGGGGAAGATGGACCATGAAAAGAAATAGGATATTTTGTGAAGGCGACATGTGCAATAAAGACAACAAAACAAGAGTCCTAGTCTAGAGAGGTTTGGGGAAGAACAGCTGCATTACGGAACATGGCCTGAGAAGAGCTCTCTACGGACTTAGATCTGAAATAGGCCAACTACACGCAAAGCTATTAGAGAAGAGAGTTTCCGGCAGAAGGAATGATGAGTGCACAGGCACTGAAGACTCGGATCCTGAAATCCAGTCAAGAAGAGGCAAGTAACAGCAGTTGGAGACAGGGATATTTGTCTTGTCACCTTCCTCCACTGCTTAAGTTTTTAAAACCTTGTGCTCTTTTTGGCTGTTTATACTTAGACCTAAACTCCTGGATTATTATTTCTGGATTATTATTTCTCCCTTGTGACAAAACCCTAGCCTATGTTGGCTGCACTTCGTCACACACCCACGTCCCATCCATTGGGAAATTCTACTGACCCTACCTCTAAAATATCCCGAGAATCCAACCTCACAGTAGTCTCCTAACTGGTGTCTCTGCTTCTATTCTTGCCTCCACCCCCAAGTCTATTTTCATTCAAAGTCTATTTCAAATCCACAGCAGCCAGGGTTTTCTATCTAAACACTAAGTCTGAACATCATTCTCCATGCAAAACCCTATAGTAGCTCACTGTTTTTGTACCACATAAGAACCAAAGTCCTTAAAAAAGTCCAGCAGAGCCCACACGCTCTGGCCACCTGGTACCTCTCCCACATCATGCCATCACACCCTCTGCTCGAGCCACGCAGCCTCCTTTCAGTTCCTGAACACCCAAACATGGTCTAGCTTCCTGAAATGCTCGTCCCCCAAATAGATGCTAACTTCCTCACCTCCTGCCAGTCTGTCCAAATCTCAGCTTCTCAATGAGACTCACCAAGTCCACCTCATTTAATCCTGCAACCTGTCCCCATCTCCAACCCATACTCATGATTTTCCTTTAGGCTGCTGTACTTGTTTCCTTCAAAACACCGATCACTTTGTTCATGTTATGTTTATTGTATAAAATGCTTCTCCCCATCAGAATGTAAACTCCTCAAGGCAGGGATCTTTGTTGTGCTGAGTGATGTACTCCACATGCCTAAAGCAGTGTCTGGCACAAAAGAAAATGTATTGAATGAGTCAACCAATAAGTCAGTTATGTAGATAGTGCCCTGAAAGGAGATATTTCAGAGTATAGGTCCCTTCAATCACTCATGGAAGACAGATCAATATTTAAATGGAGCCTAATATCAATTCTGTTGTGCCATTTGAAAAACATTCTTTGGTACATTAAACTTCGGATGAAAACTTTATGGAGGTCCTCAAATCATGTCAGATCAAATCATTGGTAGGTCATTTCAATAAGAAATCTGAAATGTGCTTTCATCACGTTCCAAAAAAATATGTTTGTGTACAGTTGGGAGGGAAAGAGGGGGAGAAGGAGAGAGCAGAAGGGGATGTTGAAAGCAAAGAAATTAGATAAAAAACAGCTGTGGGGGCCCTAACCAGTTTGGCTCAGTGGATAGAGCGTCGGCCTGCGGACTGAAGGGTCCCAGGTTCGATTCCGGTCAAGGGCATGTACCTTGGTTGTGGGCACATCCCCAGTAGGGGGTATGCAGGAGGCAGCTGATCGATGTTTCTCTCTCATTGATGTTTCTAACTCTCTATCCCTCTCCCTTCCTCTCTGTAAAAAAATCAATAAAATATATTAAAAAAAACAGCTGTGGGGGATGCAAAATATGTTTCTACCACTAATATCTTAGAATACAATATAAAGGCCCTTCAGCTGGATATCTACTTACTAAGGTTTCCTTTGGGTTACAAATACCCACTGGAAGGGATGTGAGTTTCACCCAGTCTCTTCCCAGCCACTCCTTGTGAGGTTGTACTGGGGGCCAGGAGAAAGCACAGGTGGGGAGCCCTGGGCAGGTGTCAATTGGCCTGGAGTGGGGGGCTCGGAGCTGTCCAGAGCCACCTCAGAGCCACCTCAGAGGTGGTCCACATCAAAACAGGCTGTTTCTTTGTGAAGAGAAAAATAATCTCACATTTCAAAGGAAAAGAAAACAAAGCAATGTGCTGTCCTATTTATTAAAATTGAATTAATTACATCAAATTAAAATTAGAATGAAGGCTGTAAATATCGAATCATTTTCCGAGAAGGCTTTGACAGAAAAAAACAAAAAAAAAAATGAGTGTGATTCTTCTAACCATGTAAATGCTATATTTTTAAACAGTCCAGATTTTTTTTCATTTATTATTTTCTAGAAGAATAAACAGTTAAATGGACACTGAAATTCAATGATTTTTGGTATAAATCAATCAAGAAACCAAGAAAAAAAAAATCAGGGTCTGTGTCCTAACATTTGTATCAGAAAATAATCACCATAAATCTGTTTAAGTCCCTCCTCTTCCCAAACGAAAGTGTTTGGAAAATGGAAGAAAATGGCATTCTGTTGCATGTTTGCTATCGGCCACCTGCACCTACTAGTACTCCTTGTGAACTGGGACCGTTTCTCCCTAAGTGAGAGACTGCACATGGCAAGGCCCCTTTAACTCTTTTCTGAGCAGCCCTATGACCAGCACAGAGCTGTGAGCCAGGAAGGTGTGCAATAACTTATTGTCCACTGAACGAATGAACGAATGTCTGCCACTGTTCCCAACCACTTTGGCTGCTACTCAGAGTTCTGTGCCCCCAGGACAGGCAGAAGCAGTTAACTCAAAATGCAGTCAGTTCCACCCAGAAAACACACAACGACAAGCAATCTAAAATGGAGTCTGGTTTTAGGGCAATTTTATGCCCTAAAATTGCCTTCACTTTTACTATTTCCTTTGAAAGCACCACCCCTGCAAAGAAGGTACTAGGTAAATAGCAATAAATTGGACGAAAGGACTGAGAACTATAGGGAAACTATTTCAAACTCTAAAGAGCTGTTAACACAAGTACCATTTTCACAGCTATTTAGGGTTAAAATGTGTCTTTCCACTGTGACATGGCTGCTGGTGTCTTTTCCCAGAGAAAATAACTGCCTTTCCAAGGCCAGAGGATAAAAAAAATTGATCTCATTTTAATAAACGTAACAATTTTCTTAAATGTATGTGGCCCCCTTCTAAGTGCCTCTGTTCATATCATCAGTGAATGCACAAAGAACTACTAGTAAATCTGTAACACAAGTCTTCAAGAGATAGTAAACCTATAAAAATGTACTTTCTTTTAGGAGAGTTGTTTTAAATTTTTATGTATATTTAGATGTTTTTAAAATCCTATAGATAGTTTTTTTACTGTCATGCTTTTCAGCAAAATAAAAGTTTTATCAAATTACACAACAAAGCATCATTAGCTTAGACTCCATCAATTGGGAATTCATAAAAATGTCATTGAATTTAGCCCATAGATACTGTCTGCACTACTATGAAACACACAGTGTAACAATTCAGAAATAGTTCCCCTACATAAGAAAAGCAAAGTTTTCCCAATGTTTTAGCATTATATATCCGCACATAGAATAACGTGGATAAATAATGGACAGATCTAGTTAGTTAAGATATACAAAATGGGAAAGACCATATATTTTGGAACTTTTTTTTTTTTTTTGTATGTTCACTATTTTGATATATTTTTCAACAAGTACTTTACTAGTACAATCACGGTCACTTAACGTATATTTATATTGAGCACCTACTATGTACTAGACACTCCACTAAAAATAAACAAAAAGGGCTCCTCCACTCAAGGAAAATTCTAGTAAGGAAGACATATAGCCAGACATGTGTACACAGACACATAAATAAGTACACTATTTCCCTGAACACCTCGCCCCCTATCACTTTAGCTTAGATGTAGATGATCAGTGAAGATCTGGGGCATCCAAGATGAAACCTGAATATAAAGATCGGGAATGAGCTCTCCAAAGAACAAGAATAGAATTTGCAAAGTCCCCAAGCTTAGAATGAGCCCGAGGCACTCCAAGCACAGAAAGAAGGCTGCAATGACCAAAGTGGAGTGAAGAGAGTGAGGGGAAAAGAGAGAAGATTAAGTTGGAACAGGAAGAAGTGACAAGATGCACGGTGTCAGTGGACCAATGTAAGCAGCTAGCATTTTGTATGATCCTCAGTGGAGAGATGTATTATATTGACATAATCTGATTTATTCCCTACAATGATCACCCCAGCTGCTATGGAGATCAGAGAAAAAAGGAATGAAAGTGAAGTTGGGATGATCATTGAGGGAGCAGCTGTAGGAGATGGGTTGAGATGACTGGGGGTTGTCAATGAGCTAGCAGTGGTGCAGAGAAGTGGCCCCATTCAGTAAGTCTCCTAGAGGAAGAGACAACAAGGCAGATGTAGACAGTGGATGTGAAGTGTCATGAAAAGAAGCATCGAACAGAACGGCTACATTTCAGAATGAACCAAGAGAGGATGGTGGCGGCAATTGTAAGATGGAGCAGGATTAGGATTTGAAACCAAGCATTCAACTTCATTCATGTTAGGCTTAATATTTCTACTAGGTATCTAAGGTAACATACAGAGTAGGCAGTTAAATATACAAGTCTGGAGTTCAGAGAAGTGATTGGGGGGATTTGGTTGAAATGTGAAAGTCAACAGCAGAGAGCTGTTGTCAAAAGAAAGCATGGGGGACAGTGCAGGGTCCGAGTACAGAAGCCTGGAGGAGCAGAGCCACATGGCAGACGCCTTCTGCAATCCCCTCCTCCCCAGCCTGGGCCTCCAAAAGGTGAACAAACACCCAGCCTCCCTTTGTAGACATTGACACAGACCTTGTATTTTCTGTTTGGGTACATTTTAATGATCTCTCTCTCTCTCTCTCTCTCTCTCTCTCTCTCTCTCTCTCTCTCTCTCGTTTTTTAACTCTGTTTCATTTCATTCTTATATCCAATCCTCCCATTTTCTAGTTTATCGCCTGCTGCTCCCTTTTAGCACACCTCTCTCATTCTTCTTCATTTGGGAGGCGTGAAGAAGTGAAGTAAAGCAGTGACCACGAGTGTTGGCTCTATTTCATTTTAACTCATTGGACATAATATTGAAGTAGATGATCTTTAACACTCTTTTAAGATCCACAATTCCTCAAATGATCATGCATTTTACAATAATCTTTATTAATGGTTTAAAAGCTAAAGGCAGTTAAAACAGAATTTCTAACAATATATGCATGTTATGTTCCCATTCTTTCCCTATTCACTAAACAAACATTTATAGAACATGTGCCATGCACAAGGCTTTGGGGAAGCAGAACATATTCAAGACAATGTTGTAATATTCCGAGAAAGCATACCCATGTGATAGATGTACACCAGTTCTGACTATGGCAGATATATGCTTACCTGAGGCTTGCTTACATTAAATACTACTCTTTAAAACTATCTCCACAGATTTCTCTTAAATGCTGTATATGTAGAAAACTCTTTCCAATGAAGAAAGTTATCAGGTTAAGAAAAAAAACATTCCTCAGTATAAAGAAATATTAGTTGATGTTATTGTTGAGAACAAATTATTGTATGCTTGCAACAAATAAGGAGTCAAAAACCTTTAAAAGCACTACTTAATCTAAGCATTTTATGTGATGACAGTATTCTAACTAAACTTAAGATATCAATTTTACTAGTGGCAGAAAAAAACTGATATCTATAATAATAAAAGCACAATATGCAAATCGACTGAACGGCCAAACAGTGAACGACCATCCAGACGTCCTTCCGGACGAAGCTGGGGCTGCGAGGGCCGAGGCAGCCACTGTGGCAGGCAGCCGCTGCGGCAGCAAGGGCCTACTCTAGCACAAATTTCATGCATAGGAGATCTAGAAAGAAAGAAATCTCAAAGTCCCATTAAATAAGCCAACATAAGGCGACTGTTTCTCATGTCCTTTGATTTTGGAGATACTTTACAATAGTGTAGCAGGGAGAGCACATTCTGTCCAGGGAACTTCCTGCTGACTTTGAAGTTCATTTGGGTTCTTCTAAATTCACAGGCATTCAATCATTTTGTCTTCACAAAACAGTTAGTAGGCAACAACAGACTAATCTATTTGGTCAAGCAAGTAAATCAGATGACACAAATGATGGCTAATAACTTTAATTTGATTTATCATATATCAATAACCTTTCTTAATTATCACCTGAGAATATGTTTTTATTGATTTTTAGAGAGAGGAAGAGAGAGACAGAGAGACAGAGAGAGAGAGAGAGAGAGAGAGAGAGAGAGAGAGAGAGAGAGAGAGAGAAACATTGATGTGAGAAACATCAACTAGTTGCCTCCCATATGTTCCTTGACCAAGGATTGAATCTGCAACCTAGGTGTGTGCCCTGACTGGGAATAGAATCCACAACCTTTTGATGTACAGAAAACACTCCAACCGAGCCACCTGGCCAGGGCATATATCAAGCACTTTGATAAAAAGGCATATGCATTTTTCACACGCATTAATGCATTTAATCCTCACTGCAAAAGAAGCAGATTATTATCACTGTCTTAGACATGAAAGACTGAAGGCTTAGAAATGTTGACTAACTCCTCAAAGTTACAAAGCTAGTGGAGTTCAACTGTAGAACTCAACCTGAGGTCTGACCCAGAAAAGCCCAACATTTGGAGCATTATGAGTAAGTCTCACTGCTAGCGAACATAGACCCCCGAGAAGAGACAGAGTGAAAGCCATATCAAGCAATTATCAAAGAATTTGATCAGCACCAATAGTCTGATGGACTTATATTCTCTTCTTATACTTGAGCCATCTCTTATATGCCATCTCTCAATCGATGCATTTGTTGAAAGAATGAAAACTGTATTTTTCCTAAGATGCAAATAAGAACATAATTTCTCCAGTTCGTATGGTAGTGACTTCAAGTAACCAAGAGTCAGCCTAAGTTAAAATAGCAAGTTTCACAGTCACCAAACCATCCCAAGGGAGGTGGGTGGATAAGCTGTCAATAATGGGCTTAATAAACAAAGATGGCTGTTCACAATGCAAACTTGGAAAAATTTCACAAACTTGTTATAACCCAAGTCTCAGAAATCTACAGGCTTAGAAAAAAATGATGGACAAAAACAAAGGGCAATTTATGGCTTGTAAATGTCTAATTTTAGTTTTCAAAGCAGCTGCTTTCCTGAATCTCTCCTGGATTCTCTTCCGGACATCAGGGGAACCAAGTTAATGTTCACTCTGCTTAATTTAATGCTGTCAACATTCTTCCTGGCAGTAACAAAAGAGAACTGGATGCATATAATCCAACAGAAGTAATCACAGGCATTTGGAGAGAAGTTGGTATAAATAATAAATATCTCAACATACTGTATTTAAAGTAATCACCCTTGTCCACAAAATCCTATGGATTCTGAAAGTATCTATCAATACTTCTAATACGTGGATACAATAAACTTCTACACCTAAAATAACAGTAATCTTCAATTAATGGTTTCTCAAGCTCCATATGGCCTGAAATTATACACACAACAATCGAGAGGATATTTTAAATTCATTTTGGCTATACAATGAACCTATTAAATTCTGTCCTGCTAATACTAATTTTCAGATTGATTATAAAATAGCGTTCTTAAATCAATGATTTTTATTCACCCTTGCAAAATACAAGAGTGTGGTGTTTTTTTTAACTTACAAAACAGATGAAATTGAAAATCTTTAAGTTTTCACTTGAGTTACCTCTTGTCAGAGCATAGTCATTCTGTTTCGGGAAAACCTTAAATTATAAATAGGAACTGTGTAAGTCATCAAGCAAAAGAAAAAATAAAATACACTGTGAACTCCATGTTCCTTAAAGAAGGGACTGTATTTTATTCCTCCTTATAAACCTCTAGAGGCCCAGTGCACAAATTTGTGCACCAGTGGGGTCCCTCGGCTTGGCCTGCAGGATTGGGCCAAAACTGGCTCTCTGACATCCCCTGAGGGGTCCCAGATTTTGAGAGGGCGCAGGCCAGGCCGAGGGTCCCCACTGGTGCACAATCAGGGCCGGGGAAGGACCCAGGAGGTTGGCTAGCCAAGGAGGGGCCGCGGGAGCTCCAGGGCATATCCAGTCTGTCTCACTCAGTCCCAATTGGCCAGACCCCAGCAGCAAGCTAACCTACCGGTCAGAGTATCTGCCCCCTGGTGGTCAGTGCGGGTCATAGCGACTGGTCAACTGGTTGACTGTATGCCCCCTGGTGGTCAGTGCACATCATAGCGAGTGGTTGAGCAGCCTTAGCATACCCTAAGCATATTACGCTTTGATTGGTTGAATGGCCAACCAGATGACCAGATATTTAGCATATTAGGCTTTTATTATTTAGGATGGTTGGACACCAACATTAAATTCCAGAGAGTTGTTAAGCTAAGGTACATGCCTCTTCAGCATGAAAATAACAACCTTTGAGTATTTTAAGAGTTAAGAATATCTTTATAAAGTTTAAGTTTATGATAGCTGAAAGAAAATGCAAGCAGTTGACTTTAAGGAAGAATTATAACTGTGAATAAAGTAAGTAGACGTACAAGAAAGATATGACAATGAGAGCATTCCTCTTTAGGACAAATTATGATTTAAAAATAAATAGTATACCATACCTGGTCCCAAATGGCTTGAGTGAGGTATTGTAATTAAATAATCACTAAATGATGTCTTTACACATTTGGGAAAATTCCATTCTAGTAAGATACCTCAGGGAATAATGGGTTGAGGGAGGCTGGTCAAAGAGGTGACTCCTGCCTGTGCATTCCCTCCATTAATAATTAACATTATTCTATCCTGGCTCCTCTGGGAGTACACGTTATGGGGCACCATCATTATTTAAAGAGAATTACGAGTCTATTTTCTCCGTGAGAATAAACAGTTATGTAAGAACTTATAACAAAGTGGAGGATCTACTAACAAAATTGCTTATACCTACACCCTTCTGCCCTCCGTGGACAGCTCAGCTTTCTACGTTTGCACCAACGCCTCAACCAGGACTTCTGTTTAAGGCTGCTGGCTGCCTTAATGAGAAAGGACTTCTCAAATCAGATTAGACCCATGAATGGGACAAGATGAATTGCTTTTAATTTTCAGTCTGTCCTTAAGAAGTATCTAAGATCATTAAGTTGGACTTAAACAACAGGCCGGTGGCCCATGTAGATTCAAGTGCATGGAAAATGACGGACACCTCTTACATTTACAAATGTGTGTATCCCTCAGTAATAACCATTTTAAGCAACTGATCTATACAGGTAAGACTTCTTAGTCTAAATAACAACTTACTTGACTTTTTTTTTTTCCTATTGTCTGTGTGGGGTTATTGAGAAGTCAACCTTCAAGAGATACCAGCTCCTCTTATCCTATCATTTCTATCAAGATAACATACTTGGAGAAAAACGAATTACTTGGAAGGAATGCAAATAATAATTATGAAGACAGTGCTCTTCAATTCTGTATGAATAAGATTAAATGAGCCTTTTTTAAAATAGAGGCCTAGAAAATTGATCACCACCATCATTGCATATTTGATACATTTTTAGAAAGGAGGGGGGAAAAGTTAGCAGCTCCATCAAAAGCTCCACATCAGCTCAGAGAAGGTTCTATCCCAGGAAGGGAGTGTCAGAACTTGCTCAAACCCACAGAGTGAGGGAACCGTCTGAAAGGATCTCTGCTCACTCTTATCTAAACAGTAGCTCTAAGTTAACTTCAACACAAAACCAGGAGCTCTAGCCCCGTGTCCTTCACAGCGGCTGGGCTTGGCCTCCATCTCTTACACTTTCAGAAGCTAAGTTCTATCCGTCTGGGCAGTGTCTCAGCACCTGAGATCAAGGCTCACTGCCCAGTCACTTTGTGTGTGGCGTCCAGTGAATTGCCTGGCCAATTTCCAGGACATTTCACCGGGCCCTTGGGTCTTCTGCATGACTTCAGCATCATACCCATATCAGCTGTGTCCATTGTTTCTCAGCTTAGTCTATTGCCTTTTCCATATTTTTTATTCTGCTTTTATCACCTGAAAGTTGCACTCAATATTTAATTCAAAACATGTACCAAAAGTTAATGTATTCTTTTAAAATGTTGGCCTCTTAAAAGTTGCTCTTAAATAAAAGCTTTCTTACTTTCAAAAATCTATTAATTTATGCTACTGCATTGTATGTTTTATGTATTGTTTTCACAAGTAAAATAGAGAATGTCTAACCCAGTTTTAAGATAATCTTTCCTGGGTAAAGGATTATGGTCTGGGGCCAGAAGACTGCCCAACGCATTCCGGCCTGCTGTACTTCAGAGAGCCTGCCCACTGGGGATGCTTTTAATTTGTCCTGATAATATAGGACCAGGCATCTTTCCTGTTCATTTGTTTCTACTAACTTGAACTAGAAACCTGCCAGACGGTCCCAGCTTTTATCTGACCCTGCTCTACCTAGCCTTCTGAAGACACTCCCCTGGGGTCCGGCACAGACCAGTGGTTACAAGCATGGATGCTGGGGTCGGACTGCCTAAGTTTGACTCCCAGCATTGACCCCCCTACTCTGTGGCCTTGAACAAGTTATTAAACTCCTGGGCCTCCGTTCCCTCATTTGTAAAATGATTAATAACAGTGCCTGCCTCACAAGTGGAGGATTGAGTTACTTTGTATAAGGCACCAGGGACAGTGCCTGCACACAGTAAGCCCTATTATTACCTCCCTCCCTCCTAGTACTAAACGTGGTCTTGATACCACCACCACCACCACCACGTCTCTGGCCCTCTCCAGTGGATTCCTTGGCTTCCTTTGCTCTGCCTTCCTACTCCAGTGCCCTGAGGCAGACAGGCCTATGCTCAACGTTTGTGTAATCTTCTACCCCACTGCAGGCCACATGGTTTTACCTTAGCTACCTGGGCTGTTCGGTTTCAGCCACCCACACTAACACTGGCAAGTAACAGCAGCTCTCAGTGACTGCGGCCTAACCACTGAACCTCAGCAGAGGGCATCTGTGAAATGGAAGTGAAAACCAGTTGAATATAAATGGATAAGAAGATTCAAAGGAAAGTCAATGCCTGTGTTTTGGAGCAGTACTGACTAAATGACTAAATGTGCCCCAAATGTTGTTTGACTGACTAGTGTTAATAAACTGGCTAATTACACTCTAGCCCAAGCATGTCAAACTTGTGGCCGGGGGACTGCATGCTGTGAGTTTGACATACTTGCTAGTAGCCGTTAATAAATACGGAGTTTAGACCAAACCAAAGGTCACATATAAACAGTATATTTGTTCATTCAATAAATATTTGAATGTCCCAGATACTGGAATATAATGGAGAACAAACAATAGATAAGAAACAAGAACATAAACAAATGAAATCATTTCAAATGTACAAAGGGGGTTGAAGGAATGACTGGATGGTAAGGAAAGGCCTCTTTGGGGAACTGGCATTTAAACTGATAAAAATTAAATGAACAAGAGCCAGCCTGGTTAGAGGATGAGTCTTCTAGACAGAAGCAGCAGCATATGCAAAGGCCCTGTGGTAGAGATGAGCACAGTATTTTTTTTTTCTTAATAGAGAGTGTTAAGTATCAAGTCCATCTGTCTCAAACCAGCTTGGTGATTAGGGTCATGTGATCACTTCCAACCCTAAAACTCTATAAATCTCTATAGGAACTGATATATTGATAGGTATAGATAAGGCAGCTTAGATTGACTCTAGCACTTTGCACTGAACACATAATGTCAAGAGGAAGGCATTTCATCAGCCTTCATTATAAGAATAAAGAAGATGGATTGAAATTTAGAAACTTTGTGGTGATCTGATTAGTCAAAGAAAGAATAAAGCAATCATGGATAACACCCCATCTTCACAGCAGAAGGAATGCAGGACTCGGTGGAGATGGGGTGGATGAGTGGGAATTGAAGACGACATAGCAACAGGCAAGCATGTCCTTGAATGACTTGGAGTTTAAAATATTATTTTCATTCCTTTTTAAAAGCTCAGATGAAGATATTAATATTTAGACTCTGCAGGGAACTTGGAAAGAAATACCCTTTGCAATTCCCTTCTGAAAAACTCATTTCCAATTATGAACACAACTCCAATATTTCCTCTTAATGAGGAATGATAGAGTATGAGGATATTTGAACTGGGTTGCCTGGCTAAGTATTTAATTTCCCATTTAGCTTTAAGGCAAGTCAAGATAGAAAGCCTTAGTTCAAACATTCATATTTATGAAAAATGGTATGAGGTTTCATTTGGATATAGAAGATTTGGGGAAAACGCTACATCTAGCAATGCCAACCTAGACGTTTTGGACTGCTACATACTGGCTCCTCAATACAGAAGGTAAGCCTCCAATTAACGTGGAATTGATTTTGTGAAAATGTCTTTACAGACAAATTGCTCAAATGGATAGCTTGGAAACCATAGCAAATATATATTTTAATTAAAGGTTGCTTCTTAGAAAGAAAATCTTAACTAATAGGCATTACAAGTCTTAGCTGAATGGCTTAGCTGTGGGAAATACAGGCTTTTAATAACAGGAAAAGAGAAATCTTCCCACTTTACCATCTTCTACTATATGCCTCTCTCATAACATGAGATAGCCGGAGTTAATTCTCCAATAAATGAAGCTAAAATTTGTTCTGTGAATAGGAAGTCCACTTGAAGAAAAGCTATTACAGTTAAGGAATGTTTTCCTGATATTGCTAAGACACACACACACACACACACACACAGTTTAAAAACCTTTGATAACTGTCATTAATACTTTCAATTTACTGAATGTTAATGACATGTTTACCATTGAAAAGTGACAGTTTGCCATTTTGTGAATAACTGCCTGAAACAGAAGTGGGAATCTTCAATCACTCATTTATTCAACAAAATTTACTGGCAATTAACCATGTATCCATCCTGGAAAAAGAAAAATCCTAATAGCGTCTATTTAACAGAACATCCCCTTACTGTGCCCTTTCTGGACAGTCTTATCCTCACAATAGCATCACTATTCAACAGGTAGAGTGGGTGAGATCTAGCAAAAGGTTAGTGACTTCTTCCAATTCAAGTACTACGATTGTGTCTACATCTGCAGACCATTTCAAGACTTCAAAAGAATTGACCAATTAGCTTCATCAATAGCCTGTCAATCTTTGTAAATAACAAATCCAAAACCAAAACTCAGGTAAATCACTGGACTGATCTTTCTCCTCACTCAGTGTGACAAAGGTCCTCTGTGACCTTGTGGACCAAAGTCAAAAGCAGAACCAAAATTCTGAGGTTTTGTCTAAATATATGAGAAAAATAACCCAAGCTGGGAACGTATCGTTTTTGCCCCTGATATTCAAGGACAGGTTGTAAGAGAACCATATAAGTGTCCATATAACGATATAAGTGTCCTGAAAAAGACTGATTGTTAAAGCCATCCAAACCAAATTTGGCACTGAGGCAGTTCTTAAGATGCTTCCAAATAAAAACTACCAACATTTTATTTGAAATTTATCATCTCATTAGCTGTCAACTAATTCAAATCTCTAAGTTCTTCTGACGGATATGTCTCAGGAATGTACTGCAGCATTATTATTTTTGCTATTAACATTACAGTCCTTTGTCACCACTCTCTCCCCCGCTGAGGTGACTCCAACACGCTAGGAAAGTTCCAACTGAAAACTCAGCAGGGAAGCTGGGACTCTGGGATTCCTCGTTCCTTCAGTCTGCGGTCACTCTACACACAATATTCTCCCAGGACCTACACATCCACTTGCCACCTCAAAGGGGGAGTTCCCATTATCATGCTGGGCACAAAACGCACTGCCTACCACACACCAGGATTCCAAACATATTTTACTTGAGGGGGGTTGATTTGCTTATGCTTTTGCCCATCTAAACAGTGTCCCTTTCCTTGGCAAAATTTACACATCTCAACTATCTTTCAATAGCTGCCCTCAAGTCCTTTCATCTCAGCAGAGCCTCCTCTAAGTTAGCCTGTAATGGTCACTCCTGTCTCTGTATTCAGACCGAGCTTTCCCTTAACTCAATGAAATACCATATAGGTTAACACTGGATTCCGCGCTAATGAATGCATATGGTGGTCCTACATCCTCAGCTGCAGACATTTCTTGAAGGCTAGAGCTTGTTGGAAAAAGGAAATCCTACTAGAGCATGTTTAACAGAACAGCATGTACCCCCTTTGTCCGGTACAATGTTAGACATGTGGCATACTAGTAAGAAGTTGCTACTTGGGTAAATATTTTTAGCCTTCAAATCATTATCATAACTAGATTCCATCACCAAAAAACAGTCACATTCACTTCCACCAGGTTTATTTTATGAAATTTCACCGTCCCCAAAAGGCTGCTGGGAAAACGTCAAGCTGTTCTTAAGTTATTTATGCAAAACGCAGTCTGATAAAACAATTAGTATTTTTTCCTACTCTTGATTACAAACTGTTTAAACAGATTACATTTAAGGAATTACCTCAGCCAACCCCATGGGAGGTGGGGTGGGTGGGCAGAATTCCAATAGTTTATTTGTAAATCCGTTGTTTGGAAAGAGGAAACACTTTCCCAGCGGCAGAAATAGTGCTGGAAGAGGGGGTTCGCTTTCCAGAAGCCTGCCACAGGTGAAGGGGAAGGGGCTGGGAGGAAGGAAAGCTCTAGCCAGGGGACAGACGCAGACCTGGGAAGGCTGACTTGACCCCCAGCACCAAGTCTCTGGGGCGGGGGGGCGGGTGGGGGGGAGAGGAGAACAAGTACAGGCACTCTCCACACCCCTTCTGTGCTGTGATCTGGGAATCAGGGTCCAGAGCGCCAGTGCTGGGGACAGGAAATCACAAACAACAGTGCAGTCTCCACTATAACGTTCAGGAGGAAATACCAAGTTAAACTTGGAAAGAAGGGACTGCTTGTGGCTACCCAACTGATGGGCCGTTTGTGTATCAACAACCTCATACATGAGGGTCTGTGCAAACGGCAGGCATCTGAGAATCACTGAGCCCGGTCTTGCTCAATGTGTGCGCTTCCAAACTCTGTATTCTCTCTCCAATAAAAAACTGCTCTGGGAAAAAGACATTCAACCCATGATCAATCAGTTTGCAAACCACTAGGCTACGTAAAATCAATCATAAGTCATCACTGGCCTTTAAGATAATAATATAGTAAATCTGGGCAATGTTGAGGAAAGATAACACCATGCAGCAGTTCCACCATTATTTTAAAACAGAATGCTTTTTGCAAAGGGCAACATTATGCAGGTCATAGGTTGGAAAATGTACACCAGCCCATCCTTTGAATTTTACAGATGAAGAAACTGAAGGAGGCCTAACAAAGCAAAAGAATTCCTTGAGAGAGCAGGGTCAAGATGTGCAAGAGCAGGGACAAGAACTCAGAGCGTGCCTCCTCCAGGTCAGCATCCTTTCTTCCGCAGTCCCCCACAGCTTGTAACTCCAGCTCCGACCACAGGTTCACTCCTGGCAGGTGGCTGTGCCCTGGCCCCACGTTCTCTCCTCAGCATCCTGAGGCTCTGCCTTCCCCCTTCCTCCATGGCTGAGTGCCTGCGCTCACTCCACACTGCCCTTGACTCTTGTCCCTAATCTACTCTACTTAATACAAAATGCAATTTCAAATGCCAGCTCACAGGGATCTCTGCAGATTATCTGCCACAAGAATCCCCATCACAACACAGCTGATCACCAGCCGAAGCACACCTGCTGCTCCCAACGGGCCTCTGCAATGCTAATTACTGCTTGCAGCTTCACCTTCTCCTGACACACACGCCTCCGCAGGCCCTGCCCTGGCCACGGGCTGGAATGTCCTCCAGAGGCTCTGCAGGGCCCACCGAAGTCCCTGCCCTCCTTGTGAATGCCCTGTACTCAGGTCCCAGCCTGTTCCTCTGCCGCCCACCAAGCTGTTTGTTGCCACAGGCAACATCTTGTACCAGTGTGGATAGGGCAACCTTCTGCCACAGCAAGTATCCATGGCAACCAGATGGGGCCAGCAAATAGAATTAAAGTCCACAGTAATTCCCCAAAGTTAGCTTAGCCAATAGATGATTTATCAGAGCAGTGAACATTTGGCAAAACCGAGTATACTGGGCTCCAAATCCTCTTTGCTGCACTATGGTCTGCTGGGCAACGACATGGCTTAAAGCGAGAGTCCAGGGAGGAGAGTTAGCAGTCCCAGCCTTGCCTGGACTAGAGAAAAAATAAACCACCACTGCCTAGAAAATGAAACAAATGAGTGCAGGATGCAAACCAGGAGCTTCATCCTCCTTACTTCAGCTTCAGACTCAACTGAATTTACCGAGGGCCTAGGGCAGTGATGGCGAACCTATGACACGCGTGTCAGCACTGACACACGTAGCCATTTCTGATGCGCGGCCTCAGCGGCCGCATGCTAAGGATGAAACATTTGTGAAATAATGTTTTTTCCTCAAAGTGACACACTACCCGAGTTATGCTCAGTTTTTTGGCGAAGTTTGACACACCAAGCTCAAAAGGTTGCCCATCACTGGCCTAGAGTGTGCCAAATATAAGGAATATAAAGAAATTACAACACGCACGAGATTTGTACAGGCTAGCTGGGAACGTAAAAGTGAAACGTATAAAAATAAATATTATTTAAATGACTATTGAGATAAAAATCGAAGACTAATAGTGATCACCATGATTATTGCCAACTGGATTGTACAAACAATAACAGCCACAAATGTTCTGAGCAATAATATGACACTTCCTTATCAGTGAACGTAACAGAGACTCTTGGGATGCAAAGGGCAATAAGATCATCTGACTCATCCATCCTTCCATAAAATGGGCACCTGACCCATGTAAGGATTAAATAAGATGGTGTATATCAGGCATTTTGAAAGCATAAGGAGCTATCAAGATTTTGTATTTCAGAATTAAAACCTAGACTAACAACACTACCCTTTTTATATAAAACCCCAGAAATATGACATCAAATCAATTTCAGGACTTGTGAATATTGTCAGATTTCCAAAATTAGAGGTGAATGTATACAGCACATAGTAGGCACCCAATAAATGTCAAATAAATGAAAGTAAACATGAAAATTCTATATAGATAGTATTTCCTTTTTGTTAAGTTAAAATCCTCAAAATGAGTTTATAAACTGGATGATCATAAAGCAAATCATGCTTTCCCAGAGACTATACCATAACTGGGTGTTTGTTTCTGACCACAGATTCAGTATTACAGCTATCACAAATACGATCTACAAGGGTCATAAAGGCAAAAATAACAATCACAAATCTTTATAATCTTATGAAATACTAAAGTTGTTCTCCAGACCCTGTAATATGGGCGATTTGCATAGTACACATTGACTATTCAAAGGGCCCTAATGCATCATACACTGCACCTATATCACGAAATATGACCCTATTACATTGTAAATTCGAACCCAGACTTCTGTGGTAAATATAATATTAAACATTTAACTAACAATGATTTTCTCGCTTTCTCAACACTGTCTCCGGGTGTTCAAACACAAAAGTTCTGACTTGGACTCCCATTTTCTCCTGATACATGTTTCATAACAAACAGAGGCACCTGAAATCAGTTCATTAACTGACAGCTGCCAGTTCAAGAAGAGGTAAGGGTAGATGTTTACTGTGGACAGTGATGGTGGTGTTTCTCCACTTCAGAAATTAGTGTGTAGGTCCCACTAACACAACGCTTCTCTCCTTCATTTTCTCCTACCTCCCGCTTCAGTCAAAGATGAAAAGAAAAAGATGTCCAACATCACACCTAACGCGCCACCAGGAAGCAAGTTTCCCTGACCCTCCTTACCTACTGCAGGCTCCAATGTATCTGAACTTCAGAGCAAAGCGGTGCTTCTCAAACATTAGTGTGCCTTCACCTCACCTCTGGGTCGCCTTAAACTGCAGGTTTTGGCTCTGGAGGTCTGAGCCAGGCTGGCCCTTTCAAAGTAAGGTATTAGTGCACTATGCAAGCTTGAGTCCCTGATCTGCCCTGTACCAGGCGTGAAGCCTTGAGCAAGCTGCACAGCTCTCGGAGGTAGTTTTACATCGGCAAAAGGGAAATTCTGTTGCTAACATTTTTTGAATTATTGTAAAGGTAAACTGCTCACAGGAAAGCTCTTCGCACATTGCCTGACACACTGTTAGGTTTCCCTAAAATGTTAGTTACCTTCACTTTATCACAAGGTCATTAAGAACAACCACAACCATGATGAATAGATCATAAGCGTGAGCTGTTAGACACAGTCTCAAAAGGACTCGCACCAGAATGGCTAAAAGCTAGCAAAAGCCAAAACCCTATGTTGAAGCATTGATGGAAACTGTCAAGTACAGAGAGGCAAGGAGGCCTGAGGAATGTGTGAATTATGCAGTGTGAATGATGGCAGGAGGGAAGCAGGAAGCAGCCAGGGATGAAGGCTGCCCCAAATGACCCACAGTGGAGTTTGGGCTGCAGTGCTAGAAATTTTTACATGCTTAACCATATCTCCAGCTTAAAAATATCTAAATTATTAAGATAGTCACATGAATTTTGAATCTAGCAAAACCACTCATTCTGAATTTTCAATCCATCAACTTGAACTAGGCAAAATGTCTTCCTAACATATTACAGCTGAGAAAGGAAAGGTGTAGCCCACTGCGGGCCATAATCTCAGTGAGTCTGGCAGTACCCTACTGGATCATCTTATCCACAAGGACGGGCGCTGCACATTGCTCACTGCTGTAACTCAGCACCCAGCCTGGGCCTGGCCCACAGTATGTGTTCAATAAATATCTAGTGCCTAACCAAGTGGCAAATGTGCTTGTTTGAAATGTTAGCATACCTGGCAGATTTCCAACTGGAGCTAGGGACAGTAGGGGCTGTGGTATGGACTGAATACTTGTGTACCCTCAAATCCCTAAGGGGAAGCTTAACCCCCAATGTGATGGTATTTAGAAGGTAATTAGGGTGGGGCCTTCATGAATGTGATTAGTGTCCTTATAAGAAAAAATACAAGGCAGACTATCTCACTTTTCTCTCTCTCTCCATCCTGTAAGCTTCCAACAACCAGGAAGAGGGCCCTCACCAGAATCTGATGATGCTGGCACCCTGATCTTAGACTTCTGGTCTCTAAAACAGGAAGGAATGAAGTTCTGTTGTTAAGCCACTTAGTCTGTGATATTATTGTTATAGCAGCCCAAGCTAAGACAGACCATGATCTTGGGGTTACCATATGCAATAAACATACAATAAATAAAACATTCTCATTCATACTTCTCACTAACAAACTTATCTATATATATACTGTTCACCTTCATCATTGTAGCCATATCATTTAGCACAGCTCTGGCACCTGGCAAGTAATGAAAAGCAATCTTTTATGAAGGAATTGAAGGGAAGAAGACAGCACGAGACAGGAGGAAATCTCTTCTCGGAACAAGTTTATAGTTCAATTTTTAAAAAAGTGTCAATCATCAAATTGTCATTTTGGCTACCTAATGTCATTATCTTAGGAACAGAAGTACTTGATTATTAAATCAGCAATGCTGATTACAAAATCAGAAGTACTCTATGATAAATTAAATTCAGCAATTAATCAAAGCCAGTGTACTCACTTGTATATATCAATATTGAATTTTAAGCATATACACTAGCCAAATAAAACCAAGAACATGACTTTAATCAGTGAATGTTGAGATACAATTTGCTGAATTCTATAGTAATGAAACTTAAATCATTGTTGAAGCCTAATATAAGGTAAATTGAGGCACAATACCATTTTTGTAAAGCTGAGTTGGCCAAATAATGATTGGAATTGGGCATTACCAAACGGAAAGTGGTTAAGAGAACTCCACTAATAGAACAAGGTTTTGTAGTGAAGGTGTGGAAGCAAAGTGAAGAAATTATTTTATTTCTTAAAGCTTAAGCAGTTGTCTTATTTGGGAAAATCTAGTTGGCTGTTTATGATTGGCTATACTTAAGTTTCAATTTTTTAGGTTAGAGTGGATTAACTCTGGCCTAAGTTTTGCTTTTTATATAGGCATCAAAGGCATCCGAGCCACCTGAGTCTAATAGTCTAAGGGTCTGCTTGTTCAAACACTTTAACCAGCCTGATCTTGCTGCCTTTGAGGCAGACACACAAATCACAGAATCTCTTGGAGTTGTTATCTACTGGCTGTGCCCTTGCCTTTTGGATAAATCTTTGTGTACTACCAAGAGCACTCCCCCAGATGCAAACACAGAGCAGGAACTACAGACTGTCCAAGTTAAAATCCCAACTCCACTACTTATCTGTTGTGTGATCTAGGATAGGTTACTTGACTTTTCTATGCTTCAGTAAAATGGGAATAATAATAACACCTAACTCAGATACTTGTTGGAAGATCAAATAAGTTAATACCTATGACACACTTGAAGTATCTTCCAAAATGTAACTGTTCAGTAATTGTTAGCCATTACTAATAAACGTATGTATTCACTTCCATTCATTAAAGTGACAATGTGTCAATTGCTTATGTCCTAAATATATTCACGACAACCATTATTATCCTTTTAAAAAATTTTTCCTAATAATCTTGAGGACAGTCTCCCATGGATTATTAAAACAAATATTAAAAATTATAAACATTAAAAAATAAGCATATTTTAAGGAAGTCAAACAGTTTCTTTAAAATACTTGAGAAATATTTGCTATTTCAACATTTCTGAATTCCGCTTTTCATCACAATATTAATTTGGTGGCCCAACAGTTCTTCCCATAATTTTAATTTCCTATTCAGCCACCAGCACTGATGCAAATAAAATCACACAGAGTGTTATTTCACCTCATAATTAAGTCTCTTTGGCCCGGTGAACTCTCATAAATAAATGCACCAGTTCTAGAGGAAATTATCAGTGCCACTGCACAAAAGTCAAATTTGCAGCCATGCCCTACTCCTCGGATTGAAAAGTCTACTCGGGACCCATCTTCAGAGCCACTGCTTAGTGTGAACATGAGAGTGTTTCAAAAACAATTATTTATTTGAAGTGTCAGGTCTGTGAATTTTCCTTAAGTTCAGAAGCCCAGGTAATATGTGCTATATGCAATTTAGAACCACCGAATCCATGGTGGACTTTACTGTCAGCGGCATTAGCCATGGGATGGGATGGTATTTCAGATAACGTCCTGTTTCCTAATGAGAACACACTTACGTCAGTCCACTTCACGCAATGCAAGGAGCCATCACAATCGCTACCTGATTGAAATAACTTACATAACTACTTTCATTTGATGAAAACCACTAGGTCACAGAGATGTAACATCCACTCTTCCCTCTTTTTTGTTTTGGTCTGTCTCGCTCACAGCTTTTCCTGGCTTTCCTTGATATGATCAACTTCCTCAAATAGCATCAGTTCCCAAAAATGGCCTTGCAGATGGTTTCTACGCAACTTTCATTAGGAGATACTGACATGAACCGACATGTTGCTTGTCCATTAATGATGCCAGACATAACAATCTAAACCATACTTTGTACTTATCAAATAATTGCTCCTTGCATTCAACAAAGACAGTTCAAAACTTTTATGAATATAGTAATTTTCTTCCCTCCACACACACACACACAAAAAAAAAATTGACCGGTAGTTTCTCATCTGCGCTTTAAATGCAATAATCATTCTTCAGAGACGAAAAATAATGACTCGGCTCCCATAAAGACAAAATTCTCCTTCTCCCAAGTCTTTTGCTCATAGCAATTAGCATCCTTAGAATGCCTTCCTGCTTGGTGCCCTTCAACTGTCTATCCCCCCAGGCTCAATGTTCATACCAAGTTCTTTCCTACTTGTGACAGTCCTTGCTGACCTTCCTCCATTTCTTCATCCAGCAAATACTGATGTGTACTCTGTGCCAGGTCTTGAGCCAAGAAATTGAGGGTGCAACATGGAGGAAAATGATAGCTGATGCCCTCCTGGGTCCTTAGAGTCTAGTATTATGTCTTTTGGACTATTTTTATTTGGAGCCACAAAATAATGCACATGCTTTCATTTGAGCATTATGCAATGATTACTTACTTTGTGCCAGGGCTTGGGGGGTATGAAGTATAGAGGAGACATAACTCTGGGCCTTATTTTAAGCAGCTTACTCTGAGTTAGCTCAGGGGATGAACAAACAAGCATACAAAGAATTAGGATGCAATGAGAGCTTTGTAAGAGATCATGGTATAATGTGATGTGAAAATACAGAGAAGGATCTTTTCTGGGTTGAGGAAGAGGATGGAGAGCCTTCACAGTGGTAGCACACATATAAGAGGGGTGGGGGGCACTGTATCTTAATGCGAGAGTGATGGCACGAGACACGGGGAGCAAAAGCAGTGCCAGGGAGCTGGCAGAGAAGCCGGGCAAGTGGGTAGAGGCCAGGTGATGAAAAACCTCTGCCCACCTTCACCATGTCCCTTGTCCAAGGCAATGGAGGAAAGTAACACATGGACGAAGACTAGACCAGATTTGCATTATAGGTGAATAGGAATATAACAAGCTAGGAGACTAGTAAAATAGTTAAGAAGACAGTATAATTCTGAAAGTAGCTGATGGGGAGGAAGAAAACATTAAAGAAATACTCAGAGAACTGATGGAAATTAGGACAGAGTCCATATGAGGGGTGCAGGAGGAAGGTGATATATGGAGAAACCTATGTTCCCATCCACACTTTACATTCCTTCATAGTGGGCACCAGGTTTCAAACATCTTACTACTGAAGTATATGTACAATCCATAGGAGAGGCCTTCAATAAAATGCAGCCAGCTGAGCATTTTAGAAAAAAAAAACACAAAAACAAACAAACAAAAACCAGCAAAACTTTTATTTGACCTGGTTTAAGCAAAGTCTATGGAAAAACAAAAGAACTAAGATATGGTAAAATAAAAATAATGAGGACAGTCAAGTCTACTAATAAGATATTGAATAATATCACCTCCAAATGGTTGAAATTTTATTTTCACTGGGAAAGAAATTATTCCCTGGGAAGTTTAAACCTCCTTCTTTATTTTCAGCCCCAGAACGTATACATTAAAAACGTTATGGTAAGCTTTTGGGGACGTGCAATGTACAACACTATATACGTCCCAAATGCCTTACTATGGAAGTTACTAAGTAAAGCAGGAAAGATTTCTTTGACACTGCAATTATCAGAAGTAAATTCAGTTAGAAATACCTAAACCCCCTAAGTTTGTGCACTCTGCTGAGATTGTCGGCCTGTCCTATAAGTTAGACGCTATAATCAGGATCTCAGGAGACAGTACACAAAAGAAAAGCCACACAAGAGAAATAAAGGCCCACTGAGTGCTCACATTAACAACATTTTACTCCAACCTGGGTGGCCCCAAACAAGCTTCTTTGCCCAGTTACCTTCCTTGCCCCTGAACAATCTTAAACAAGTTACTCAAAAAATTCTGGGTCTCCGTTTCCTTGATTTCTAAAATGGGGATAGAAATAGTTCTTACTTCATAGGGTTAATGTAAGGATTAAGTAAGTCAATGTGTATAAAGTATTTGGAAAACCACTAAGTTTTCAATATTTCTTATTATTTTTAATTAGAGGCCCCCACGAATTCGTGCACCAGTGGGGTCCTTCAGCCTGGCCTGTGGGATCAGGCCGAAACCGGCTCTCCGACATCCCCTGAGGGGTCCTGGATTGCGAGAGGGTGCAGGCCAGGCCACAGGACCCCACTGGCGCATGATCAGGGCCAGGGAGGGACGCAAGAGGTTGGCCAGCTGGAGAGGGACCACAGGAGGGCTCCAGGGCATGTCCAGCCCGTCTCACTCAGTCCTGATTGGCCGGACCCCAGCAGCAAGCTAACCTATCTGTTGGAGCATCTGCCCCCTGGTGATCAGTGCACATCATAGTGAGCAGTTGAATGGCCTTAGCATATCATTAGCATATTACGTTTTGATTGGTTGAACGGACGACCGGACATGTAGCATGTTAGGCTTTTATTATATAGGATGATGAACCTAATCCTACGATAAAATCCAAAGAATGTTCCAAGACTCTGTATTTTGTGAGAAATCTCTAACTGGGAACCAAACCATATTATTGCCAGCTGCCTACAGGCTTCACATGGATGGACTATCCATGGAGTTCCAGAAAAGAAATCAGGAGGTCCATTCAGAGGAGGCCTGAAGAATGGACACGCACTGGCCTGGGAATCAGAAAGCCTGGCCTACTCCTGCCAAGCACATGGCCTACCTTCTCGCACACCCAGGCTCTCAGCTTAAATGTTCTCAGCGTAGCCTGTCACCTTTCCCCTCAGCCCCACAACCCCCTGTGACAGTCTGTTGTTCTCTGTCTATGGCTCTGTTTCTTTTTTGTTTGTTGCTTTATTTTGTTCAGTAGATTCCAGATATGAGTGAAATCATGGTACTTGTCTTTCTCTGGACATAATATACAGATGATGCACTATCTAATTGTATACCTGAAACCTATATTAATTTTATTAACCAATGTCACCCCAATAAATTCAATTAAAAAATAGTCTGTACAAAGATAAAAGAAAAAAACAAAACAAAACCAAAGCCTGTCGATTTCATCTGTCTCACAAGGTTCATATGAGCATCAAATGGGAGGAAGAAGAAATGCAATTTGCTAAGACCTTGTTCTCAGTTCTCTTACCAGGATGGCTGTAGAGAAGGGGATAAAAGGGAGGCCCAGAACAGCCTGCCTAACATCCACAAATAAGCATAATAATGCACATGCACGCAGAGTCTGACTTAGATGTTTGTAAAATGAGCTTTACGTGGAAATTACTGCATTAGTCTAAGATTAGGTTCACACCAGAAAACGTGAGAAACAAAGATGTCATTATATGGGAAAGATGGTCCAGACCTCCTTGTATTAAGCATATAGTACAAAACCAATCTTTCTCCCATGTAGTTTTCCTCCTATTATCATGTGGTTAGTTTTTCTGGCCCCAATTTCTGGAGGCCATGCCTATTCTATCTTCTGACAGGTGGGATGCAGGAAGAAAACCTATGTGGGCCGAAGTATCACAGGTTATTCTCTGGTCTTACAACCCAGCCTCATTTCCCCCCAAGCTCAATACCAGCCAGTTTCTCTCCGAAGCCCCTCATCTTACCTATCCAAGTGTCTTCTTCTACTGCCCTGGTGAAACAAAGTTTTTGATCTGACGAGCAGATGTGTTTACTTTCTTTTAAACTCCACCTTCTGTTTTAGCCATTCTTTGTGCATAAATTGTCTATCTCCTGCCGCAGCACCAGGAAAATGCAAATTCCACATTGTCTATTAAGTTTTGCTCAACACCCCAAACACCATCTCCAGGGTCCTCCTCCTTTCTTACTTCCTGTTCTTTTGGTGTTAATCACATACTGTCCAAAACAATTATTCAGCCTGATATCCCCTGTGTATCAGAATCAAAGGTGGCAGGGGTATGTTTGTTTAAAATAGAGATTCCCATACTCTAGCTCAGCGGTCGGCAAATTCATTAGTCAACAGAGCCAAATATCAACAGTACAACCATTGAAATTTCTTTTGAGAGCCAAAAACAGACTTCTGCGCATGGGCCACGAAGTTTCAATTGCACTGTATGTGCGCGCCCACACGTGGTATTTTGTGGACGAGCCACACTCAAGGGGCCAAAGAGCCGCATGTGGCTTGCGAGTCGCATGTGGCTTGCGAGTCGCAGTTTGCCGACCACTGCTCTAGCCCCAAGAAATTCCAATTAGAAAGGCGTGGCCAGAGAACTACATTTGAACCAGCACTCTAGGTGATTCTGTCTCAGGTGGGAAGAAGGTCATACTCAGAGAAAGTGTCCTGCCACAGATGCATCCTATGACAGAATTCTACCCAGTCACATGTGTACACTTACACATACAACACACTCAGGCACCACATACCCCACAACACACCCCCACAGCACACACTCACATACAACAGTCACGTACCACACCCCTCACACACATACAACACACACACACACACACACACATACACACACACACACATACACACACACACAAATACACAACACACATAAATATACACCACACACAAATACATACCACACACAACACACCCCACAGACACCCACAACACATACACAACAGACAGCCATACAAACACACACAGAAACACACAGTTCACATTTAGTGACCACCGAGTAATTTGATTTGCCTCATAAATACTTTGTACAACACAAACAAATACTATGTTGAGTGGGGAAAAATTCTAGGGTAGAGCTTTCTATTATTTCAGGAAATGCATCTAAAGTCTAGATTGGCTTCTCTTACAAAGTTTCTGGTGCAAAAATTATTTCATTTGCAGCTTGTTCAGATAATTTTTAAAAGGGGAAAGGATTGAAAATTACTCTTCCCATTCAGTGCTGCTTATAAAATAAAATCAGAGTTTCAAAATGTAGATTACTTAGATAGTATTCTAGACTGAAGTTCATAATTTGTGTTTGTAGGAAAAATTAATGTGATTAAATGAGGTTCAAAACTTAAAGTTGTAAAGGAAGATTCACAAACTTCCAGGGTAAACTTCAGAAATGCAGTCACACTCCAAAAACACTGTCCCCAAATGGAAGTCCACAAGAATGGGCAAGCCCATCCACACTGAGTGATGCCCAATACTGAAACCTGTTTTTATTACAAGAGGCTATGTTACATGTACTTTGATAGCTTCTTTAAATCCTCTGGGAAAAGAGTATATAAATTTATTGAGTTTATAAACTGAAAATCAGGCAGTGGTGTGCTAGAGTAACCAGTATTCTCTGCCCCTTACACTTCCCTTCCACCCCACTGGGACCACTTGATCAGAGGCTAATAAGCTCCCTTCCCCCAACCAGGCTGAGCCCTGGCCCCAGGAGACATGTACACATGTCTGGTTGGGGAAGGGAGGAGAGGAGATTGCTGGGAATACCTAAGTGGACTCTCTAATTAATTAGCACCAAATTATAGCCTCTCTATAAACAAGACTACAAGTCTATTTTAAGCATCAAGAAATAGTTTTTTTCCATGTTCATTTACCTATTCAACAAATTATTTCTTTAGAACCTGCTTTGTATAATGTATCTTTACCCCTCAAGGGTTTTATGATTGAGATACTAAAATCCAACTCCACCCACCCCTCCCTATAGGAGAACCATATCCTGTCTTATTCTACTAACTAGGAGCCTGTTTGCAGGAAGATTCCTGCAAGCGGCCGCCTCGGCTGTGCGAGCCGTCCCGCCCCACCCCGCCCGCTGCCATTGCAGCTGTGTTGGCCACGCGTGCGTGCTGCTGCCGCCCACACTTTCCCTCTGGCAGCCATCTTGCTTTCTGCTTTTCCTTCCTCTTCCTTCTAAGCTGTCTTCAGTCTTCACTCCTCCCTCCCTCGGCATATGCAAATTAACCGCCATCTTTGTTGGGTTAATGTGCATACGTGCTCTGATTGGCTGTGGGTATAGCGAAGGTATGGTCAATTAGCATTTTTCTCTTTTATTAGTGTGTAGATACCTGATGCTATGTCTTGATAACTGGTCCAACAAGTAGTTTCTCTGAATCAGTCACCTGTGGCATGGTCTGCATGGACCTCTGTGCACACTCTGTTCCTAAACGCCGGTCACTCCTCAGGCCACCACTAGGACACACCTTTGTGTAACCTGGTGCCTCTTACCTGCCACCATTCTCTCCACTGTGCTCCCTTCTTCCCTAGAGCAGGGCCTATGGTCTGTGACAAAAGGCAAGTCTCCTGTCCAGCTGCTCACCTCGCTCAGTCTTCCCCAATCTGGTTGACTCTTTTAGTCCCCATTATGTCATCTGAGTCATTGCACCCGAGACCTCTAAGAAATGTGTCCTGCTTGTATTCACATTTGCAGATCTTTCGTTAGTAAAACCTCACTCTCCAGCCCCATGTCAAATGGACAAATACAGCTGCATAAAGCAGTGGGATGGGGGACAGAAGCATCAGCTGATTTCCTGAAGACAATGGCAGGGACACACAGCCAACATGACTTCAGGGATCTGATTCAGTCCGTCGTTTTGCTCACAGCGATCTGTTCCTCACCTTCCCCAGCTTCTGGTTCAGGACGCGTGTCCACTGGCTATGGTCCCTTCTAACCTCCCAGCCGCTGGAATCTCCTCCTCTGAGTCAGACTGACTGTAACTGACCATCCTCCGGGGCCCAGCATTTTCTTTCTCATGTGCATGCTGCTCATCCAGCAATCAGCCAGCTTGCCAGGAAATTTGTTTACAGTGGCAAAGCTAGGACACAAAAGACGTCTGGGCTCCAGAACAGAGTACAGCCTCGGGATCCCAGAGAGAGATTATGAATTTTAATTCTCAATTGCAGCACAGATGCACCGAGGCAAGAACATGAGAAAAGACTAATCAAGGAAGAAACCGGCGGGGGGCATCGGTGCTCTGGCTCAGTGGCAGCACTCTAAACTTAGCACAGCCAAGCCTAATGGCCTCCTTATATCCTCTCCTGCCATTAAAGGTGCCCTGGAAACAAGCTACCCGAAGATATTGCGGCAGTTATCACAGTGTGCAAATTGGCAGGCGATATTCTCTAAGTGCACTAGGCCAAGAGCTCAGGATTTCCTAGGCACCCTTTACCAGACTGAGTGCAGCTATAAGAGGGGCAAGAGCGGAGGTACAAGCAATAAATAATGCATGAGAACGACAGGTGCGGGAAGCCTCAGGCCTCCCTGTCACGCTAATGCATGCCTACGCCTGGCACTGGCTACGATGTGACTAGACTGGCTACGATGTGACTGGACTTGCTACTCCGTGGGTCTGCAATAGTTGAGGAAGAACCTGTGCCTCTGATCTGGTGCTTAGCCTCTCGCCGGCCGTTCTGTCCACTCTGCATTGCAACCCCCTCCTCCCAGGTCTCTCCCCTCCAGACCTTTAAAATTTGGCTGATACAATCACAGCATTTGAAAGGCCACGAAAGACAAACAGAACTGATGTGTGTGGTTAAATAACTTGCTCTGTTAGGAAGACCCCAAGTGTGCAACCTTGCAAAGCTTATTTGCAATTAAATTAGATGCCTTTCCTCATTCCCAACTGTTCTCTACTCTTCAGATTAGTGATGTCACCATAAACCATTCAGGTGACCTCCTGGACTCAGGCTGTCCCAGAAAGAGTTGAAGAACATTTGAAACTAGAAAAGGGATAAAGGGCTTAAAAGATTCCCTAAACTCATCCCATCCTCAGGGAATACATGGCAACATATATATAGGTCGGGGCAAAAGTAGGTTTACAGTTGTTCGGATGGAAAAAATCATAATTAACAAATAATAGAAGAATAAACTCTATGTTTCATGTACTCACAACTGTAAACTTACTTTGCCTCACCCTATATTAGAAAGATTTTCCTTAAGAATTTCTGAATTAAAAGTTCAGCAAAGCCCTGAAACAGAATTCAGGACCTAAAGCAGTGATGGGCAATCTTTTGAGCTTGGTGTGTCAAACTTCGCCAAAAAACTGAGCATAACTCGGGTACTGTGTCACTTTGAGGAAAAAACATTGTTTCGCAAATGTTTCATCCTCAGGAGCAGCAAATGTTTCATCCTCGGCATGCGGCCGCCTCAGCGGCCGCGTGTCATCAGAAATGGCTACGCGTGTCAGTGCTGACACGCGTGTCATAGGTTCGCCATCACTGACCTAAAAACTAACTGGAGGTGTGAATATGGTCTTTGAACCAAATCTGGAACAAGACCATCCTTTCTCCACAATGCAGTCTGTCAGGTGGTTGAAATGAGGACTCTCCTGCATTTAGGTCCCGATCAGATCTGAAATCCCATGATGCTCCCGAAGGGAACCCACGTTTTGCCACCCCGAAGCTGCTTTAAGGAGTACTGATGATAAGACTCCGAGATGGGGCCTCTGACCCGCCCTCCTTTCCTGCCCACGAGAGTCAGACACAGAAATCTGCTTCCGGAGGACCCTCTTAGCATGTTCACCGTAGCCTAATGTGCATTAGGTATGGTAAATAGAGAGAGGGCTTCGGACAGTGGCCTGTGGCCTAGATACACAGGCCATTGTTTCTGAGTCGCCTAGCAAGGACTTGCCTGCCATGGATGTTCCACTCTTCCTCAATCACCTGTAAATTGCCCGTTCTCACTCCTGAAATCTAAGGCCCCATCCCTCCTCTTTTCTCCTGAGTCCAAAATGTCTTAAATACCTCATGTTGCCTCACTGAGTTGGGAACTGTCATGCTTATATGAATTCTCCATGTGCATGTATTAAGACTTGATTTTCTCCTATTAATCTGTCTCTATGAATTTGGTTATGAGCCCAGCCTAGAAGAACTTAGAAGATGGGAGAAAAGTATTAATATTCTTTTAGCCTCCACACTTCCTAGCCAATGCAAGTGTCTGGCTGGAACTTGTTCCCACACCAGAACCCTCACTTCTGCTATTACCTCTCTAGCAAATGCAGAGCACTGGGCATCATTAGTCTTGCCTATCCTCTCTCCTGCTTCCATTCCTCAGGCAGCTTCAAAATACCTCCTGGCACAAGGTGCCATTCAGCTCTTGCATTCACAAAAAAAAGGCATCATCATTCCTGGACGTACCATCCACCCCGGAAGGTCCGTGGCTATGCAGGATGGCGCTGGTACCCAAGGCAGGACCGTGAAAGTAAATCTCTTCTGCTATCCGTGTGGGACGGCACAGCCTGGGAATCAGAGCTGAAGCCTTTCCCAGACATGAATATATCGCTGATAGCAGATCAGAGTGTCTCCAACATGGAACAGGTTGGAAGGTATTACCATTCCACAGCCCTACACATTGCCAGTGGTCGGTGCCAAGTTCCAGCGAACCATCTGCCAAGTGTCATCCAGTTTAGCCAAATGAAGGAGGATGGAGCTCTGGGCCCAGTTCCATGCACCAGCATCCAAGGTCCCCGAGTCATCACAAGCAGCAAGCTCTGACACTCGCCTGGACTCAGTGAACAAATCTTTCCCACTGCCCTGTGCTTTTGGAATTGACTGGGGATAGGGTATACTCTTGTCCTTGGGGGCCTGGCAATTTAGCACAGGAACCTACCAATGAGGAGCCACTTTCCTGGCCCTGCACTGTGATTCCACTAAAAATGTATCACCATTTAGTCTATTAACTCTTTTTTTTCCATTTTTAATGTATTTTTTATTGATTAAGGTATTACAAATGTGTCCTTATCCCCTCATTGTCCCCTCATCCCCCCAGTCCTGCCCTCACCCTCACCCCCTGTTGTCTGTGTCCATCGCGTATGCTTATATGCATGCATACAAGTCCTTTGATTGCTCTCTCCCACTTACCCCCACCCTCCCCTACCTTCCCTATGAGGTTTGAGCATCTGATCGATGCTTCTCTGTCTCTAGATCTGTTTTTGTTCATCAGGTTATGTTGCTCATTATAATCCACAAATGAGTGAGATCATGTGATATTTAGCTTTCTCTGACTTAATTATTTCACTTAGCACTGTGGTCGGCAAACTGCAGCTCACGAGCCACATGCGGCTCTTTGGCCCCTTGAGTGTGGCTCTTCCACAAAATACCACGTCCTGGGTGAGTCTATTTTGAAGAAGTGGCATTAGAAGAAGTTTAAGTTTAAAAAATTTGGCTCTCAAAAAAAATTTCAATCATTATACTGTTGATATTTGGCTCTGTTGACTAATGAGTTTGCCGACCACTGACTTAGCATAATGTTCTCCAGCTCCATCCATGCTGTTGCAAATGGTAGGAGTTCTTTCCTTTTTACTGCAGCATAGTATTCCATTGTGTCTCACACCTGTCAGAATGGCTTATCATCAACAAATCAACAAACGACAAGTGCTGGCGAGGATGCGGAGAAAAAGGAACCCTTGTGCACTGCTGGTAGGAATGCAGACTGGTGCAGCCACTGTGGAGAACAGTATGGAGTTTCCTCAAAAAAAAAAAAATAAAAATGGAACTTCCATTTGACCCAGTGATCCCACTTCAAGAAACCAGAAACACCAGTCAGAAAGGATATATGCACCCCTATATTCACAGCAGCACAATTCACCATAGCTAAGATTTGGAAACAGTGCAAGTGCCCATCAGCAGATGAGTAGTCCATTAACTCTTGCTTCTTGAGTAGCTACATCACAAATGCCCCAACTCTTGGCCCTAAAACTTGAGCAGTCACACAAACATGATTTCGAAAAAGGAAAATATACATCCCACAATGGGAAACAGAAGCTACTACAAAGGCTGGTGCACGAAAACCCCAAGAGAAGCATGAGGTTCTCTAAACACAGAGCTAGAGGAAAGGCAACTCCTCGCTCTTGGCCCGAGTTCCCCCAACTCGCGCATGCTCCACTTTACACCCTGGTAAGAGTCCACTTCAACGAGGCAACCTCGCTGGGCTGGCTTCTCATTCCCTGATCATTTCAGTGCCACCGTGGAAAGCATTTGTCATGTCTTTACAGATAAATGCCCCGCCTCTCAACAAATAAGTATTTCCTGGGTAAAGCCCACTGAGAGTGCGCTCCAGAAAAGGCAGTGCTTGCAAAACATCTCATGTTCATTTTTCAGAATTCAGAATGAAGTGACTAACCCCTGATATACAAAAAAAAATGATTAAATGCAAACACTACCGAGCCTCTGTAATAAATATTTTATACATTAATATGTTTCCAAAAGTCTTATTTCATTTTACTGCTTTTTTGTATGGCATGCTTCCATTTTTTTGTACATGCAATGAAATAATCTTCCACTTGAAAAAAATAGGCATTTCTGGCCCATTTTAAATAAGCAAATGGATAATTATTGTGCTATTCATTTGCTATGTAGACTGTTTAAATTGCTAACTCCTCTTTCCATAATTAGAGATGGTTCATTCCTTCCCAAGGAAAATGCAAAATTTCCCTCCAAAATAAACTGCTTCCTCCCTCATGTCCAAGATATACAATCCAGCCCTGGTCAGTGTGGCTGAGTTGGTTGAGCATTGACCCATGCACCAAAAGGTTGCCAGTTTGATTCCTGACCAGGTTGTAGGCTCGATCCCTGGTAGGGGCCTTACGGAAGGCAGAACAATGTTTCTCTCTTCTCTCTCTCTTTCTTCCTTTCTCTCTAAAATCAATACAAAAGTATTTTTAAAAAGATATACAATCCAGGTACTCTGTCCTATGATGCATTTATAAAATAAGCTCTAGCACCTTGATGAAAAGCATTCAGTACATTGCCTACTTAATGCTCATTCAATGTCAAAATGCACCAAAATTCCCTTCCCTCCTCTAGGAAAAATCACTGTGGGGGTCACTTGAATACCTCGTACAGTAATGGCAGGGCACCTGGTGACAGCAACGCTGCCTTCTCCTCGGACAGGCTTCGGCGAGCTTCCAGTCTCCTTCTCTCGTTGCCATTTGCTGTTTCCCGAGAAGAGGAAAACGATCGCAATTCCAGGGACTTCTCAGTCGACATGTTATAAACAGTTTCAGTTACTTCGTAATACCCTGCCTGACACAGTGTAGCAGAAAGAAATCCTTTTCTAAACTACGGATAACTCTTTGGGATGGACCTTTTATGAAGGTTCTGTAATGGTGGCCCAAGAGGCAGCCATGGCCGTTAGACACACACCTGGAAGCTTCTGTTACGTGGGAAATAGTGAGGGGAACAAAGAGGCAATGGCGCTGTCCCCAGGCATCCTGCCGATGTGCAGAGTTCCTGACACTGTCGTCACACAGGAAAGGAAAACGCTGCCTGTAGATTTCACAGTTCAAACACTGACCTCTCCCCTCCCCTCTCCAGGGCTGCCTGCCTCCCCTCCCCTCATTGTGTATGTAAGAAAGATGTCAATACTTTACAGGCTTCATTGGAAAGTAGTAGAAAACCCCGTCAACTAGATGTGCAGAATCCTGACGGAAATCCTCAGACACGCAGCACCGGGGCAGGGACACGGGTGGCTCTGCACCTCGCCCTCTCACCAGGCCTTTGCCTGAAGCCAGAAGCAGGTAAGGTGTGCGAGGGCGAGGGATTCCTCCAGGCACATCCTTCTTCCTCTTATTCTGTCGCCCACAGACTTTCCTGACATTAGCTAATGAGGCTAAAGCTCAAGGGGAGAAGTCACTACACAGTCACCACCTTCTTAATTTGGACAGAAATGAACTGGAACAGGAGTGAGAGGCAGCAGAATCCCTCATCCTAGCCAGAGAGGTATTTCTCCTTATTGCAGCCAGGCACCTGCCACCCACGCCTACCGCCAGCCCCCTGGGGGCCCTTAGGGTGGACTCCAGCAACCTCCTTTCAGAAAGAGGTCACCATCCTTCCCATGAACCACATGTGGGCCGAGTCTGCATCGCAGAGTGAAAAGCTGTCAGCAAGCTACGGATCAGCCCGCTTCTGTCATGGCCCGTGTGCACAAGATGGCCCTTTATAGAGACACCCTCCATGCAGCTCAGGTGCCCTTGCTAACCTCCATCAGCTCTCGCCCCTCTGCCCCCAGTCTTAGAGTCATTCTCCACGGGACTGTCACATGTATCCTTCCGAAAAGCAAATATGATCACGTGCTATTCCTCATCTACAACATGAAGTACCCAGGATCCTTGAGCATATGGGTCCTGCCCACCTCCACATGTCCTCACATGCTGACCTAATCTCAGCCATGCCAAGTTGCTTGGGACCTCAGGGCCTCTCTTGAGTTACTTTCCCTGCATGCTAGGTACTTTCTCTGCCCAACACGTCCTTTCCTAATACATTTGAGTTACTCCAACTCATCTTCCTACACTAGATCAGGAGCCCCCCAGCCCCCGCTTAGAAACCGTGCAGAGCTAAGTGCCACCCTCACTCATTGTGTTGTTTGCAATGAAGAAAATATTTAGGGCAGCTCCTTAGGAGACCTTCCGACAGTCTAGTGCCTCATCTTATTCATGTCCCTCCAACAGTCCAGAGCCTCATCTTATTCATGTTAGAATTTCCTATGCTGAGCAGAGGTCTTGTACTTAAGACGGTGATTTTACAAATGTTAGCTGGAAGAAGAAAAATCACTGAACCAATGAAGATAGGAATTCTGTTGAGAATTTCTTCCAGGAAATTCTAAATATAATATATGAAGCAATCTATACTAATAAAAGCCTAGCTGGTCCTCGCGCCCTCACGCAACGCCCTCATGTCAACTCAAGATGGCCACCCTCATGCCACCACAAGATGGCCGACACAAGAAGGCCAGCAGGCGAGGGCAGTATTGGGCGATCAGGCCAGCAGAGGAGGTCAGTTTTGGGCAATCAGGCCGGCAGGGGAGGCCAGTTGGGAGCGATCGGGCCAGCAGGGGAGGGCAGTTGGGGGCAATCGAGCCGGCAGGGGAGGGCAGTTGGGGGCCATCAGGGGAGCAGTTAGGCGTCAAGCAGGCCAGCAGGGGAGCGGCTAGGGGGCGATCAGGCTGGTAGGCAGAAGTGGCTAGGGGCAATCAGGCAGGCAGGCAGGCAAGCGGTTAGGAGCCAGCAATCCCGGATTGTGAGGGGGATGTCCCAGATTGGAGAGGGTGCAGTCTGGGCTGAGAGGACCCTCCCCCCCCCCCCGCCCGCCCCGTGCACGAATTTCATGCACCGGGCCTCTAGTCTATATAATACAAGTCTAAGCGACCATAATGGCAGAATGACTAGAATGACCAGTCGCTATCATGCGCATTGACCACCAGGGGGCAGACGTTCAATGCAGGAGCTGCCCTCTGGTGGTCAGTGCACTCCCACAGGGGGAGTGCCCCTCAGCCAGAAGCCGAGCTCATGCCTGGCAAGCGCAGCAGTGGTGGCGGAGGCCTCTCCCGCCTCTGTAGCAGCATTAAGGAGCAGCAAGCTGAGCGGTAAGGAACAGTGAGCAGGCAGGTGGTAAGGAGCGAGGGGTTCCAGACTGTGAGAGGGATGTCTAACTGCTGGCTTAGGCCCGCTCCTCGTGGGAGTCGGCCTAAGCCGGCAGGCGGACATCTTCCAAGGGGTCCCGGACTGCAAGAGGGTGCAGGCTGAACTGAGGGACCGCCCCCCCCCACCCCAGTGCACAAATTTCATGCACCGGGCCTCTAGTCATATATAGAAAGTCCAATTTTGAGCACTACCCTATGACTCTAAATAAGCCATGTAAATTTATGCTTCTGTCTCCCATGTCAAGTGGAGAGATTAGTTAAGAACTGTTTTCAGCTCTAAAGTTCGTTGGTGCTATTATTCTACGTTAATGCAGAATCGAGAAGAAAAGGGGCTTGATTTAAAGCAGAAGAGATCTAGTTGGTCAGAAGAAAGAATATCTTAACAAGGAAGACAAGAGACATTTGGGAGGATTTGTGCCTAGAATTTTCAGGAAGAAGACAACCATCTGCTTTACATGGTTTAATCATGCCCCCCAATAAGGGGCCATGCAAGATGATTGTTCAATTTTACTTCCTTTCCTCCTTCCCAGCACTATGTACAAGCTGGACACAAAGTCAGTTGCTAAAGCAGAGGATGCTTGCCTCAGTGATCACTAGTTTGCATGTACAATCCAGATGTATATTATCTTCCAAGTTAAAATACAATCACCAAGACTTAAAAACAACCCCTTGCCATTCTCATCAGCCATTCCCAAAGCAGTGAGTGTACCACTCAAGAGCCAATAAACAAATAAAAAGCACCATAGAAGAATAAATGCCTAGGTCTGTAACCTTGTACCTTAGCTGGGCATATTCATAGGAATAATTCTACATTTACACCCACAATTTCCAGTAGGTTAAAAAAAATGAGTTTCCAAATTTACTAATAGGAATATTAAACAAGACACTTATAGAGAATGAAAATCATGAAGCTTCCCGTAAGATTAATTTTTCTAACTCATTGCTTGACAAATCTTTTTTTCCTCCCTTTTTAGCAAAAACTAGAGCTACAAAAGACACCGAAACAAAGGACACATTTACTTAGGAGGTTCACAATGAACTTTTGCCTCCTGTTTCCCAGAAATGAGAATTTACATTTTGTTTGCTACAAACTAAATTGTATTCCCTCAAAATTCCTATGTTGAGCCCCTAACACCTAATGTACAAAGTTTTAACAGCTCTTGATTTAAATGGAAAATCAACTGCTCAGGTTTACACAATAATTGATATATATTGCAGGTATCTACAAAGTGTCTATTACTTTTAATCCCAGGTGTTTAAATGGAAATGGTAGGAATCTATTTCATTCAAAGCTCTTCTTGCTCTTTGGTATCTCAAGATGTATTACAAAGCCACAGTCCTCAAAACAGCCTGGTACTGGCACAAGAACAGACATATAGATCAATGGAACAGAATAGAGAATCCAGATATCGACCCAAACCACTATGCTCAATTAATATTTGACAAAGGAGGCATGAACATACAATGGAGTCAAGACAGTCTTTTCAATAAATGGTGTTGGGAAAATTGGACAGATACATGCAAAAAAAAAATGAAACTAGATCACCAACTTACACCATACACAAAAATCAACTCAAAATGGATACAGGACTTAAACATAAGACGGGAAACCATAAAAATACTAGAGGAATCCACAGGCAGAGAAATCTCAGACATATGCCAAAAGAACTTCTTCACTGACACTGCCCCTAGGGCAATGGAAGCTAAAGAGAAAATTAACAAATGGGACTACATCAAAATAAAAAGCTTTTTTACAGCAAAAGAAACCATCAACAAAACAACAAGAAAGCCCACTCTATGGGAGAACATATTTGCAAATGCTATCACTGATAAAGGTTTAATCTCCAACATCTACAGGCAGCTTATGCAACTTAATAAAAGGAAGATAAATGATCCAATAAAAAAATGGGCAACGGACCTAAATAGAATCTTTTCAAAAGAAGACAGAAGGAAGGCCAAGAGACACATGAAAACATGCTCAAAGTCACTAATTATCCGAGAGATGCAAATCAAAACAACAATGCGGTACCATCTCACACCTGTCAGAATGGCCATCATCAACAAATCAACAAACAACAAGTGTTGGCGAGGATGCGGAGAAAAAGGAACCCTCGTGCACTGCTGGTGGGAATGCAGACTGGTGCAGCCACTGTGGAGAACAGTATGGAGTTTCCTCAAAAAACTGAAAATGGAACTCCCATTTGACCCAGTAATCCCACTCCTGGGAATATATCCGAAGAAACTAGAAACACCAATCAGAAAGGATATATGCACCCCTATGTTCATAGCAGCACAATTTACAATAGCTAATATTTGTAAACAGCCTAAGTGCCCGTCAGCAGATGACTGGATCAGAAAACTGTGGTACATCTACACAATGGAATACTATGCTGCCATAAAAAAGAAGGAATTCTCATCATTTGCAGCAACCAGGATGGAATTGGAGAACATTATGCTAAGTGAAATAAGCCAGTCAATGAAAGAAAAATACCACATGATCTCACTCATTTATGTATAATAAAGAACATTATAAACTGATGAACAAAAATATAGATACAGAGACACTAAAGCATCAAACAGACTGTCAAATTACAGGGGGAAGGTTAGGGAGAGGTGGGGGAGATAAGAGATCAACCGAAGGACTTGTATGCATGCATATAAGCATAACCAATGGACACAAAACTCTGGGGGTGAGGGCATATATGGGTGTGGGGTGGGGGGGATAATGGTAAGATATGTACACATATAATACCTAAATTTAAAAAAAAGTGGAAAAAAAAAAGCTGGGGTTGCAATACTTACAGCTGACAAAATAGACCTCAAAGTAAAGGCCATAACAAGAGATAAGGAGGGCCACTTCATAATACTAAAGGGAGCAATTCAACAAGAGGATATAAATCTGATAAATATATATGCACCCAATACAGGAGCACCCAAATACATAAAACAACTTCTGGAAGATATCAAGGGAGAGATTGACAGCAATACAATCATAGGAGGGGACTTGAATACCCCACTGACACTACTGGATAAATCCTTTAAACAAAAAATCAGCTAAGACATAGCAATCCTAAATGACTCACTAGATCAGATGGACTTAATTGACATTTTCAGAACATTTCACCACAAAGCTACAGAATATACATTCTTCTCAAGTGCACACGGGACATTTTCAAGGATAGACCACATATTTGGACACAGGCAAAGTCTCCTCAAATTTAAGAAGATAGAAATCAAGCATCTTCTCAGATCACAGTGGCATAAAATTAGAAATCAAATACAATAAAAACAATGAAAAAAATCAAACACTTGGAGGCTAAATAGCATGCTAAGTACTGGCGAGGATGTGGAGAAAAAGGAACCCTTGTGCACTGCTGGTGGAAATGCAGACTGGTGCAGCCACTGTGGAGAACAGTATGGAGTTTCCTCAAAAAACTAAAAATGGAACTCCCATTTGACCCAGTGATCCCGCTTCTAGGAATATATCCCAAGAAACTAGAAACACCAGTCAGAAAGGATATATGCACCCCTATGTGCATAGTAGCACAATTTACAATAGCTAAGATTTGGAAACAGCCTAAGTGCCCATCAGCAGATGAGTGGATTAAAAAACTGTGGTACATCTACACAATGGAACACTACACTGCTTACTAGTGAAAAGGAAGGAACTCCTACCATTTGCAACAGCATGGATGGAACTGGAGAGCATTATGCTGAGCGAAATAAGTCAGAGACAGATAAATATCACATGACCTCACTCATTTGTGGATTATAATGAGCAACATAAACTGATGAACAAAAACAGATCTAGAGACAGAGAAGCATCAATCAGATGCTCAAACCTCAGAGGGAAGGTAGGGAAGGGTGGGGATAAGGGGGAGAGATCAACCAAAGAACTTGTATGCATGCAGATAAGCCTAACCAATGGACACAGACACCAGGGGGGTGAGGGCATGAATGGGGAGGAGGGGCAATGGGGGGATAAGGACACATATATAATACCTTAATCAATAATGATAATAAAAAAAACTTTGAAGGGCATGTTTCCCCCTCTATTTTCTGGAAGGAAAAAAAAAAAAAAAAGAATCAGCCTTCAGCCCTGGCTGGGTGGCTCAGTTGGTTCGAGCATGCATCATCCCATGCATATGGGAGGTAACTGATGGACGTTTCTCTCACATCAATGTCTTTCTCTCTTCCTCTCTCTCTGAAATCAATGAAAACATACCTTCGGGTGAAGATTTTTTAAAAATCAGCCTTGAAAGATATCTAGTGAATTAATAGGAGAGTAAAACTAATTATTTTAGGTATTGTTCTTTGTTATCAAATTAGGAAATTATATGAATACTTAACAAAATGATGATAACTGTATATAATTCCTGAAGTGTTGTCAACTTCCAATCACTGAGCTACATCATCCAACCTTTCTGGATCCTACCACTAATCTGTGTAATGAACAGGTCAAATCCACCAACCCGGACTGACATAAACACACGTATACATTTACCAAAACGCCAAGATTTTAATAATTCCTTCAGTGGAATGAAAACAGGTGAGGCAGACCTGACAGGTTGTTTCTGCACAAAATGAAATCTGACACTCACTTAGCCTGACAGTGCCATTACTGTGGGAGCATTTAGCAGACAAGATTCCTCACAGCAGTCCCACTGACAGATATGCATATTCCATGTCGAGTATAAAATAAAAATCACCAGCAAAGCCAGTGTGGAAGGAAAATATAATAGTGCTATTTATGGTAATGAATCATCTGAACTAACCCAAGGGAATGAATGGGTGTTAACTCCATCACATACCCACAGTCAGCCTAACATTTGCATATTCTCATTAAAATAAAATTGACTCTCTTTCTCAGTACTTTGTTAGGGAGGGGGAAGGTGGTGCCAATGGGAGGAGTGAGACAGCACCATTAAACATGAGGAGATTTTCCAATCACAAGCTTAGATGATGAGAATGGAATGTAACCCTGGGGTTGGAGCTGCTGGTGAGGAAAAGCGCCACACTCTCCTCTGGAGAGCACTCTCTGTGATGGATTTGATGAATCATTAATACCTATTAGCAAAGGCAGATTTACTGCGGGGATAATGAAGCTTAAGCTTTAGGGCTCTCACTTGCATGGGCCTCTTCCAAGGCCTGGGGAGGAGCACTAACAGTGTGTGCACACAGCTTACATTTTTGGAAATTCTGCAGAACTGCGATCTATTACCACTACCATTAAGAGTGCTTCCTTCTACTCCAATGTTTCCTCCTTTTATACCCTGTCAAACGCAGACACCTGCCAGCTGGTGTGGTAACATCTATGGGCATTCTGGCACCCAGCTAAGGAGCAGCTGAATTGGGAGTACATTTAGTTGGGAGTTAGCAGTACCTATTCCTGTGCTTCCATATGAGGTAGGTCATGGCAAGGGGTCCTACTAGAGAAATGTCTTCCAGGTACAACCCTGCCACACACAGTCCCAATTCCCCTGTGTCATGACCCGGAGACGCAGGGCCAGAGATTGCAAAATAAATGTGGCCCATATTGCCCTGCCCCATAAAAGGAATGGAGTGGGGAAGGAGAAAACAAGGCTTGAAATAAATGTTCAGAATCGGAAATAGGTCTACAGAAAAATCTTCCAAATCTTACAGAAAGATATTTACAGTGAAAGAAATGTGATTGAGTTTCCTTAATTTGACAGCAATGCTAAAATAATGTATATGACATTACTAATAAACTCTAAAATGTGGCTACACTAGCAATAAATACAAAGCCCAATCAATCTCAGTAGAGGGAAGACAATGAACTTTCTAAGCTCTCGGTAGGAAATATTACAAAAATTGTTGTCATATCCTACCTAATAATAGAGTAATATGCAAATTGACCGCACCTTCGCTACACCTAAGCCACACCCAACAGCCAAGCCACGCCCGCCAGCCAATCAGGAGCAAATATGCAAATAACCCAACCAAGATGGCTACAGCCACTGAGAGCGGGAGGGTTTCCATGGTAACAAAAGAAGCCAAGCTTTCCTCGCCTCCTGTTGCCAGCCTAAGCCTCCACTCAAGGCTACAAAGTTTCAATTATAGAAGGTGAATTAACTCCAACAGAAATTGCTGCTGGCTGCGGAGCGAGCAGCAGGCTTGGCTTTGCTCCAGGCTACAAAGTTTCAATTGTAGAAGGTAAATAAATTCCAGATACCAGGGCCTCCTTTTGGGTCACCAGGGGGCGTGGCCGGCCTGCAAACCACCACAGGCCCCTTGCTCAGGCCGCCCCATGCCCCAAGGGAACCCCCACCCTTCAGGGCAAACCAGTCGGCCCCCACCCATGCACCAGGCCTCTATCCTATCTAATAAAAGAGTAATATGCAGATTGACCATCACTGCAACACACATGTGGTCAAAG